>NC_022031.1:19028236-19051578 GCF_000317375.1 Microtus ochrogaster | reverse complement strand
CAAAATACATGAACAGTGTCTGGACATCATAGGAGATGGCAGCATTAGAATTAAGACTCTTGCCTTCTTAACACTGTTTTATAGTCAGTAAAAACAGACAAGATCTACTACAAAAACACGAACTCCAGAAAGCTAAATTCTAAAGAAAAATGAGGTGGGTTCATTTTGCAGACAGAGGAGAGAATTTGAGAAAGGGTGATGCATAATTGTGGTGACATGTAAATGTCTCTCTGGATTCCAAGTGTGAACTAGTCCTGAAAAAGTGGCAACCGAATGCCAGTCACAAGTGAAGGGTGAGGTCAGCTGAGTGCATGCAAGGAACAAAGCGGTCATTATAGCCAGAGCCCTAGGGAAAGAGAGGGCAAAGGAAGAACTGAGACTCCTGAAAGCACCTGTATCCCAGCCTAGGGTGAGCACTCTCTTCTAAGAGCAACAGGAAGCCATCCATGAGTGTCTGCAATTGGAGTGGGATATTGAATAAGCTACAAATACCTTGTCTAAAGTGTGGGTATAATAAACACGTTTTGGCATTGTAATAGCTGTGCTAACTTGATGAGCTACACCCATAAACTGGGTTTTTAAGATCCCCCCCCCCAAAAAAAACCTCACATGGCCTCAGAGTGTGGGAATGTTTTAATACTGGAATTTTTAGCCTAATAGCGATGCAAGCTGTTGAAAATAAGAAGCCATTAAATTTACAAACATATTTAAACGCTGAAGATAAACTGGATAACAGGTAGGAGTGGAATCAGTCCTGAAGAACGGAGGATGTGAGATGAGCTACGGCACAGACAGGAAGTGGCAAGCTGAGAAGCTGCTGAGGATCGCTGGCGACAGAAGGGCAGGAGCTCAGGCCCAGAATATCTACAGTGATCTAACATTTGCCACGGTAACATGACATCCTGGCATCCTGCACTGTTTCAAGTGGAAAAGCCAAGGGATGTGATCCGATTCCAGAAGTCAAATTTTCTAGAAATTACGAAAAGGAGAGAAAGAGCCAACGAATGAACGTCGGCAAAGCTTGCTTTTCTGTAGAGGATTCTGGAACGATGGAGGAGTTAGGACAGACCATGAGAGGCACACGGAGAACAGTGCACTTTCTGGGAGAATGAGGAATGGAACTCGTTAGCTTTCTTTATGAGGCCTTTAACCAGCAATTCAGGGAGAGTCAACACTGCAGGGAAGACCTGCCAGAATCAGCCCACAGTCTACCTCGGATTTGGGTTCAGACATGTTTCCCTCAGAAAAGGCCAGCTGCCTGGTGTATGTTTGTGTTGTGTGCATGTCTGTCTGTATGCATATACTTGCCATGCTTTAATGCATGTGATAACTTCTTGCTTCATTTGAACAGAAATGACGTTTTGCTGGAGTATAGGAAAATTGTCCAATTTCGAAGGATTCCATTCACATAGCTAGTGAAAGAACAACCTGTTTCTTCCCACTCACTAGCAAAAGCACATCATTTTTCCTTGGCTCCCCTTACCCTCTCCTGTTTTCCTATAAGCCCTCCCATTGCCTGGTAGCTTTTCCTTTTAGACAAGCACTGGCAAACATTTGGACATTGCATATTTCTCGGTTTGCAAACCAGGAAACAAAAGTGATCACAGTATGTTGATACTTGAATATAGATCATATATACAAGTCATATATCTGTCATTGATGACATTTGCAGTATAATAATTGAATACAATTCTTTATTATATGCTTCAGGCTTAATCAATACACCTGAAATTAATGAGATTAAGAGAATAAAATATTTTAGTGGCTTCCCTAACTTTGAGTACACTGTCCTTGGTCATCAAATTAGTTGCAAATATTTACATGTAACAAAACACTATTCCTAGACTGCAAACTGAGCAAAATGAGGCACAGAAGATGGGCTGAGCTTCTCCAGACCCACAGGTTATGATTTCCTGGTTGTGAGAACCAAACCCTGAAGCCATGGAAGAAAGAGGGATGAGGGAAGCTGCAAGGTTGAAGAATATGTGATTCCTGCCTAAAGGCAGACGTAGAGGCAAAGACAAAGGAAAAGGTTTGTGACTTACAGCCTTACAGACATACACACAGTGGTCAGAAGTAGTTATATAATGGATAATGTGACTGTTTAGGTTTTCCTGTACATACAGTGTCAGCCGTCACTAGTTGACTCACGGTATCCTGGCTGTTTGATGTCAGCCATGTTATGCTGACTCCTCTTGGCTATCCATTTCAGTGTCATGTTGTCTAAACAAAACCTCGGCCGCTGGTCCTCTGCTCCTTACACTGACTTTGGCTCTACCCAGCTACTCAATTCGGCCACTCTATGTATTTGATATCTGGTGACTTCAAAGCAGGTAACTGCCCGGCTTCCACGGTATCTCACAAGGAATTGTATTTCCATAAATGTCCAGATTTGCAAGTTTCATTTTTTTTAACCTAAATTGAAAAAAACCCTCTTTCTTAGTTTAGTGTAGGTAAATTCAGTTTTCTTTTCAGGATGACGAATTTAGAGCGTGAGACATGCTCTGTTCTTTAAAAATAAGGCAGAATTCTCAGCAATGTAATTGTGCTGGGTCTGCACAAGAATAGGACCATCAACAGCCAGATACAGATGGAGGGAGGGCCCAGAGATCCCTCAAGAGTGTGGTCATTTTGATTGTATTAGCATGAGTAACCTCACCAGGTTTGAACTGATAATCCCAATCCAATGATCATATAGCTGGCCCTGGTTAAACTAAGTGGGTGGAAAAACAAACCCGAAAGTTAGGAACTTTGAAAAGGGACAAATAGAAAAGGGAACGTTGATGGAGGTGGGAGAGAGCTAAAGGGATAGGGGATGACAGAGAGTAACCAGATTCAATTGTCAAACTCTAGTTCAATAAAAGAAAATAAAGCAGAAAATATTCTTTGTTTTCATATAGAGGTCATCGTAGAATAGATGTGTGATATTTAGTGTAGAATTTATGCATGAAGTATAGTAAAATCTGTGTATGTTATAATCTCAGCATTGTATAACAGACTTCTGAAGGTCTTTCCCCCAAAACTCTGTGTCTAACCTCTTTTGAGTATTTTTTTCTGATTATCTGTAGACTGTTATAATCTCAGGGCAATAAACACAGAGTCCAAAGAGAGTGAAGCTCCGTAAGAAAAATACTTGTTAAATTGTCATTAGTAAGGCACATCTTTAAATTTTGCAATTAGGAAGAAACTTCAACATAGAAAGATAGCTGACAAAAAACAAAAATACCAACTAAAAGTCCTTCATCCAAAACTTAGAATAAACACTCAGCCATTGTTTAAGATCAGGATTTGTTCTGGAAGCAGAATGTCTAGGTGCTAGGGTAGGTTGGAAATTTGTGAAGGAGAGGGGAAAACAATGCAGGATGGATGCCTGGGTTCCTGTATCCCACTATCACGTGGTAAACACAGAGCCCTCTGGGTGCTAAAGAAACAGAAATGTGGAATGCACGCTCTACCACAGGCATTTCATGGTCTGCTTCGTTGTGGCCTCTGCTTAATAAAATACAGCTGGGAAGGGACCTCCAAGACTGCAAATTCACATCCGTATTTCAAAAACTACGACACAGAGACCTCGGCGCCCCCCTTCTCTGTCTGTACCTTCTCTTCGTGCTTCTGGACACCAGAGAAAACGTGATTTCCCAGCTCTTGCTGAGATGGAGGACAGAGCAGTTTCGAGGAACTTTCAGAGTCAGTTTTGCTGACGTTGTGTTTAAAAATTCATGGGTTCAGAACTGCAGTTCTGAGTCAGAAGTGCCATGGGGATTTCCAGCACTTTCTGTGGGAGAACGGCCAGGCCTCCAGTTCACTCACTTGCAGGATGTTGACAAGCCTGAGTCCCAGAAGTGGGCACATTTTATAGTTCCAGGCGGAGCCTGAAGCTTTGGCCCAACAAGAGCCAAGCCATTCTGTTTTTACCAGTCAAACAGCCTGAGAAGTGAAAGGAATATGGGTTTACGAATATGTTGGAGACTTCAAATCCCGGCTCAGCTGCTCCGTGGGAGTGGCCTTAAGCCCCAAAGACTGGCTGCCTATACAAGTTCCCTCTGTGAGGTCAAGAGAATAAAACCAGCTTCCCGGAGGATACTGAATTAAGAGTGAGACCTGGAACACAGGCTGACACATACTCCATAATCAGTAAAACAGGACTACTAATGCTCATTGTGTTTGCTCCCACAGATTTATGATTAACAGGTCCAACCCTTTGATGAAAATGTGGCAGAGATGAGGATGTGGAGGGTCTTCAGTCGGTAAAGTACTCGTACAAGCTTGGAGACCTGAGTTTAGATCTCCCCAAACACGTGAAAGAATTATGGCAGCATGAACATCTAACCCCAGCACCGGGAGTTGGACATGGCTGCATTCCTGGGCATTGCTCGTCATCTGCTCTAGGAATTGGTGAGCTCCGGGTTCAATGAAAAATGCTGTTTAGAAAGATCTGAAGTTCACCTCTGACTCCACATAGACCTATGTGCCTGTGCCACATTTATATACCACAAACACTCATTAAAAAATGAAAAATGAAAAAAACGTAATCATTTTGATATTTCTTTATTTTTTCTTCTTCCTTTTCTTTTTCTTTAGAGAGAAAGACAGACTAAAGGAAAAGAGAGAGAGAGAGAGAGAGAACATAAAATTGGGAAGGCAGGGAGGTGAATAGATCTGGGGGAAGTCGGGGAGGAGAAAGAAAGAAGATGGTGAAAATAGATTGTATAAAAAATTGAAGCCAATAAATACAAAACAACAAAAACATAAACATGTCTCTCCATTCACTGCAACACAATTCACAACACACAGTTTACACAAACAGCAAAACATTGATCTTTTATTTAAAAAAAGAACTCTTGTGCATATCGCTTAAATGAATTTGGAGAACATTATTGATTAAGTGCAAAAAGACAGAGACCAAAAGACAAACACTGCTCAACAGCAAAGGTGTATAACATTTTAAACAGCTGTACGTAAAGAGAGAGTAGAATGTCTAGGGACTAAAAGGTAGGGGAGTGGGAGATGGTGGCCCCAGAGTACAAACTTTCAGTTATAAAACAAGTACTTTCTATAAGTGTAATTTATAACTTATTAGCAATATTTAATAATAGTGAGTTATATATACTTGAAACTTATTGTGGAAATTCTAAATACTATTAAATTAAAAATCTAAAGCATCATTATAAGGCAACGGACATGTTAATTAGCATGGTTGTCAAAATGATTACACAAATGTAGCATCATTGTGTGAAATAAAATATATGATGTTTTAAAATCATTTATTTATTTGTTTTACATATATGAGTGCTTGTCTGCATCTATGTATGCGCCACACATGAATAGCCTATAACCACAGACCAAAAGAGAGCCTAAGATCACATAGAACTGGAGTTACAGATGGTTATGAGATGCTATAAGGGTGCAAGGAGCAGAACGCAAGTCCTCTGCAAGAACAGGAAGTGCTGTAACCACTGATCTATCTTTCCATCCCTGAAACTAATTTATACTTTAAAAAAAATTAAAATATAAAAGCAATCCTAAATAGGAATAGTGGATAAAAAGAGCTGCCATGGGGATGTTTAGAACCAAACCTGGGTCATGTGTCAGAGCAGCCAGCAATCTAAACTGCTAAGCCATCTCTCCAGCTCCCACATACATGTTTTTTTTTTTATTTATCAATCATAAATAAATGTGGAGGGTTATCTTAAAATGAATACCCATTTCCTCAAAGAATTAAAAAATATATATTTTATGGCTCAGGTAGAAAAGATTTGAAATTCTCGCACTATGAAAAGTCTAATAGTTTCCCCGAATGGTGGACACATTCTCTGGAGAAACACACCATGCTCTCTCTGCTGACCCCTCAAGTCTTACTCAGTGACATTTGTGAGGCACCAGAATGCATACATACCAGAGTATATTTAGGACGCGGTCTATTTCTAGTCACACAAGTTTTGTTTCCTAAATAAGACTTAAGATTAACATTTTGGTTTGTTCCCCCAAATTTCAGCACTCCATATGGTTGAAGATGTGAGTCCCATCTTCTAACCAAGACCTTGTGTGAACTGTATCCAGTGCAGTCTTCAGATTGTTCGTGGTGATAACCCACGGTGCTAGGGAATGCAGGCCATAGGAGGAAGCAGGAAGTAAGAGAGGCAGGTCCGTTCCAAAGCTGAGATTCTGAGCTGCTTCCCAAATTCTCAAATGTGAGATATGCCTTTAGCTTGATAAAACTGTTATAAATGATAACACAGCACATACACACTCAGCTTATGCAATGCTATCTAAGATGGCAGTTATCCTAATTGGGACTCTGACGCCTACCATTGTGCTTCGTTTTGTTGTTGTTGCTGTTGCTATTGTTTTCGTACACTACCAATATCATAATTGCAATTTTATCGTACCTAAGATAATTACTTACTAAGCTCCTGAGTCTAAATCGGAGTTGGGCTACATGCAAATTATGTTTATGTAACATAAAAATAAGCTCACCCGATAATGAGAGCCCATACTGCACTTCTCTGACTTGACATCTCTACAGTTATAGGTTTAGTGATCAATTTTAATTATGCTCACCAAACAATTGCCATCCCTTCCCCAAATTCTAGACCTTCTATGACACCAATTATAACTTACATGCAAGGGAATTCAAAGAGTGAGTCATTGCTACTTACGTCAAATTAGTGTAGGACAATAAAGTACACATGAGTAAGAAAATAAGCTCCTTCAACTTTCCGTGCACTTGATTAGTTAACTCATGCAGTGACCCTGTGTTTTCTAAAGATCAATGCTGCAGATTAGAAGCAGACATCTGAATAGTCCATTTTTTTAAAAGAAGAAACCATTTCTTATGGTACCATATATGAACATTCAGCTTCATCCAGTCACCTTTCAGATAAGTGTTTTATGTATCAATCTTATAAATAAAATTAGGCCAAAGATCCTGTAGTATTTCTGCTCCACAAACATAGTATTTTTCTGTTTCATCATTATTTGTTACAATTATTGATGGAGAGTATTTGTTCTTTGCCCATTTCTCTAGTGGTGGAGAGACAGGCCCCATGGCTAAACAAAAAAGGTCATATAAGAAGGAATTATTCGTTTTAAAAGAGAAATCCTTCACAATTTGTTTTTCTGATGTATTTCTAATATTAAACATAATTTTTTCACATTTTCTTCGCTTTCCTACTCCCACACCTCTGGCTGCTTCCATGTCCATTCCCTACCTCCAGCCAACCATGCCCTACCGGAACATCCTTTGTTCCGAGGCTTGTCCTGAGGGCCCTGGGTCAGGCATTATGGCCTCCCTCAAGCATTCCTAGCAAATTCAGCTGGCAGTGCAGCTGACAAGCCAGTGTTCTTACCATTTATTTTCATTTCCTCCCATTCTGCTCATCACTCTCAATTAATTGATTCTTAATAGAAATGTTCTTAGTACAATTAATAAATGTTCTTAATAGAATATTTAAAAACCTCGCCTATCTGAAAATAAATTTGGGGG
The DNA here is from genome assembly GCF_000317375.1 of Microtus ochrogaster. Taxonomy (NCBI): domain Eukaryota; kingdom Metazoa; phylum Chordata; class Mammalia; order Rodentia; family Cricetidae; genus Microtus; species Microtus ochrogaster. The sequence continues at coordinate 19,044,092 of NC_022031.1, read as the reverse complement.
GGGGGAGTGGTGTTGAAGCTACAGAGTTTTGGAATTATAGTGAATCTTAGAATTTCAGAACAAGGCCCCCCAATCCTTCCACTTGAGATTCAGTGCATAAAGAGGGTGAGAAACTGACTTTGAATACCAGAGTTAGGAAGTGGAAACAACGGATGTAGTGAATTGACACATGGAGCAAAGTTCTATCCATTAGAGCCCACAGCTACACTTTAAATGCCTATTAAGAGTGTCATACTTTATACATTTATTATTTTAGGTGCCTTAATTTGCAATAAAATGTTTATGTACTATATGTAATAAAACTATTGAACCATACACTGGAAACCAACATACCGACCATTATAAACATTAAACCAACAATAACACAAATACAAGTCCCACATCTCTCCAAGGTGGCAGCCATGCCCCAGTGTGTTCATGGTGACCTGTATGCCGGCATCAAAACCTGCCATGGTGGATGAACCCACAGCCTATATGTTTGCCTCCTTATACTCTGCAGAAGCATGGGCACGGGAGCTAGAAAAAATGCCCTGGGAAAAGGTGAACATCTTCTCCTTCCCTCCCGATACTTCACCCCCCCTGCATTCAGGGATAATCTAAACATTTATTGGTCATCTAGTTCAGAGCTTCTAAATAATTTCAGAAGGGTTAATATTTTTAGTTAAGGGTTTTGCTCTGCTCTTCTCAACTCAGCTAAAGTTTTGGAAATAAAACCATGTTCTCTATAAACTGAATCACAGTCTCAGGACTGGGACATAGACAGGAGTATTTAGAAAATCAGATATGTTTCAGTAACAACCATGACACACCGTGAGACCTGAGGGTCTCTTGTTCAGAGACTGGAATGTTTGCATTAGCTCAGCACCTGTTGGTTTTCTTTTTATCATCTACCCGAATCAGCATAATTCTTCAGTTCTATGCGATAGAAACTCCACTGAAAATAGCCTAGGCATGAAGGGAATGTGCTTGGCACATCAGCTCAGGAGCAAACCAAACCCAGGTGTGAACAAAACTCCAGTGGATAGATTTTTCTGGTCTTTTCTGACTCTCTCTCCCACTTGCCCTCCGCTGTTCATTCCTCACCTTAACCTTCATGATCAATTATCCTCCTCTGCCAAGGTCCCCTCAAGCATCTTGTTCCTCTCACTGCACTCACCAGCATCATGCTCTGACTGGAAGCTCACACATAGCCAGGCAATGGATGATGGATGGAGGGAAATGTACAAACCTGATGGGAGGTCTTACTTTAATGCAATGGCCACAAACTTGGGACAATATTGAAGTCAACCCAGAATCAGACAAACTTCATTAAAAATCCTCCACTTGCCCACATTCTCTTTCCCTCAGAGTAGAGTTAATGGCTACTAGATGTTCAAAGGCCTACATCTTTATAACTTCTGGCACTTGGAGGAAAAGGAACTTTTCTAACAACAGCATTTTGTGAAGCATCCAAAGTAAATATTCAAAGGTCATGTGCTATGTATCTTTCTATCTATCTATCTATCTATCTATCTATCTATCTATCTATCTATCATCTATCTATATATCTATCTATCTATCTATCTATCTATCTATCTATCTATCTATCTATCTATCTATTCATCTATTAGCCAATGACTTTGACCCTGAAGATATAATCTTGAGAAGAAATAGGGGATGTCATTTCATGTGGTCCAGGGAAGGTGTGGCACCTGAGAGACCTGTCCTGAGCTGGCAACTGCCCCAATTTATTTCTACTTCCCTAGTTCAGAATCACTAAGACAGAACTGAATATAAAAGTTAATGTCCATACATTGTACTTCCAGAGAGAATACAAAGACATGTATCTCATAAATACTGAACATTTAAGACGTCCAATAAAATAGGCTCATCCTTGAACTGAAATAAAACCTTCCATTTAAAACAGAAATTTGAGTCTCTCTTCTCTTTACTTCTCTCCTCCTACATTAACAGTTACTGCTCTAAGAATTTTCCAATCTAGTCCCACTATTAATACTTCATTTTCTGTAACATCTATCCTAATAGCTCTATCCTGATAACATACCCTTTTCTGGGGGCTGTTTATGTCTCTGTAGATTTGGGTTCCTTATGATTTTTCCTGATGCATAGTCAGTAACTAACAATACACTCATACATTAGTCAGGCAATTAGTATTTGTTGCTCAGAATGAGAAGACTGAAGATTGAGAGAGATAAGGAATGGGATGGGAGTTCCTATGCTAATCAGCACCAATAGTCTCGGTTCTCCTTTCAATACAAAACCTTACCTTAGGAGATTGTGTGAATGGAACAAGTGTGCAAAGCTGGGGAATACAGACCATACATAAGCAATCTTAAATTCATAGTGTAGGGAAGTGTGAAGTTGGAAGACTCAAAGTGTTGCCTGTGCTCCTAACTCAACTGTAAAGTTCTGAAAGACAGGCTCTAAAGTGCATTTGCTTTGCATTCTGCTCAGTATTTCCTATATTGTTGGGGAACAGTACGTTAAGTTTTGCCTACTTTCCATGTAGGCGAAGCCATGGGATATTTTTAAACTCATCCATGACTCTCCACAACTGTCCTCAGAGTAAAATATCTTATTGAAAGCCTTACTTCCAGTTAGTAAAGGGGCTAGTATTCAAACCCCCATTTTCTGTGGTGTGAGCACTCTGCTCTCATCCACTCTGACAATGGCTATCTGGCTTATTCTGGACAAGTAAAAGTGGGGAAGTTCAAGTACTTCACCCTCTACTCCCTTTTAATAACACAAGTTTCATCCATCTTATATGGTATGTATAAAATGAGTTGCTAGTTGTTGTTCTTCGTGTTGTTGTCGTTTCCCAGACAGGATATTGTGATGTACACAAGACTGACCTAAACTTTAGATCTTCCTGCCTCAGCTTCCTAAGGGCTGAAATTACAGATGTGAGTGACACTTGTCAGCTTAATTTTGTAAATGGTCTTCTCATCCCTAATCTGAATTCTGGGCTGTCTTGATTCCAAAGTGAATTCAATCGTATCTGAGTTCTTGTTCCTGATTTTGACTTTCAAATATTCTTAGTCAATTCCATCAAAGAGCAGCAATAAAATACTCACCCTTTTTCTCCGAAACAGTTCTGCTCTCATTTTGAGGAACTAGGCATTTCTCCTGCTCCTCCATTTACTACAGGATCTGGAGCCTTGGGATTTTTGACGCACAGAATCCTGAAACTGTTGTTAAAAGCAGTCTAAAGAAATCTCCAACAACTGACTTCTCACTAACACGTGGAGTCATGAGTCATATTCCTGGAAGTAAACTATGTTTGCCAGCTTTATCAACATTTTTTAAAGTAACAATGATTGTGTAAATTGTCCAAAGGTTTGGAAATCAAATTCTATTTGAGAACTAGGCTTTTCTATGATTGTATTGCTTGCCAATGAGTTACAAAGTGCCAGGTATTTCTCTAAACCCTGCAGCCACAGCAAGGAATAAAAAAAAAAACAAATTTTGATTCACATCAAATTTCAGACACAGTAGCTGGGTGGAGACAGGCATTAAATATTCATTTTGTGATGTGAATTTTGAAGTTCTGGGAAGAGGACAGTCAGATTTCCTAAGAGAGCTGGGAAAATCCCACAGACATAGACCATTGTTATGACTCAAGAAGTACAGACTGTGAGAGGCATAAAGAGACATGCGCAGTTTGCTGTCTGATAAAATTCACATTGCTAAAATACGTGTGTTGGGGGCCAGCTTAAAAATAGCAATGACCTTGTCTTTAAAAGTGGCTCACCGGTCCAACTCCCTAATTTTTAGAGGAGAAAATTAAAGGTCATAGAAAGTGACAAGGGCCATCATGCCTTTTCCCCTCCTGTGAAAGTTTTACTACAGCTATTTCAGGAATAGCATTACTCTCATTTTTCCTTCTCAGTAGGGAAGAGTATTTCTGACCTGGCTATTCTGATAGCATCTCTGTGAAGGTTAGCAAACAGACACAGGAGAACAAAAGCGCTTCCTGTCATAGCTCCTGCTTCAGCTAATCTTACAAAAGTGCCAGAGAGTCTGATATGAGTATGCTCTGGTCATAGCCAAAATTCCTTCCTTTTAAGAGTGACCCTGTAACAAAACAATGCGTTCGCACATTTCCTTGCCCTTTCATTAAGGGATAATTACCTGCTTTGAGGAGAGAGATTTGCAAATAAATGTATGCATATCTTAAATAAACATTTAAAAAGAAGAAAACGTTGATTCATTTGACAAATAAAGAATAATTTTTCGGGATCAGACAACATAAGCAACATTATAAATTTATCACATGACTCAGAACACCCTATAGCTTTGAACATGGTTCTATAAGCTATTTATTCCCATGCTTTTAGCAATTAAATAACAGTTCTGATGACCTCCAAGCAGGCACTGGCTTTGGGTTCTATTTGACTTTGTATGTGCATTGAGCTTTTCTCTTTAGGAAAGAGTAGAGGCCAAGCACAGAGTTTAAAAAAAAAAATGTCTTGATTACTCCCAGTGAGGCAGACTGATGGCAATGACAGAATTGATCACCGCAGTGTGTAAAGAGATGGACTAACCATGTGGTGAACATACTGAACATGTATAATATAGAGAGCAGATTTGTATACTCTCTCTCTCTCTCTCTCTCTCTCTCTCTCTCTCTCTCTCTCCATATATATATATGTATGTGTGTTTGTGTGTCCATTTATATGCACCACATACAAGACAAAACACAGTTTATACATGTCTTTTTTAAAATAAAATATAATTAAAGGGATCTTTACATATCAATTTAATTTTATTTATTACATTTGGGGACAAGTAATCAGCTATGTGCTGCATCTCTGATAACCAAAAGAAAGTTATCTCTGGAGTTATGCTGTTGCTTGGACAGCCTTTAGACCTTTATGACTGTCAAGATGAAGCAACCACTGTTGAAATATGAAGTATAACATCAGAACTTGAATGCACCACAATTCAATCATGCGATGAGAACAGCACTAGGAAGATACACCCTAGAGGAGAAGAAAGCTGAGGGGACACCATCGCAAATCTTCGATGTTTCTCTAGGAAATAACTACTTAAATTTCTTGTTTAATCAAGTAGTTGAACAGAACATTCAGTATAGCACAATTAGACACAGATGTATCTATCTGAGATTTCAAATGAGGAAATTCTGGGAAGCAATGAAAGACAAAGCACAGGTGACCTCTGACCTTTTGTTCCTTACAGAAGGGAAAAGATAGACCCAAGGAATGCTGTGAACTCAAGCGTTCTGAACCTCTCTTTCTTTTGAACTGAAACGTCAACATGGCTACTCTTTGTACATGGCACTAGATTGCACAAAGGCCTGTCCGTGCACATTGCGATTGTACACTGAGCTTCAGGACTCTTTTTATTAGCGGAAACATCTTGTCCCGGAATAGGTTGGGAAAGCTTCAACCCTCCTGCCACTGACCTCAGAGTCCATCAACCTGCGGTGGGTTTCAACTGGAAGGCCTCTGCTTCTGTAGCCAGAAGAAGAGTGTGCTACTCCAGAGATCAAAGAAAAGAGACAAGTTCCACACGTGTCTGTAGAAGATGTTCATTTAGTCCATTTCTGGACAAGGACAAGGATCGCATTTGGATTCTCTCTCTTAAAAAGCCATAGCCGTTTTAAGTTTAAAGTATCTGCTCTGCTTAGGATTGTGGGTATTAGAGGCAAGCATTATTGCCTTTGTGGATATCAGAGTTGCAAATGACTTGGACAAAAGTCATTACCTTTCTTCAGCTGACTGATGATTTCATATGTTCTGAGAATATTGTTATCTTTTTGACACAATGCCCTACACCATATGGGACAACACACTGACAAGCAAAGAGGGTAGAAACAGTCTGAGATACATACATGCATGCATATGTGTGTGCATGCATACATGCAAACACACGGATGTATACTGCATGTATGGTGAAAGATGCAGCATGTATAACTACAAAGTTACTTAGATAAAGCTATGAATTTTCTATACAATATAGTCCTGTGAATCTTTGCCCAGGTATAAAATGTCATTAAAAATATGAAACAACATGAAAAGTCTATCTTACCTCAAGGTATTCCATAGATATTGCATCAACTATTATGCTGTGCCCCATCAAGAACTATGTGAACTGTCTATCGCTTTCTCGCTCAGTGTTTGATGTCACTTTTCAAGGGCAATAGTAACTAGAGCGATGTCACATTCAACACTCACACAGACACTAAGGGAGGACGGTTAGGAGACGAGAGACTGAAAACTCAAACTGTCTTTAACAAATTTTCAGACAATGAAAAGGTCCTTCCTTTTTGGCTCTAGGTTCCTTCAAGAGGCAATATTGGAAACCAAAGGGATGTAAATCAAATTTCCACAAGTTTTCAAAAGGTAACATTGTGATTCTCAGCTTGGACATTCCCCCACCTTACAGATTCTAGAATCATGGGTCCTGTTCTCTGGTTCATCTGAATATGGAGCAGCCTGCACACAAAGAGAACCCCAAATGCTCTGCTGAGCCAGAAAGGGGATGCAACAAGAAAAAAAGAGACCCACTCCTCCCATCTTACCATATACATCTCAGCCACATGGTCTAGTGTGAACAAGAAACTGCAGGCCTCTTGCTTTCTTTAGCAATATGCTGTTGGTTTGAAAATTTTTAACCCATATATGCATATGTTAGCCAGGTTTCTATTAGAAAGGCTTTCAAGTTGTATCAGGTCTTAATTTGTTCATTTTTCATAAAGGGAAAGTGCCTATGTCACACAGTAGCAGTAAAATGGAAGAGATAATGGCCTAAAGGAAAGGGCTTAACACGAACACTGCGTGAGTGTGTGTATATGTGTGTGTGTGTGTGCTATATTATGTGTCATGCACGTGGTGTATACTTGTTAGTGTGGCTGTCTACACTTATACAAGTGTAGAGTTCAAAGCTCACCAGAATCGTTGCTTTATTTTTGAGACAAGTCTGTCACTGAACCTCAGATCCATAGATTTGGCTAGCGTGGCTGGCCAATGAGCCTCATGGGTCTTCCTGTCTCCGCCCACTCCTCCCATTCCAACAGTGCTGGAGTTCCAGGCTTATACTGCTTTGCCTGACTTATGTAGGGCTGGGGCTTTGAACTCAGAGTATCAGATACTTTATTTACCACCTGAGGTGTCTCCCCAGCTACTCAAACAGTGCGACTTAGAACCTTCTATGTTAACATCATAGTTATGAACAGATGAAGCTATACATTGGAAGCATTATTTAAATGAGACTTATTTTATGCTTGTATAAGATGAAGAATGTTCTTAAAAGAGAGGATTTAGTAAAATGCAATATAATAAAGAAAACGAAGAATTTGCAGTAAGCTTATTAGGCAAAATGTTTTTCCTGTCATTATTCTAGTTTAGAAACAGTTATACAAATATCAACTCTAAAAGTGATGTCTAGCATCCAAAGTAGTTTATTCCTTCACATCCTGTCCCCAAAGACCAGCATTACCAAAATACAGTTCAATAACACTTGGCCCTTGATGCATGTGATCAAACAATAAGCCATTTGTTTTCTCAAGCTAAAATGGTTTGAGTCCTAAGTTACAATCACTACAAAGCGTTGCTTTTGCCAAGACAACTTTGGTTTTCAGTGATAAAATCTGGTCTCTTTAGCATTCTATGACCATTTATACAACCATGTTCTTAAATGTACTTAGTGGCAAAACCTTGTCATAGAGAAATTCTATTTTGTTAAATAAATCATCTAACCATCTATATGAGGAATGGGAATATGGCATAAAAATCTCATACCTAAAACCGAAAATTAATTAGACAGTTTTTAAAATTGTAAACTTGCAAGATCAGGAATTTTAGGTGTTGGCTGCACGCAGCTACTCTGTTTTTAAATAGGTCTATGCTGAAGAATAATCACTGCACCGATATAGTCTACTTTACAAACATCCTTGGTTGATAAGAACTTGCTTAAAGCACCTTCACATTTTAAATAAGAAGAAACAATCTGCATGGCTTTGAACAACACTTTGTATGATTTGTATATTGCACTGTTGTGATACCCCAAAAACATTCATACTGGAAGAACAATAATTGACTGTATACTTGGTACTCAGTCCCCCACATTCCACTAGGTGCTTAACCCAGTAAAACTTGTAAATTTTTGTTCATGAACTATTTATGATGAAGTTGCAGGAAGAAATGACAATGAATTCAAATCATATTACAGCTATGCTTTTGTTAGAAATTCTATTAATTTTTACACTCAGCAATTACAGAATTAATTAGTCCTTTTTACTTTTCTATAGACAAAAATATCCACGCCACATACTTCAGTGTTTTTTAAAAAAAGCCACGCCATAAAGTGAGCACTTCAACTATAAAATGCAACATGTGATTGATGTCCCTTTCTCTTATTCAGCAAGGCAGTTGCACAACTTTGTCCTTTACTTTGCACAGAACAGTAACCTGGAACAGTTTCAATGGGATTGTACGTTGGATGAAGCAGAGTGCCACTATCCTACAAGAAACTGTCAATCCTTTCTCCACAGCATGGAGCCTGCTCCACTCTTACATTTGGAAAGACAGTGCAATGTAGTCCCTCGGGCCCCTTTAATATTCAGTCATCCCAGCGCTTCTGCTTCTCTCTCTCTCTCTCTCTCTCTCTCTCTCTCTCTCTCTCTCTCTCTCTCTCTCAGTAGCCATCATAGATGTGGAAGCTTCCAGGTTGAGTCACATCTAAGGCCCAATGCCTATAGCCTGATTCCCATTTTCAAATATTTGGCAGATGCACTGAGGTGCAAGATACTTGCAAACACTCAATACAGTGGATTATTGGAGAGGGAGGAAGATTATGATGGATAATTCATCACCACCTGGGCGGCCTAAGATGGAGAGTTTTCAAATGACCATGGTAGAAAATAAATGGAATTTAGGAGTATCTAACACTGCTCCTCAGGGTAAACCAGTACAGTCCGCCACAATCCAATGCTGCTCCCCTTTGCGAGTCTTCTTTGAAGAGGCATTATAGTTCAATGAAGGAAGCATAGGAAATAGGTTGTTTCCCAATGAGCAGCAGAGCATATAACTACAAATTTATTATCTGACAGGTTGTGAGCCCAGAAGACCAACATGGTTCTCAGTGAATTATCATAGTGTTGAGAGGGCAGGAGAGTCTAGGTTATCTCTAGGAGCCTCTAAGAAAAAATGTGTCCTTGCCTGTCCCAACTGGTAGAGGCTATCTGCAGTCTTTGGCCATAGATTCCTTCATCCTTGATCCATCTGCAAAGTCAAAAGCAAATGCCTAGATCCAAACTCCAAGCCTAACTAATTTCACAAAAACAAAAACAAGTCAGCAACAGTGAAGTCTTTCTTACTTCTTTCATCCTAAGCATTACTCTTTTGTTTCTGCTTTTCTTTCCCAGTATTTGCATAATACACATGCATGGTATAGATATATGAATATGTGTGTGTATTTGTATATATATAATTATATGTGGGTGAAATTTGCGTACAAATGTGTTGGTGGGCATATTCGTGTGTGTGTGTGTGTGTGAGCACAAAGGCCAGAGATAGACATTGAGTGCTATTCTCCCTCACTTTCTGTCTTAGTCACTGTTTTTTATCCTTAACGAAACACTATGACTAAAGCAACTTAAAGAGAAAAGCATTCATTTGGGGTCTTGCTTACAAGTTAGTCCATCATTATCAGGTTGGGAGCATGTTGGCAGGGAGGCAGGTAGGCAGACAGACATGGTATTGAAGCAGTACCTGAGAGCCCACATCTGATCCACAGAGCAGATCAGGCAGAGCAAGAGACACTGGCCTGGGTGTGACCTTTTGAAACCTGAAAATCCATCCCTAGTAACACATCTCTTTTCAATGTCATGTTACTTCAACAAGGTCACACTCTCTAATCCTTCCCAAGCAATTCCACTAAATGGCGATCAATCATTCAAACATACTAACCTGTGGGGGGTATTCTCATTCAAACCACCATAGTATCCATCTTATATATTGAGACAGGATCTCTCACTAAACCCAGACTCTTGGTCTAGCTAACCAGCTAGCTCCATGGATTTCCCATCTCTTCCTTCCAAGGCAGGTCATCAAGCTTGTCTGGCTTTTACATGGGTATCGGGGGTCCGAAAATCAGTCCTCAAGCTTGTACTAAAACACTTTACCACTGGGCATCTTGCAAACCCCGGTGATTTGTTTTGGACCGTGGTGAGACCAGCCCAAAGTTGGGGCTTAAGAGGAGGAACTACAGCACAGCATAGTCACTGGCTCAGCTCTCCTGCCAAGAGCCACTGGCATGGATGGAGAGTTCCCCAACATCTCTCATGTATCGTGAAAACATAAAACTCCCCCTGAGAGCCTTGGTACAGGCCACAGAACCTTCCTCAGAGTGACCCACACCCTTTTCCTACTTTTATGAGAAACAGGAGAGACAAAAGAAAAACAACCCCTGTTGATGGCCGCAGTTCTTCTTCTTCACTGAGCAGCGGTTGCAATAAGTGAATCTAGAGCTTTATAAATTTTATTTGGGAGTGATTAAACATAACTAATGCTCCTTACTTCCTGATTTCTTAACTGTATATTCAATCAGTTGCAGATTGAGAATATCCTGGAAGAAACAGCCACTGTACTGAATGGACTTTTTCTCTTTAGATACTTGTTAGATACAGGTATTAAAGAAAGCTTGAGACAAAATTTACATTTTTTTGTATAAGGTACGTTGACATAGCAGCTTTTGATATTAAAAGGAACCTCTCTGTAGTAATGCCCTTCAGATAAGCAAAGAATAACTGTCATTAAAAATAGAAATAACTTTTTTGTATGAAACAGTAATACCAGCCAAACTTTTTAAAAAGATTTTTAAAATTACATTGTATTTATTTACTGTGCATGTCTAAGTGTGTGTGTGTGTGTGTGTGTGTGTGTGTGTGTGTGTAGGTCAGATGACAACTTTCAGGAGTTGATACTATCAGGTGCATTCCAAAGATGGTCCCTATAGCTGAAGACACTGTACTTCAGAAACGGTCCCACAGATTCCTGAGCTAGAACTGACCTGAATGCCTCTCCCCAAGGACCATGGTACCCGAAGGTGTCATGAAAGCTTCTAACAGAGGGAGGTTACGAAGCACTTTAATGACCAGCATGGCATGGTAACCTAAGTGTGCGATAGTGGCACTCATACCTTGGAGGTAACTAACAGTTCTGTAATTGTACTTATGACCCATTCAATAAGAGGGAAACTATGCTTAGTACTGGAAATGTAGCTAACTACTCAGTGCTAGAGAAGTCATAGTTATTGGAGGAAAACTACAACAGCTAACTTATTAAATCAGCATAATCCCCAACAACAATCTGTAAATATTCATTCCTATATCCACAGAGAAGTATAGTCTGCAGCCCTTATTAAGGAAATTTCTCTTGCAACAGAGACCATTATAGAAAACTACAACCAGTCAAAATGCAGAGAGTGAGGCACAGTCCCAATGGATATATCTACAAAATACTCCCAAACCTAAGGCTGGAAGAACATTGTGGAAGAAGGGGAAGAAAGACTGTAAGAACCAGAGGACCAGGGAGTTTGTTGTGAGATGGTGTTGCCTAGTAATATCAGAAGACATCCAGGAAAGCTAGGAGAGGGAGAGGTAAGTCTCCTACATAAGAGCACACCAATTGGTTGTCCGGTACCAGTGAGTCCTGAAAACATACATGCAAGTAACATTATACAGACTGAACAATTCATACTTTGGAATATATATCTACTATATACATATATGCATGCAATAGCAATAACAGTTAGTGTAAAAGCTCATGAAGGAGGGTGCGGAAAGGTATATAAGAGAGTTTGGGGAGGGAGGAAAAGGAAGTGAGAAATGCGATTAAATTATAATCTCAAAAAGAAAATATAAAGATGGGTGGTATTAAAAGTGCAGTCCAAATTAGTGCAAACCAGAAATTGTGCTCTTAGCTCTCATCTGCAAAGAAATAATACAAAATCTGAAGGTCAAGATTCCATAATGTTTAGACCCGTTTGACAGAAAAATGTTATTTGTATTGAATCAAATATTAAAGAAACATTAACTTGGTTTAAGTGATTTTTTAATTTTTTCCTATGAAAAATTTAATTAATTTTCCAAATAGCATGTTATTAACAGAGGCAAATATAAAGAAAAATATAAAAGCAAAACTATTTCTTCACTAAAGCTAGCTGAGAAGCAGTGCAATAGAAAATCCCACACAAGTAGAACACCTCAAAGGCATTGGCTGGTAGAAATGAGTTACTACTGCTCTAGATTACTTTAAGTTCTTGACAACTAAATAGCCAATAATATAGGCAGATAGGCACAGCAGGATCCAGGAGAAAACAGACTCAGAAATTGAAGAGGCACAAATACTTAACCAGTTGTTTGAAAATTTGTAATGTATACAATTAGTTACTGTACTCCTAAACAACAGCACTTCCAGTAGCTGGTCACTGCCAGAAAATATTTTCAAGGGGTTGGAGAGATGGCTCAGTGGTTAAGAGCACTCACTGCTCTTCCAGAGGACCCTGGTTAGAATCCCAGCACCATGGAAGCTCGCAACCCACTGTAACTCCAGTTCCAGGGGAATCTACTGCCCTCTTCTTGTTTCTGTGGACATTACATGCATATGTTGCATAGACCTACATGGAGGTAAAATGCACACACAAAATAAAAATACAGGAAAAACATACTTTAAGTTTACTTTCTTGCCATTAGGTATCTAGACTAAACTGTTGAAAAAGTCTCAGTGACTAGCGGATGATAATTTATCATCTAGATATCTCAGGTTATCAGTGAGTCAAGTGTTCAGCATACATGTGCTGTATTGACAAGTATTTAATATATTATGGTTCAAAGAGATATACTATATTCCTTGAGGATCTCAAGATGGATAACAGAGAAAACTTAGATTTAACTCAGCAATGCTAGGTGCACGCAATGATATGAAACTGCCTTTTCTCAGAAAATCTACAAATGTAACTCAAAAATAACCACATTGACTTTGAGTAGTATAAAACTTCAGTTGTTAATGTGAACATTGGCAGAAAAACATTAACAAAAAGAAAGATGTAAAAGATATTGTAGTAACTTCTTAAATATAATACCAAAAGCATGATCAACAGAGAAGAAAAACAATAAGCTGAATTGCCTTAAAGTACAAAACTCTTGGGTTGCAAAAGATGTTGTTTAGAATGGAAAAGCAATCCATAGACTAAAAGAAAACATTTTCAAATCAGAGACTAATAAAGGCTAATGACGAAAGTGTATGAAGAACACTTGAGAATCAGCAATAACAAGACAGAACAATCTCATTAAAACTGGGCAAAACACGCCAGCAGACAACTGACCAAGGGAAACATACGGACAGCAAACAAGCATATGAAAAGTCATCATGGAATTACAAATCAAAATAATGAAAAAAGTACCAAATCACCTATTAGAAGGTTGAGAACTAAACACTGAAAGCACCAAGTGATGACAAGAGTGTGAATCAACGAGAACACTCATTCACAACAGGTAGAGAAGCAAAATGCCATAGCCACTTTGGCATTTTCATAAAGAAATTAAGTATACTTAAAATGCAGAACCATTGTGCTCTTGGTGTTTACCAAAAAGTTAAAAACACAAGCCTACACAAAATTCTTCACATGAATATTTTTAGCAACCTTCCTCACAAATGTCCAAAATTAGAAACCATTAAGACGTTCTTCAGTAGGTAGAAAAACCTGCTGTACACATTCATATTCAGGAATATTAATGAGTGATAGAGAAGAGTAATCACTAGGACCTTGAATTCAGGTTGCTATGCTACATACATGGTCATGCCAGAATAATCAAAGCTAAGAAGACAAGGAAAAGGTCAATGATTCCAAAAGGTTAGGGAGTTTAACCAGTAACCATGTACTTAAAAACTGATTTTTAAACTATCTATCCATGTATATAAAAGTAAATCTAAATCCCTCTCTTGCTCTCTACATGCTCAAAAATCAACTCCAAGTGGATCAAAGATCTTAAATAAAAATTTGAAACGTGAAAAAAATATATGTAAGCAATATACTCATACACATAAAGTAAATAGAAATAAATCTTGGAAATAAAGAGAAACAAAACACGCACGTGCACAGGCATGTGCATTCCACATTACCTGGTTAGAGCTATCACTGAATATCTGATCATTTGACATAGAATTTGGATTCTAGAAACGTGAAGTTGCCTGGAAATTGGCATCACCACAGAGGACTATAAAAATTATATATTTACTAAAGAATAGGGCCCAAAAACAGATGATGGAGATACTAAGAACTTTAAAGAAATCCAGGAGAAAGGAGACCAAAGATGGAGTACTACCTGCCTCCCCCCTCCAAAAAGCTACACTATCACTTGAGATGCCAGCTTGAGGTGACTGGAGTAACCAAAATCAAGGAAAGAAACCTAAATACTGAGAAACGAGCTTCTGGAGCTGTAGTCTGACCAGAGTTCAGCTACTGCCCCCATTTAGAGGACAGTTAGGCTTGAATCTCATCATCTTTAATGCATAGCAGTTACTGTAACATCAGACCACAAATCCAGTGACTTACAAGAAAGAGAAATTTATCTCTCACTGCTCTGGAGGTTGGGAAGTTCAGGATCAAGGGACTGACAGACTCAATAGCTCGTGAAGCCTTGCTTTCTGGTCAATAGACAGCTGTTTTCTTGCTATGGCTTACAGAGAAAGTCTCATATTTTGGTGATGCTATTAATTGAGTCGAATATAATATATTACTGCTGGAAGGGTTAAAAATTATGTAATTACTTTGGACAAGTCACAGTTTTCCAAGTCCGTTTCCACCCTGAGAACTAGAGAGCGAAGGACCTGAAACATGTAAACTTCACTCTTGATTCTTTTCTCCTCTGCCATTAGGAAATCCTGTTAATTCTATTATCGAAAATATATAGTGATTCTAAGCATTTCCCGTCCTTCCTAGAGTGATAGCTCCACGTTATGCCACTGCTACCTCTCTTCTCCTCTCCCCGCTGCAGCACTATGATGGTATCTGTGGTTGACAGCCTCACTAGTCAGCATCTTCCTGGAAAGGAGAAGGAATCCCACCCCACCCCGTCAAGAATCCCAGGTGGCCTGAAAGCAGAGACATGCCCTCTAGTCTCAGCTACTAAAGTGGAAGGATCACTTCGTCCCAGCAGTTCAGACTAACATGAGATCCAGTCTCAAAAAGAAACAGAGATGGAAAGGTGTGGGCGTGGGGCAGGGGATAAGGGGGAAAAATGGAAGACATCTGGTAAAGGGGCAAGAGCAATAGCTGACCTCTGGCTTGCCCTGTTCTCCTCTAATCTTAGCCGTTTTGTGGGTAAAGCATGTTCCTTAAAACACTGTATTACAAGCATTCCAGACAAAATTGCTCACAGGGTAAAAACTGAATATAAGCACCATATGTATACCATCTCCTTAGACATTAGTTGGTGATGAGGGACAATGCTGGTGGGTATTTTTAGCATGTCATGACTCTAAAATGTTTTCTAATAAGGATGTGTATGCAGAAACTCTAACTATGAAGTAAAATGTGAAATAATTGCAGTAGAGTTGGAAGGGTGAGAAGTTCTGTGAGCATTACAAGAAAGGGCTGAGGGTGTGACCTAGAGGTGAGTGGTTACCTAGCACATACAAGCCCCTGGTTCAGTTTTGACTCTGAAAAAAAAAAATAACTAAAAAGAAAGTAAGTTACTAAAGAAACTTTCAGCTTTCCTTGTGGAAGTAGATCAGTGACAGAGTACTTGCCTGGAATGTCCAAGGCCCTGGATTTGACCTTCGACGGCTTTTACGTGTATGCCTGCACACACACGAGAGAGAACGAGAGA
>NC_022031.1:19020099-19028136 GCF_000317375.1 Microtus ochrogaster | reverse complement strand
TTTATCAGTCTAGCACAAGCAAAATGAATTGTGATATGACAGGGACTTAAAAGATCTTTAGTAGTGGCATAAATAGTAACTGAGGGAAGTTGCATCACTATTACAACTTTATTATCCACAACATCCCAAAGGTGTGTGCATGTGTGTGTGTGTGAGAGAGAGAGAGACAGAGAGAGAGACAGAGACAGAGAGAGAGACAGAGAGAGAGAGAGTCACTCTCTCTGTTCATTATCAATGGTCCCTAAGAATACCATACAGTGGGAAAGTCAAGAATGTTTTCCTTCTATTTGTACGTTTTCACTAATAGGTGTTCAAACATGATTATACACAAAACATTGAGAGCCATCATTTCTCTTTTACAGGTGACATCAGACAGGACTTTCTTATGGTAATAGAATAAATTGTCCAGACACAGAAAAGAGAAGCCATCAGACACGTGGGTCTTTCCGGAATATACTCATATCTTTCCATACTGAACTACAACCTATGAACTGATCTAGAACGCAGTGCCTCACAGACCTGCATTAGTCTTCCTGGTGTGAAGGAACTGGTAACTGATGGAATGCACATGATAGCAAATCATACTTAGTGAACAGAGAAAAACTGGCCTGTTCTCTGAACGCCCTGAGGAAAGCTTTCCTTGCTTTTTTACCTCCCCGTGGACCTCCTGAGTTCCGCATTCTCACCCAGTTACCCTCAGTGGTCTAGAATCAACTGGTTGCTTCGGCTGCCCCTGCCCTGCACCAAAATGGAGATTAGAAGAAACAGCCTTGGCATCTATATTCCTAGAAGTGTGACCTAACTGACACGGTGCAGAGTCACATGAGCCTGAAGTTAAAAACCTAATACCCTGAGCTCCGCAAGCTGTAGGAGTGTAGAAGACTACATAAAAGGAACGGCAAAATTCCAGAAAGTTCTCTGAAAAGTCACATATGAGCAAATCCAAATACTATTACTTTAAATATTTTTCAACTGGTGCTTCAAAAACTCCCACGGATATTTATTTGTATGAGGTACGATTGTGTCATTGTCCCCAAAACATTGATAGATATTTAATTAGTAATACTCTTCTCCTTAAATTAACCTGTTTCGTTTTCAAAAGCCATGAAAACTGTGCATGAAAAAGGTAAGGCACTAATGGGAAAAACGAAATAAATGGGAAGTGAATAATTTTATTCCCATTTCTCTGCTTCCACATTTCCAGGCAGATAGTTACGCACTTCTGAGTTTTCCTGTCACTACTATTTGTTGTCCTGAGAAAAATAAATAGAACGAAGGCATAAACACTATTAACGCCTTTGCTTCTCACAAAAGTCCCATAATCACGATCGGTAGGTTCTGTTGTTTCTAATTTTCCAGGTAAGGTACAATTAGATAAACTGAGGCACTGAACAGCACCCACACTGCGCACCAGAATTTTCTTAAAACATTTCTCTCTGAACTAGATAAAATTCAAGAAGTATCTCTCCTTAAAATGCGGGGGTAATTCTGGGTCATGAAATATGCATGGGCCCAGGCAAAGGCCATCCAAACCTGGGAAGCCCGAGACTGCGCTGCGCAGCAAGTAAGGTTGGACAGAACAGCTGTAACCTGGACGTGAGTACGTGCAGAGGTGCGTGCAGAGCCTTTGTTAGGACACCCAGAGGCTCCCGGAGCAAGGTCTGCCTGCACCCGCCATCCCGAAGGGATTCGGGTACCCACGAGGTCGTGCGACCGCGACCCCGCGCATGCGTGGCCATGTCAGCGTTGGAGTTTACCTGGTGCGCTGGGTGAGGAGGCGCAGGGCCAGGAGCAGCAGGGTGATGGTGAAGAGCAGGCCCGGGAAGGCGAATGGCTTCATCGAGCCTGCGTCTGGGGTCGTGGCTCCTTCCATCCAGACGCGCTGGCGGCTCTGCAGGGGGCGATGGCTTCTGCACGGTGCCCTGTCTTTCTCACCCGAGGCTCTGGCCTGCCCGCGGCAGAATGTCACCGCGGTCCCAGAAGCTGAACTACAAAGTTAGTGGAGTCCCCTCCCCCTGCCTCCCCCTGACCCAGGCGCACCGCCTCTCACCGCCTCCCGCTCCAGCGGCAGGAACTCTGCCAAGGAAGAGGGAAAGGATTAGGATTTCCCCAGAGGGAGCCACGAAGTCCTGGAGGAGGGGGGTTTTGTTTCTGAGTCAGCAGTGAGCCCACAGGAGGGACCCTGCCTTTCACCTATCTTCACTCACCATCTTAGGGACTTGGCCCTGTGGCTTGGATCTTCCTAAACTGCCAGTGCACACTACAGGATGGGCTCCCCACCTCCTTCATCACCAACATCCTATCGTGCTTATACTGAGGTAAAGGGCATAATATATGCAAAGGCTCACACCATAGACTGGGACAAGGAGGCCAGGCCATCTTCTAGAAGGATTGCTGAGCAACTCAGCAAGAGGCCACAGGTAAAAGTAAGCAACACCACATTATACAAGGCAGAGAAAGAAGGCACTTGGAAAGTGTCTTCTAATGGGGTCAATAGGGGAGATATATCTATTTAGTAGATACTGGCTTTTGGTTGTCAAACCCTGCCTCAATATATAAAGTAAGACTGGCTGAGGAAGAGACCTGATGTTTTATCATATTGTATGCATGCATGCTTCTACCTCTGCTTAAAATATTTTTGTATATTAACACAATTTTAGGATATATTTATCATATTACAATGTAGATTTCTACCTCTGAAAAAGATACTTATACATTGTTTACATTTTGAGGTCATTGTCCTCATTTGCACAGTTGTATAATATTGTATAATATTCTAATATGAAGTCTTAGTCTTTAAGTTATATAGGTATTAAGAATTATAGCTCAATAGTCATCTATGTTTGTCATACTTATAGTTAGACTAATCGGGTTCTTTAGATAGATAGAGATTGAATTCTGCATAGATAGGTAATCTTCAACCACTTCAAAGAGCCATACAATATGGCATTTAAATAACTTCTATTGAAGTGAGACACAATTGCTCCTGGCAGCACTGATCTATTCCAGAGAGAATGTTGAGCACCAAAGACACTCCACTAGGAGTTTGTTTTCTTCTTGGCACAATTGGCCTTTGGGCAAGGAGCTGCCCATTCCTCAACCACTGACAAGGTACATGGTATCCGGAAATTGATAAGCAGGACACAAGGAAAAAGACTGTCAAATCTTGCCAAGACAGAGAAAGACAGTTCTGAAAATTTTCCTGCCTCTGAAAATGGTCTGTCAGCTATTCTAGGCTTTAGCCAAAGTTGATTGCTTCAACGTTGCAAATGAGACTTTGGGTGATTGCCAAGGTAGCCTGTTGTCTCTGTCATTTGTTGTACATTTTTGGAAGTTACTTGATTGCACTTCCTGCTTACTCAAGTAATATTATTTCCCTTCTCGGATCTTCGATGGGGTTGAAGACTAGATAGTTGTAGTTACTTTTCTCTCATGACTTGGCCAAGTTATTTATTATATAAGACTTAAACTCATTAGAATAGGATAATTATTAAAACATTTATCACGTGTTTCTTGCTTGATATATTTGTTCTTATTGCATATAACTTTGTATTAGACTTAGAACTCTCTTATTTAAACAAAAGGGGGAGCTGCTGTAGGAATTCCTACCACCAGTAGCCATTAAGTTACTGGTGCACTGGGATGTGGCCTCTTATACTATTTATGCCAATGTAATGTGCACTTCAGGCCTTTTTTCCTGGTGTGGGATTCAGTTTGCTGTTCTTCGTTTCAGCAGAGGATATTGATTTGTGAGTCTACCCCTAACTAAATAACCCTCCACTATTCTCACTTCTGAGCCAGTGTGGGATTTCTTTTAAGCATCCACCTTCATGATGTTAACTCCAGGATGAGCGCCCACACCAAACGCAAATATAGATCCCATCCTTCCCCCCACACACACACCTTTTTTCCTGAGTAATGACCATACAGCAGATATTACACGTTTATTCCCAAAACTTGTGTTTGAGTTTTAGTAGTATTTAATAGAAAATATCAGGATATCAAGCTGTCCTGTGGACTCAGTTGATGAGTATTACCCTTCTAACTAAATCCTATTCTATATACTCTTAATCGTCTCTTCTGGGAAAGACACAGTTTATGTCCTCACCCTGTCTCTGAACAATTGCTATTAACAACTTCAAAATTGTTTCCATGCCTCTCACCTTTTTACACAGACCTGCTTTTACCCTGTCCCAAACTCTGAAAGAAAGTGATAAATACTCCATGTGCAATGAAAAGTGTTAATCCCAAAGATTTGAGGAGAAAGATCACCAACCCCAACAAAATTAGTTAAATCAAGCTTTTTTTATTCCTGTACAGAAGCTGCCTCCCCCTATGGTGGGTTTGAGAGGCAACATTGGACATAAGAAAGACAAGATTTTTATAGCTCAGGGTAGTGGTGTTTCCAAATTGTGGGAGGGGTGTGCAAAATAGACAGAGTTATAGAAGCAGAATATTGCAAGGTGGTCATAATAATAAAGTTAGAACAAGATAGTCATAACCTTTTGAAACAATGGTAGGGTTTTAAGATAGTCATTACAGCTTTTTGGAACAAAGACATGATTGCAAGGTGCTCATAAGGTAGTCATAATAATGGGTGGTCATAAGAACAGATGTTCATATAACCTTTTGAAACAAAGGCATGGTTGCTGTTTCCAGGCAGTACTGAGAACCATTTGTAGTTAAGGTTACAGGTGGGGCATAACTCAATCTTTGAGAAACAGAGATTAAATCATAGACAAGAATGAACCAAATTTGTCTTTACAACAAGATGGTTTTCAAGCGTAAGATGGAGGCAGGCAGTTCATCAGAAGTCCTCCACAATTTGTCTCTTTGACACAAGTCACCTTGCTATGACTGTTCCCATGAAATTCATTCCTGGTCCATTTTGTCCTCACATCCCACCCACCCACTCCTATGATTAAGAGTTCCTTCTACCTGAAAACAAAATGTGCTCTCTCCTCTAAATGTTCACATTACCTCTCCCATCAAGGTCCAGCTTCAGTTTTACTATTTAAGGGGTTGTTGTTGGTGTTGTTTGATTGTTTGTTTCTATTTCGTTTTGTTGAGACTATGTCTTATCATCAACACAAGTTTGCTTGGAACTCCATACGTAGAGCAGGCTAGGCCCAAACTAGTGGTAATACTCCTGTCTCTGCTTTCTGAATGCTAGGATTACAGATGGTTGCCTTGTTTAAATCCCTCTCTCCCTCATAAAATCATTCAAAAGTCTACTTTTGTTGTTAATCATTTCTTACGGTACACTGTTGCCACTTTCATCCCATCGAATTAATTTTCCATTACATCTGCTATTTCTGTGTCTGTTTCTCTTTCTATAATAGGTGGATATTATGCCAGAATCAAAAGAATCATTTTACCACAACTAAACACATCAAGGAATAAAATAGATACCAAATAATGCTTTCAATATTATTTGTTGTCTAGTCACAATTTACATTTCAAATGGAAAATGGATGATTTTCATTTGTTAAATCTGAAAAACCTCATTTAATTCCAAGGTACAAAGAGCTATGAGAACTCTGTGATTATGGCTACCTGCCGGTTCCCTTCAGAAGCCAGCCACAATGATTTCAACATTGGTTTTCAGCGTTATCTTGTGTACTTTGGATACTCTGATTAGACCATAATCAACAGCCAAATCTAAAGGAGTCATCATGGCTTGGCTTTAAGATCTGAGGTCTCCAAAAATGGAAATATCTTCAGAGTTAGGTGACAAACATATATTACCATATCATTTTCACACCAACGAGTGGGTGGGGACAAGGAGAAGCAATAACTGAAGTAAAAACAGAGAGTCAATGGGAAGAGCAATACATTTGAGTCTCAGAAGAGCCATGGAAATCAGGGTGCTGTTCAGGTCTCCCTTATCTATCACATCACTATAATGGTACCATAGTTTAGATATGGTTCATCATGAAGGGCCCATGTGCTAGAGACTTAGTCTTTTGAGAAATGGGACATTGTGAGCTTGTGGCAAATGTAAACAAAATGTACTGCCTTTTCCATTAGAGAAAATGCTATTTAAAAATTGCATATGGACTCAGCATGTTTGTGTTTATGTTTTCTGTGTATGTTAGTGTGTGTGCACAATGACTAAGGTTGCATATATTTATACAAATATATATATATATATATATATATATATATATATATATATAACAGTATTGTCTCTATAAACAATTGCTTCTATGTAGGATATATATGTATACACACACATACAAAACAACCAAAGAAAAAGGCTTTCAATTTGAGTTAGTGTGATGGACATGGGAGGGGTTGGAGGGAGGGGACACAGGGAGGTAAGAGAAAGGAGAAAGTGATGTAATTTTATTTTGATTTAAAATGTAAAAACACAAAAACAAAAACAGCAGAAATTCTTCCAGAGTCAGCTCTTTTGAAGTAAAAGATGCATTGAAGGCATACTTCCTGGTAAACATTGCATTATGCTCTATGCTCATCATCTTAGGTTGCTATAGCCACTCAGGTAAGACTGTGAGGCCAAGCTCTGATGCTCAAAATGAGGCACAGGTGCCTCTGGTTAGAAATAAAAACCCAGTAGGACCTACTCTGATCCCCAACTGGATATGCTAGCCTTACTGATTTGGTGTTTTAATCCCTTAATTGGTAGGAGAAAACGAATCTCATCAAGACCCCTAGACAGTAACGATCCCATCTGTAGTTGGGCTCCTACTAGACAGAGTTCAGTCAATGGGAGTAATCTAGTTTGAAACTCCAACCTTTAAAACTGAACTAAATATTTTTTTTTCTTAACAATGGATCTATCCTCAAGTTATTTTGTTACACTAGCAAAAATAGGCAAATACAAGTAGCCAATTCTTTCTTTCTTTGCTAGTGGTTGAATCTGGGGCCAGATGTCTTAATAAGGATCCACTTTCTAGCCCTTTCTCTCTCTTTCAAATGGAATGTTAAGACTGGAATTTTGACCCTCTTTTCATTAGAACTTCTCTTTTGATTCTCAGGGACCTATTTGATAAATGAATAATGGCTAATCCCTCCTACTTTTCAATTTGGTATATCTAATTTTCGTGTTCAGACTCAGATATTCTGTTACATTGGACTCAGATGTAGGTAATTTTGTAAGTGTAAGCCAGGTCCATGGACTACATTTGGTTTGCTGGATCTGTTAAATATAAATACAGTGTCTTTCTTCTTTCAAAGAAGATGAAATGAAGTGAACAGAAATTAATAGTAAATAAAGGTAAGAAAAGAAATTACTTACCATGTGATTGTGAAGTAACAATGGGGGAATTCAACAGCATGCACCCATATGGTTTCAATCTCTTGAGTTTTCCCCCAAGCAAATGTTATGGTAGGGATCTGGTACATGACAGATTCCGGGACAATGTGGAAACTCCCTGGACTCTATGAGGGTGACCCTAGAAGAGACTCCTAGTAATGGAGGACACAGAGCCTGAATTGGCCAACTTCTGTAACCAAGCAACTCTTCCAGCAGATGGACTGGGACACTGGGACACGAACCCAGACACAAAACCTTTGACTTACAATTTGTGCTCTATGCAAGATGTGCTGAGCTGCTAGTGGTGCAGAACTTGTGGAACTGGCCAGCCAAATGACTAGTCCAACTTAAGACCCATACCACAAGAGGGAGCCCATGCCCGACCCTGTGTGGAGGGCCAGAAACCAGATGCAGGACAGCCCAGAGACCCAAACATTTCTGGGGGGGGGGGGAGGGTGGAAGTCAATTAAATGAGTGATAATGATACTCTGCTATTCTTACAGGCCAGAGCTTAGCATAATCACCATCAGAGAAGCTTCATCTGGCAGCTCATGGGAACAGATGCAGAGACCCAAACGTTAGGCTGAGCTCAAGGAACCCCGCAGAAAATGGGGGCGGGGGTACAATTATAAGAGTTAGAGGGGTTAAGACACCAGGAAAACACAACCCACAAAATCAACTTCTCAGGACTCATAGAGGCTTACAGAAACTGAAGCTACAATCAGGGAGACTGTATGGGTCTGAGCTAGTTCCTCTGT
>NC_022031.1:19014648-19019654 GCF_000317375.1 Microtus ochrogaster | reverse complement strand
TCACAGTGGGCATGGGAAAAATCAAAGATGAATTCCACCCATTCTTTTCCTAATATAACAAAGCATCTAAAATCAGGGTTGATTAGTACTAGCCTGAAAAGTCTTAACAACTTTTGATATAAAATTCTATCAAATCACACGTCTCTGTGATTACAAAGTATGACTTTCTGTGATCTTTTTGTTCTTCCTTTTTCTTCTTCCTGCAGTAACTTTGGTTTTCTGTTTCCTGTTAGAACGAAGACTGGGCAAACTTCTGAAGCTGGGGAAGGAGACAAAGAAGAATGGGTTGCCGGCTACACACACAGTTCCAGCTCCTTCTCAAAGCTTGGGTTAGCATCCTCTTACTGCAGGCTCTATAGCTGCAATGTTTAGTGAGTTGAGAGAAGATATGTTTTAAAGTTTGGACTTTTTCGGATTTTGTAATATTTGTATTGTGTAGGAAGCTATCTTGAGGGATTACTTTAATAGAGTTCATATGTCTATCCATATACCCTAAAGGTAACTTCACAAGACATCACAGTGTTTTTGGTACACCTACATTTATTTCTTACTTTCTGAATTTTGTTATTATTATTACTTCAATTTGAGACAGATGTCAACACTTGGTCCTCCAGTGCACTACATTTTTAGTTGTGACTTCTCACATAAGGGCAAATGTAGAATTTTCCATTGTGGCATCCATTAGTGTTTAAATATTTCAATTTTCATTTTCTTCATATTGGGAATATCCAACATAAATTCTCCTCTATATAAAGAAACTCAAGACTCTTAAGAGTTTCCAGACACCAATGCCTATTCAGCTTGTGTTTCTGAATGTGAAGTTACCTGTCTAAGACTATCCCATCCTGTCCTCACAACTGTCACACAGGCTTAACTCAGTTAGTCTCGTCACTCCTGCCTCTGTTTGTCTGGGTCCAGTTTTTACCCCGTGTTGTTTATAACTGGGACAACCCATGGGGACCTTGACTTCTGCTTTCTAAGCTGCCCTTCATTGGCCTTTAGGAAGCGGTAAGGCTAGTCTGACCTTTCTCTTCTAAAAACAAAACAAAAAAAAGTGTGAAATTGCCCTTCCTAACAGGTACATGAACATTAGCCTGCCACAGGTAACTTGTAGCAATGGAAATGACAGAACTTCTCCTGCTTTCAGAATCAGGCACTTCCTGATGCACTGGACAAGGGTAGAAATGAGTTCTCCAGATGTGGTCAGCCTCGCTGAGGTATTAGCATTTTGATTAATTACTTTTGCCCCATGACAGGTAAATTCTGTTGTTTTCTTCTTTCTCGAAGGTTCTAATCTCCACTGAGTTAGCCATAGCCATAGAAAATGAAAACACAGCTGCTGTAAGCCTGAATGTTATTACATAGTAAATGGTGGAACATTGTAAATGCATAAACCAAAACTGACTGAAAGTATCTTAAACCACAGTACCACTGTTTTTCTTGTCATTTACACCTTAGACAATATTATTTATTTCCTTTTATTTTGTTCTCTTTTCTCCCATAAAGCAATACTTTATAAACTGAAAGTCCAGTTTAGGCAGAGCACATAGAGACAGTATAGACAGTAATCTTCATCAAATATAATGTTGGCTGTCTGTGGTGGTGTTCACCAGGCCTTTGAAGGCAGAGACTGGAGCGTTTTTGAGTTCAAGACAAGCCTAATATGCAAACTGAATTCTTGTCTCTACATAAATTAATGATATGACAAGTAAAAGACTGATGGACAAGCAAAGTTGTAGAGAGGAGCGGCGGGCTGCGTTCCTGCCACCTGGCTCCCAGCCACCTGGCTAGCTTATGCCACGAAATAACAACACACAAATTGTATTCTTTTAAACACTGCTTGGCCCATTAGTTTCAGCCTCTTATTGGCTAATTCTCACATCTTGCTTTAACCCATATTTAGTAATCTGTGAAGCACCACAAAGTGGTGGCTTACCAGGGAAAGATCTTAACCTGCATCCATCTCGGAGAGGAGAGCTATGGCGACTGCCTCACTTCCCTTCTTCCCAGCATTCTGTTCTGTCTACTCCACCTATCTAAATTCTGCCCTATCAGGCCAAGCAGTTTTCTTTATTAATTAACTAATGAAAGCAACAGATAAAGGACACTCCCACATCACAAAGTGACCCAACAATAGAGAATAGTTCCATTTCAACCTCGTTTTTTGACTAGAAGGAACAATTTTAGTAAGACCTGAATATATTATTTTGAAGCAGCTTTTAAAATGGTAGAACAGATGGCTCTGATTATCTCCCAAGGAAGGGAAGGCTTGGAGAGCTTTTGTTTCTTGTTTAACAGTTTGGCATTGATTGTACACAGTTGAGGTTTGAATACTCTGGTTTATAAATTCACAATTGCAGGCTAACAGTTCCTTCTCATGGTTGACCCAACTTCCACGCCAAGTCCTGGAATTCATGCTCTCTGTCCCTGGCTTACACTATATTTCCCAGCAGTTCATGTCCCAGTGCGTCTCTGAACCTGGATTTCTGAGAAGTGACATTATGAGGCTCTTACATATTTCTCTCAATGTGAACCGCTCCTTTTAATCCTGCTCCCTGTCCACCTCTGTTCACTACAGGAACATTTTAGAGATTGCAAATATTTTCTGTGGATTGGCTGAGCTGATTCTCTGAAAAGTGTCAACTTAGCCAATGTACAGAGACTCTCTCAAGAGAAGAAATTTATCAGAGGATATCAAAGCATTGCAAGATGAGTCCACATGTCATAGTGGGCTATGCTGAGGATTAAATAAACTACTGCAAACAATAATCTTTGGCTACAGCAATTAATAATAAAGGTAATGCCATGAGGATTACACATTTATATAGCCATGCTTTCAGAAGTGTGTGTGTGTGTGTCTGTGTTTCTGAGAGTTAGAGGTTTTTGTGAGATGTTTCTGTTACAAAGCAACATGCACCAAGGAACTTTGTGAAGCTCATATAACTACTGGGGTGTATGTTAGAATTCTACCTGCTTGCAGAATTCTCTAAATGTATACTTTAGTTAGGATGTATATTACTGTGATAAAACATGACCAAAACCAACTTGGGACATGGGGGTATAATTTCTCTTAAGTTTTCAGTTAACAGCCCATCACTGAGGGAAATCAGGACAGAACTCAAGTTAGGGTAGGAACCTAGAGACAGGCCATAGAAGGGTGCTGCTTACTGTCTTGTTCCATATGACTTGCCCAGCCTGCTTTCTTATGGCACACAGGACCAGCAGCAGCTCAGGGATGGCACTTCCCACAGGGATCTGGGTCCTCCAATAGCTAAACTGGGCTGTAAAGGGGCAAACGTGAGAGCAAAGGGATACCTATGTATTTGAGGCTAAGGAAAAGGTAGAGGTTTGGGGAAGTCGTGGGTGAGAGGACCAACTGATAAACTAGACATGATGGGCACATAGAAAACTCGTGTGATGGTTCATTTATGTCAATTTGATACAAGCTCGAGTGATTTGGAAAGAAGATAATTCATTTGAGATTGTACCCAGCAAATTGTCCTGTGGCCAGCCAATGCTGTGGTATATTTTCTTGATGGGTACTTAATGTGGGAGGTCCCAGATAACTGTGGGTGGTGCCACCCCAGGGCTGGTGTTCCTGGCTTATGCTATAAGGAAGCAGGCTAAGAAAGCCATAAGGAGCAAGCTAGTGAGCAACACTCATCTGTGGCCTCAGCATCAGCTCCTGCCTCCAGGTTCCTGCCTTGTGTTCCTGCCCTGACTTTTCTGGATGATGGATCACAAATTGCATAAACTCTTTTCTCCCAAGAAGATTTTTGTCATTGTGTTTTATAAAAGCAATAGAAACCTTAACTAAGACACTGGGCAAGTCAGGACACAGAGGGGAGCTTATGTAATTAGAGCCAGACAATCTTCCAGTTCCACCACTGATTTCATTACGTGGTTTCAGGAACTTGCATTCATCAAGCTCTAAATATAGTTGAAACACCAATCTTTAGGGAATATTTGCATATCTCCATTCCATTTCGCCGAAAAACCTTTGTCCTAACATAATATAGTTTTGTACTAGGAAGGTTTTATTGATAGCATTTTATATCTTTCTGTAATGAAGTTTTGTATATAAATTGAAATTAATTTTTATATTTTCTGTTACCATATGACCTATTATCATCTTATCTGGTCAAAGGTATCTTTATAATTACAATCAATACATAATGTATCAAAGAAATGTAAATATATTATAGAGATTTATAAGCAAATCTCGAGTTAAGATCAGTTAGCAATGAAGATTTTAATATTCATACATATGCATGTGTGCTTATATGTGTCACCCTTCTCTGACATGAGGAAATGGATTCCTCATCAGTGCATTTGCATTGGATCAATTATATCTATGTGGCCAACTTCCCATCTCCAGTAACTCCAGTAATTCTCACAGCCTGCTTCCCAGTGGACTCTCACACAACACAGGGCAAATATGCAGATGCTGTCTCGCACTTTTTACGTAGGCTTCTGTTCTTGCTGCTGGGGTTGTTGGGGTAGTTTGCTCTCTCTTGTCTACAAACTCCTTGACCCAATTATGCAAAGAAAGAAAATGAGAGTGGATAGACGGAGGTAAAATATGTTTAAATGCCATTTACTAATGCAAATCAGTAAGTCACACTGATAAGATAGAAAAACATACATTAGAAAATTAGGCCATTTTCAAAATTTTCCGTTTTCATTTTTTGTTTCTTAAATCCAATGTTTCATCTTTTCTATATTAATGAAATCATCTGTCTTACTTACATTAAGACCTACTTAACTTATCTTTAATTGTTTGGCAAATCCTATACTTGTATAAATTGATTGTACCCACTTCAAATTCCCTCTTCCTCTTTCCTCAGGCATCTTCCCAACTTATTCTCCTCCCACTGTGATTTCCTCTAATTCTTTTACATCCACTAAATCCAGTTGGAATTCAATTGGTGCTTCCTGCTGGAATGTTTATAAATCTAGTTGACTTCATCTTGTGCAGGTAACTGATGGAGGAAGGTCATTGGTTA
>NC_022031.1:18989396-19014108 GCF_000317375.1 Microtus ochrogaster | reverse complement strand
CTCCTATTACTACAGGTAACGACAACTGCTGTGGTGTGTAACAGCAGTGCTGTGTCCAGAGCACAGCAGAGCCTCTTCCCCATCCTCTGGCTCTCACAGCCTGTCTGCCTCTTTTCCCACAGCTTTTCCTAAGCCTTGGATTGTGGGCTCGGACAGAGGTCCCATTTAGGGTGGAGCATCCATTGGTCATTTTATTCTCAGTACTCTGACTAGTTATGAGTTTCTCTGTTAACCATTGCCCACCTTAGAAGATGATTGTCAAGCCAAAGGAGAGAGCAAGAGAAATCTGTGAATATGAATCCAAATATTTAGAAGGCTGTTTGCCAGCATGGCCATGTATAAAATAGTGGTAGTAGTTTTCTCACTCGGCCTATGAGCTTCCGAACAATGAACCCTTGCAAAGAATTTTGCTACTAGGTGTGAATTCCATTTTGTGGAGCAGCCTTTAGATCCAATAAAAAAAAAAGTACATTTTCAAAACTAAATACAAGATGAATTTTTAGCAATTTTGGTATACTTAATCTACCCACACACTTGTATCGCCATGCACATTGGATGATCCAGCCACTAACACTGCTTGTGTTTGTGTCTTTGTTCCAATTTACTCTGAAAGTAAATGCAACCAGTTAAGCAGCATGGATCGCTCTCTGGGACTGTGAATGTTGCTATTACAGGTATCTCTTCCATATGCCTAAGTAATAATGTTGGTCCATGGGGCAAAAGAGTTTTGTTTGTTTGTTTGTTTGTTTTTACTATAAGAAAAAGGGGAGTTCTTTGAAGGTGACAATATCCATGGCAGGTTTCTACTATCCATTGACATCTGAATCTGATTCATCTTCTCCTGAGAATCATGACTTTGCTTCTATTAGTTTGACTTTCTTAACGCCGACCTAACCCTTCCAGTGTTGCTTTGTATCACTCCCTTTCTGTCTCCTTCCCTTTTGTTACTCTCTTATGTTGAAGCTTCTGATATTGTCCAGCTTTCCGAGAAAGATATCCGTAATACATGACCACCTTCACATAAAATATATCCAAATGTAAAAATGTTATTGTAATTATAATTAATAGCTACAACAATTTTCAAGCTTATTCTTAAGAAACTTTTTTTTTTCACATCTCCATCTATATGGCTATCATTTACTGTCTGGTACACATCTAAGTGATAGTCTCACTGTGAAGTACATTATATAGGACAGCATCCAGTTACTAATCGGGTCCTGTCATTTATAGTATCTACCACTGTGTCTTAAAAGTGGCTAAGACGGCTAAAATGGTCTGGAGTACTTGTGCATGTTTAAAAGAGGAAGGGTGGTGTAGGGAATTGGTGAGACCCACCATATAAACCCTGGCTTTCTTTTATTGTGCCCTGTGGGTGGCGTTTTATGCTTCAATGTCTTTTTTTTTAATGTTTAGTTTTCGGGTTTCATCTATGGATTTTGGTGGGGTGGAGCAAGGAGATTCCTCTCAGCAAACATTTCAGCCATTCTGGAAATGCAGAAATAGACTTTCAATGGGAGCTGTGTACTCATTTCTTACTCTCCGGGCTTATCAGGCACTGAACTGGTGTCACACTTTATAGTTCAAAGCCCTGTTTTGAAACCCTGTTTTTCTTTCTCTGTCCTTGGCAATTTATGATACATGGCGTAATCTGATCAATAGTCAAGGTTGCCTCAGGTTGACACCTTACCCACTACACCTATCTGTCCTGCTCTGTGGTAACATGAACAGCGGGCCACACTTCATCCCAGCTGCTCCAGAACGTGACTGACCATCGCTGTCAGCCCATGCCATGAGGTGTCATACCTGTCATACCATGTCAGAGCATACCTGTCTCCACTCTGGTCTAGGTTCTACTTTTGAGAAGGCCCTTGGGTGAGAACTTTCACTTTTGTTTTTTAAACCATTATAGAACCGTTCAAAATATGGTGGAAAACCCATCATTCTGTTGTAATAGGCTGCGGTATAACACACATAACTTTTTAAGTATATGACATCTCACATGTCACTTAAAGTGTCCAGCGTCTTCATTTACTCCGAGTTCTCTGCACGCCAGAACTGGGAGTATACTGTGAATATTTCCTCGACAAGACAACCTCTTTCCCTATCTTGTCCTTTCTGTGTGGCTATAATAGAGTAATAAAGATCACTTACTTTAAATAGAAAAGTATGTTCTGCAATTTTGGAGCTTAAGAAACTCCAAGGCGAGTTAGCAGAAGCCATGGTGTCTCAGGAGAGGCCAGTTCTAGCCTCTAGATGAAACCCTGCGTGCTGTGTTCTTCACAGAAAAGGGAACTGCATCTCACATGAAAAAAGATGAAAGCCCCTTTTAAAGGGCACTGGCTGGCACCTGAGAGCAGAGCCCTCGTGATGAAACTACCTCTTAAATGTTTTATCTTTTAGCTCTGCTACATTGGCAGTTAAATCCCCATGTAAATCTTGGAAGGGACACACACTGAAACATCCTGCCACTCACTGGTTGAAGAGAAATTTGAGAAGTGTCATATTACAGCAGATCTTCATTACAGTGTCAGTGACCAGAGGATGCCTGAAAGTTACTTTGGCTTAAAAGAACACAACCCAGAAAATGCTTGGCACTGAAGAAAGTGTGGGAACATGTTCCAAGAGCAGAGTTGTGTGTGAGGAGATTTCTGAGTGCTTGTGATTTAAAACTCAAAAAAAAAAAAAAAAAAAAAGGGCAAGAAATGAGTCTTGTGACCCCAGTTTCTTCAGAACAGGAAATTTTTCTTAGAGCATGCTTTCATGTTCTTCTCAGGAGGAGCAGATAGGAGGGCCTTTACTTCAGATTATCCATTATAACTGATTGTAGTTATTTGTTTTTCTGTCTCTATGGAGAAACATGTTTTTGCCCATGCGATTTGTCCTTGTGAAAGGACACTTTACTCAGAGGTGAGTCTTCTTAATCCTCAGAGTCTGAAGCTCAGAATAAAGTCAGGTATTGCATAAGACGTTAGTTTGCCTCGTTTTCTGGTTCTATTCTCCCGGGTCCTACCACCGCTAAAACAGTAAACAAAAAGAAGTTTACAAGTTGAAAGATGCCAGGGAAATTCCTTAGGTGTCCTGGATTTTGCTCAAAATTTCTTGTTAATGGTAGGCATAAAAGAAACAAAACAAAGCACCCCCAGCAACAAAAAACATTCTCTCAGGATGATTCACTATTCCCCTTTATTTTTGTAAAATTCACTATTACTGTTAGTATGTAAAAGCAAATAATACTCAGATTAAAGAAAAGCTTGAGAAATGGGGAAAAAAAAAACCTTGATCTACACACACTACTCATACTACACACTGGCAGGGAGCACCTAGAATCTGTAAACAACTCAAAAAATAAACATAAGAAAAAATTTAATCCATAAATGCTCAAGTGAATTTTATTGACAACTCTCAAAAGAACAAAGACAAATGGTCAATAATATATAAAAACGTGATCAACATTTTTAACCAACAAAGAAACTCAAAGCCACATTGAGATTCCTTCTCATTCTGTGGGTGTCCCTGCAAGCTTCATGGACATGGGGCAGGGGAGTTCTGCCCTGGGATACGAAGGAAAGCTGCATCAGTGTGACTTAGCTAGGCTTTTTCAGACTTCTGGAGTGTGATGCTGAGTAGTTTAGTTTTTACACATTTAAATAGAGTAAAACTTTGGAGAAAAAATTCTGCATGCAAGCATCACAGCAAAGCTTAAAGTGTGACGACATCAAAACTTCATGTATCCTTTGCTAAGGACACCTTGTGGCCTCTTCCACAAGAATGAGTTCTGGTGACAGAGGAACAATGCTCAGGACAAGGGCTTAGGGAGAGAGGGTTTGTAATAGGCATAAGGATGGGTTCAATTGACTGCAATACAGTGTTCAGGATAAGAGTCCAGGGAGGAAGGGTTTGTAATCTAAGCATAATAGCAAACTTTTGTGCAAAGTACTTAGATCCTCTAACATAAAAATTAGCTGTATATATAGACTGAGAAACAATGCTCAGAATATGAAGAATTTAGGTGAGGCTCGCTTCACAGAATACCAAAAGATCACTAGGATATTAAACAACACTAGGTTATTAAACAACACTCCAACCTGCCAGTTTCTTCTGTTGAAGAACAAAGCCCATGGATTTAACAAGTCCGGCTAAACACTCTCTAGTGCTATCTGTGAGCATATGGGCCTCATGCCCCATCATTCCAGTAAGAATGACTGTTGTCAAGGAAACAACAACAACAACAAAAAAAAAAAAAACCCCACAAATGCTGGCCAGAGTCTGGAGAAAAAGAACCTTGGGGACTGATGCCGTCATAACAGCCATTATATGAGTCAGTATTGGAGCTCTTCAACAAACCAGAAAACTGAACAACTATAGAGCTCTGAGTATTGGAATCAAAAGACTTGAAGGAATATACCACAGGCATACCTATATACCATGCCTATTGCTGTACTATTCATAACAGCAAGGTATGGAACCAGTCTAAGTACCCTTCAGCAGCCAAACAAATAAACTAGGTCTGTGGAGATAGTTCAGCAAATAAGCACAGGGACCTGACCACATCCATTTTTATTTTTTAAAAAAAAAATGCTGGTCATGATTGCAAGCACTTATAATCCTAGTAGTCGAGAGACAGAGACAGACCTCTGGAAATGTAACAGTGAGTCTCACTGGGTCAGCCTCTGTGGGGAAAGGAACACTTGTCAGTGAGAACTGTGACAGCCAATTGCCTAGCAAGCTGTTCAAGGGTTAGTTTATTTATTGCAAAGCCTAGTGCTGGGAGCATGTAGTTTCCCGTTAGTCTCTGATGTCCTAGAGGCCCCTAAAATAACAAAGGGCATTGCCACGTTTGGCTAAATGTAAGAACTAGGTGGTGAGGCTCTATTGCTGAAGACACTGTGTTGTTGCAGGACTTGGAGGATTGGAGCTGGGACTTAGATGAAAGTGTCCCCTCCCTGGTCACTACATTAGTGACAAAAGGTGCTGGGAAGCCTGTTGAGAATTATGTCAAGAGTTCTAAGTATCTATGGACCCTGCATGCTAATCTGTAGAAGTGACGGGCAAGATGTGCCCACTAGTGCAGCAGTGGCATAAACGATTATGGATACAACCAATTTTCTGATTGGACACTAGGCCTTTTCTGCAGGAAGAAAATGATATCTGGCAGCTGGAGCTGTGAGCTCACACAAAAAGCTGTGGTTGGGAAACTCACGGAGCAACTGTAATTGTTTGGCTAAATGGATGTGATGTGCAGCTAATATGCTTTCTAAGCATTCCTGTTCACTTCTGTGGGCTATTACAGTTGTCGGTGTCCATTCAGGTATTTTCCTGTTTTCCATCTCTGCTTGCCTTCCCCTTTCTCACTTGAGTTCTGTGGAAGAAGGAATACTGAGGAGACTCATCACCAGCTGTTCTCCACAGATAGATCAACAAGAAGACATTAGGGTTCCCCGTACCCTCCTGGAGCTGGAGGAAAATAGACATTTACACCATGCCCTCCAAGACTTAGAGAGCATTGTAGATGAGGTAGGCAGAAAGAGCACAGGAGCTTGGGAGGAATAGAATGGCATTGAATATCATCCTCCCAACATAACATCCCAACACCTTTACCAGGTATCTGTGCTTGCTTGCAGGAGTTCCTCAAGATTAGGCCTATGGACTGTTGACATTCCCTCATAAAAGGAGGGAGTGGGGGAGGTCACTGGATCCTCATGTGAGATTCCTGCCAGTCCTAATTTCTGTCCTAATTACCTATGAACTTGGAATCTCCTAGAAATTGCTAGAGTATATGTGCTGGGGGAAGTTTACTGAAGAAAGGCTTCGTCTATACAGCTATGGGAGCGCCATCATCTATGCTATGTAAACCCTATCTAATGTGACTTCTTTGGGGCCACCATGCTGTGTAACCCCAATAAAGTCATTGGTTCCCAAGGACAGAATCATATTTTGATTCATTGTTGAAATATTATGAGGCAGGAATAAATACTTTTTATGTTCCCCCACCCTGGGCAGGGAAAGATTCTTACAACATGACCATTTGTCGAGCCACTGGATTATATTATGACACTATGTCATACAGTTGGCATAGCCTACCTGGTCTGTGAGATACATGGTGTGATTTAATCACCTAAGCCTGCCTTTCTCAGACTGTGTCTCTATCATTAAATTATGCATGATGGTATCCTAGGGGACTTAAGGGAATTTTTTACTTAAAAATATTTACTAACAAGTCCTAACTGCACGTATTAATCAGGCTTACTGTGGTATTTCCAAGTTTGCATGTAGTACACCAGATTAAATCTAAACAACTTTTGAAAATTTAAAGTTATTAGTAGATGTCAATATCTACAGTTCAATTTTCCCATTTCAATGCTTTTTAGTGTAATATTCATTATTCAAAATTGGGTATTTTATAATGGCATTTTTTAAGGTTTATCATATACTTGGACTATATTCTCTCCTCATGACCCTCTTTTGTTCTTTCTACATTTCTTCAAGTTTCCTTCCTCTTCCTGTTTTTGTGAGTGTGTGTGTATATGTGTGTATGTGTGTGTGTGTGTGTGTGTGTGTGTGTGTGCAAGATGCTAATTGTGTGTTCATGAGTAAAAGCTATATGTGTGCATTTACCAAATGTGGGTGTTAGGAACCAAACTCTAGCCTTCCACAAAAACAGCAAGAACTCCTAACCTAGGCATCACCTCCAAGAGTTTTTTGTTTGTTTTGGTTTTGGTTTTTAACATAGTGCTTTTATTAGTTCTTTGAAAATTTCACATCATGAATCCTGATCACAATCACTTCCTAGTCCTTCTGTGTCCACCTCCCCTGGTGACCCCCCCAAAATACAAATAATTTTAAAATTAGAAAAAGAAAGGAAAAAAACAAATCCGATTTATGTTAACTATATACTCACTGGAGCATGGTCAAACTCACTGTGTCCTGCCCCTTAAATGGGACTGAGTCCTTTCTTCCCTTCCCATGCTTGCACCAGAGTCCATCAGTTGTGAAGAGTCACACTTCAGCATCCTTGTCACACTTTTAAAGAGTTCCCTGGTTCTGCTCTTTAGCAACTCACTGGTTCCTTTTGGCACCAAAGGAACAAGTAAAAAAAACAGGACTGGGGTGCAGGTCACAGAGTGTTTACTTGGTGTATCTGAGGATCCTGTTAGATCATCAGCATTGAAGAAAGAAGAAGGGAAAAAGCCCTCCAGTTTAGAAACTAGTAAAAAGCCTGAAGCTGTTACTACACCAAATCAAAATACAGAGAAAAATTAGCATTACACACATTATTTAAGAATGTAGCAAGACGTGTGTAAAGTTCCTCACACCAGGGAAAAGATCTTGCCAACACGCCTATTCATCCTACTTCTTCTCTGGAAGCAAAATTCTCCCCCAAGCCTAGAATTTCACAACATTTCAAATTCGGATGCAAAAATGGAAATACCCGTCACTTCTTTCCTTGAATGAGGTTAATCATTGTGTGGCTTCTTTTCTAGTACTCCAAGCATTTCAGCTGGTGGGAAGTGTGAGGTGGGGGTATAACAGTCATTGAAAAGTCTGACATTTTGTTAAACTGGGTGAAGCAAATCTGGGGGGAGTCCTTGTACTCAAGGTGATGTTCAGGAGAATACCCTGGATGCAGAAAAGTGAAGCAAGGTCCAGGAAAAGTCTAGGTGAGGCAACAGAACCAAAAAGATGCTTCAGCAAACCGCATCGCCTTAGAGCCAGTCTGCCTGCTGATACAGTCTCATGATGCAGCGAGATAGGTAAGCTATGTGCACCGTTACAGTGTGATTTCATAAACACGAGGAGGACCTTTTCAGCCTGTTTGGGGAACCATGAATTGTATGACTTTAAACGTAACCAAAGTGTATTGTTTGAAGTTTTGGAATATTTGCAAGAATGATACATTCATCTCGAACCTGAACCCAAATCAAATAATGAAAGTGTGTTTCTTATATATGCCTTGTCTATATTGTCTGGAAGTGACTTTATGCCACATGCTTATAATAAATGAATGAAACTGCTACCAAGGCTGCCTTCCTTTTTATCCCACTAAAAGCTGTACGCAGTTGAAGAAGTCATAAAACAGATAAACACATAGTGAGTTTGTGGAGGGAGCAATTTGACGTTGCGGTTGGGAAACACAGTCAGAAATCCTTAGATGAGAGAAGTCAGAATAGTTAGAAAGGGGTACAGACTGATGCTTAACTGTCCCTTAAAGCCAAGAAAGCTGTGCTTCTGACTAGTGGTGGGTAAAGTACCCCACGACTACAGGACTCCAGCAGGTATATTTGCATTTCGGGAGGCTCTGTGGTTAACACCTCAACTACTTCTACATGTTACGGTTTGAATACACAATATCCTCTGTGTTGAAGCCCAGAACCCTGTCCCCCTCCTCAACTAATAGTGCTGTTTTGAAAAGTGAGGTAGCAGTCAATCCACTCTCTCTGTCTCTCTGTCTTTGTCTCTCTCTGAGTGTCTCTCTCTCAGTGTGGTACGTGTCTCTGTCTTTGCCTGTCTCTCTCAGTGTGTATGTGTCTCTCTGTCTCTGTCTCTCTCTCTTTTTCGTTCTCTCTGTCTCTTTCTGAGTGTGTGTCTCTCTCTCTCCCTCCTCTCCTCCCTCTCCCTCCCTTCCTCTGACTCTCTCCCCCTGCTCCCTAGCTACTATGATGGGAGATGCTCCTCCTTCCCACCCCTACATCAGGGGTTCCTGCCTCACAGCTGACACAGAAGCAATAGAACCAGCCAAACTAGACTTAAACCTCTGAGAGCAGAACCCACAATAAATCTTTTATTTTCTTAAGTATTTTCTGACATCAGCAAACATCTTGCTAATACAGTGTCTGCCATTGTCCTGACTCCAGGAGCTGTCCACAGAGGCGTTCCTCTCTTGTTTTCTTGTTTTCCACCCTACCCCACCCTAGTACCAGTACCATGAATCTCTAAAAACTTCTTCAAGCCTTTCCCTATGAAGTAAAATTTTAAAAATTGACCAAGTGGATTGAAAGAAAAAAAAACTGTTCTGTCACTACAACTTCACAAGCAGTTGTAGGAAACAGGGAGAAAACGACAGAGATTCTTCATGATAATCTATTTCAAATTATAGAACAGCATCATAACCGAGATGTGGACAACAGTGCCGCCCTGACACAAAGCAATCTTGCAATGAAAAGGATTCTCCTGTCATGCTCTCGTAGTCTTCACACCCAAGCCAACGTTCTCAACCCTGAATTTCCACTAGTTCTTCCTTTGCACATTGTTCTCATTAGTAGAAAGCCATGTACACGGAATGACGGAGCATTTAAGTTTGAGGCCTGGGATTTCTACACTCATTGTAGTTCTGTAGGGAATCCTTGGCACTTCACATTGATGTTCACTCATTTCCCTGCCAAGAGGATTCTTCCAATGACACAGTGGTGATGCCCACAGTTTACTTCACTTCTGTGACATGGAAACACAGCAGGTAGTTTTTCATATATGCTGTTAGACATAAAATTGACATAAATGCTCCTGCACATGCTCTTCTGAGAACATGGGCTTTAACCTCTTTAGGAAAACTGCTCCAACATTCAAGATCTAGAGTATGTGATACTTACATTTTTCAGTTTTTAGGCTTTTTAATAGAAAATCCTAAATTGTTTTCGAAAATGTCCATATAACTTTATTTTCATGAGAAAGATATTCATATGTAAGTTTCTCCACATCTTTGCATTTTGTTTTGTCTGTGATCATTTATTTCTAGCCTTCTAATTCATTAATATTAATATATTTATATTAATTTAGAGTTGTATTGCACTTTTCAATTTTCAGTATTCAAGTTCTCTACCAATGTTGGATTTATATGTTAGCACTTAATTTGGGCTATGAGTTGTTACAAATGAAATGTAAATGAAATTTTAGTAATGATAAGATTATTGCTAGTACATAAAAACAGAAATTGTTTTATGTTCTGAACTATCTTTTTCTGTCATTTATTAACTCTTACTCTGAGGTTTCTGTGTGTGAATACTTAGGATTTCATATCCAGACAATCATATCATCTGCAAATACAAATCATCTGCCTTATTCTTTATTTCAATTTCTGCCCTTAGATCCTGCTGAAAACATTCAGCATGATGTTTAACATGGTAATAACATGGACACTCACCTTGATACTGATTGTGAGACATTCAATAATAAATAGTAAAAAATAAAAGATTTTTATAGCTGTTCTTTATAAAGTTGAGAAAGTCTTCTCTGTTACTATTTTACCCTGAAAAGATTTTTATTACTTTTATATATTCTTCTCTCATACAATATATCTACAGCCTCTCCTCCCTCTACTTCCCCCCCCCACTTTCCCTCTCCTCCAGGTCCACTGTTCTTCTGTTTACCTTCAGAAAAGAACAGGCCTCTCAGAGATATATACTGACCATGGCATAACAAGATGCAGTAAGATTAGGCAAAAACCCTTATATCAAGGCTGCAGAAGGAAACCCAGTAGAAAGAAAAAAGTTAATGTTTTGTTTAGGAAGTTATTTCCTGTGCCAATTTGTTCATGGCTATTCTGTACTTTTTCTTCTGTCAGAATGGAAACCAGGACATCTGTTACATGGGGAAAAGGGCTTTGTTTTTGTTTTCACAGGAGAAAAAAAAGCTATGAATATAATTAAAATTGATAAAGATTTGATTTGAACACAGCAGCTGAGAGAGGCTGGATGTCTGCTTTACATCAGCATATATAGTATAATAGGCCATGCCCAAGTGAGTGGGTAACTTAAAGGCTACTGGCAGTAGGAATTCATACAGCACCTCCCCATTTTGTTTAAATAATCAAGTTCTAAGCCTAATACAAATTTATATAAAATAAGAACAAATATCAGTTATAAAATTACAATTACAATTAGCATAAACAATATCAAGCAAGAAACATGTAATAAATGTTTCAATAGTTTTCCTATCCTAATGAGTTTAAGTCTTGCATAATAAGTAACTTGGCCAAGTCATGAGAGGAAAGTAACAACTATCTAGTCTTCAACCCCAGTGAAGACCCGAGAAGGGAAATAATATTACTTGAGAAAGCAGGAATTGCAATCAAGCAAATTCCAAAATATACAACAAATGACAGAGACAACTGGCTACCTGGGCAATCACCCAAAGTGTCATTTGCAACGTTGGAGCAACCAATTTTGGCTAAGGCACTGACAGACCATTTTCAGAGGCAAATTTTTCAAAACCATCTTACCCTGTCTTAGCAAGATTTGACAGTCTTTTTTCTTGTGTCCTGCTTGTCCTATCTAAACATCATGCATTTTGTCAGTGCTTGATGAATGGGCAGTGCCTTGCCCAAAGGCCAGTTTTGCCAAAAAGAAAACAAGCTCCAAGTGAAGTGTCTTTGGTGCTCAACATTCTCTTGGGAATAGATTGGTGTTGCCAGTAGAAATCGTGTCTCATGTCAACAGAACCCTAAGTTATTTAAATGCAATATTCTACAACTCTTTGAAGTATTTGAAGATTACCTATCTATGCAGAATACAATCTCTTTGTATCTAAAGAATCTGATTAGTCTAACTATAAGTATGACAAGCATGGATGACTATTGACTTATGAATCTTAATATGTATATAACTTAAAGACCAAGACTTCCTATTAGAATATTAAACAACCTTTAAACAATTGTGCAACAAATGAGGACAATGATCTCAAAATGTAAACAATGTATAAGTATCTTGATCAGAGGTAGAAATGTATATTGTAATATGCCAAATCCTAAAATTGTGTCAATATACAAAATGTCTTAAAGCAGAGATAGAAATATGCATGCATGCAATATGACAAAATAACTTTGCCTAGATATACAAATATTGTAGAAGAAAATAAGAACATATTCAATATATTTAAAGCTTGTATCAACATACAAGAATCTATACCAATGTAAATGGCCTATATATAACTCACAAGTATTCACTCCATTACTCACTATTAGCTCACACTCATCTATTATCCCATTCACATACAATTTCTTCTTTTTTTTCAAAGAGATCCCTGAGCTTACATAATTCCCCCACAACCTTCAACCCTATAACAATTATAATCAACCCCCAATTGATGTCTCTAACCCCGAGGACAAACTTTTTTTGGGAGAGTGGTCATCGTTTTCTAGAATTACTTCTAGCTGTCATGGTGGCGATGTTCTTTCTATGAGATCCTGTGTAAGTAAAATGATGGTTAAGTTCCAAGATTGCTATCTGGTATAATTGCAAATAGTCTCTGAGTATTTGGTAGGGTTTTTCTGGGGTTCCTATTTAGAGTTCTGGCCAGAATGGTGTAAAAAAAGTGCACCATTTCAGCTAACCAAGTTGGGACCATCTTGAGCAACTGATACCCAAAAACAAGTCTTATAGTAGCACTATCAGCATCATGACATCATATCAACCAGTTGGAGTTGTTGTGGGGCTCCATCTTCTTCCTGAAAACTTCAAATATTACTGCAGGAAAATTCACTGTTTATTGTGGAAAACTTAAACATTATTTATATAGACATATACAGACATATATATTAAAGAAAAGTATGATAAAGACAAAAATAGGTATGGAGAAAAGTAATTTTTTTTCTAAATTCTTTCTTTTTCTGTCCCATACCAGGTGGCTCTTGACATGAGAAAAACTCTGAATTTTCCTTTTAACAACATGCTTTGATTTAGAGAAGTAGAGAGCAATTGTCCAACTCCAAAGCCAGTGCTATATATTAATATATATATAACACATATATATGATATATATAACATATATATCATATATATGTATGTGTGTGTGTGTGTGTGTGTGTGTGTGTGTGTGTGTGCTTTGATCACCTGTTCTTACCAGTCATATTCCTTTTTCTTGATGATCCTTATTGGATAGTTATTTTTTGCTTCTGTCAGCATCCAAACATCCAGGGTCTCTTGAATTTTTGAAGATGTGTATTTTCCTGTAAAGAAAAGAGCAGAACCCTGCTCCAACCCTATATGGTTTCCTTACCACCTATATGGTTGTCATTTCTCTTTCTCAAGAGATTTCTCTTTTTCAAAGTGAATCTTTGTTAATTTTGATGGCATCCACAGTTTTTCTTCTCCTGTGGAGACAAGAGCAAAACCCCTTCCCCAACATAGCACATCTCCTGGCTTCCATTGTGAGGTCAACACTTCCTTAAAATATACTGGCTGATTTAATTCAGAAGACATTTCTATTATCCAGTGTCTCTCTGCTACTATTGTCTTTTTCTCATTAGCGTTAAGGAAATTCAAGGTTAATAAAGCATTATGTAATCTATTTCTGGGGATATTTTCCATCCCTTTCTTTTTGCTTAAGATATCCTTTATATTTCAAGTCAATATTTCTATAACTGTCTGACCTCTAGTATTGTGTGATATACCTGTAATATGCTTTAAATTATAATAAGCAACAAATCTGTTTCATTTTTTCAGAGACATATGTTGGACCATTATCTGTCTTTATTTGTGGAGGTATACCCATGACAGCCATAACTTCTAATAAATGTGTGATTTCAGAATCAGCCTTTTCTGAGCTTAAAGGAATTGCCCACTGAAAACCTGAATAAATGTCAATGTGTGGTGTACATATGTTAATTTTCCAAATTCTGAAAAGTGGAACACATCCATGTGCCCAATTTCATTCCATTGAGTACCCTTTGGGTTAGTCCCTGCAGATATTGGGGTTTGGTTATAGAAAGAGCAAGTAGGACATCTCTTTATAATCTCCTTAGCTTTTGCCATGTAATAGAAAACACTTTCTTTAAACCTTTGCTATTGGCATGATGTTTCATATGGAATTCTTAGACCTTCAATACAAATGTACTAGACACTGTCCATGTATTTATTGCCTGTATATATTGTATATAGTTCTTGTACTTACTGTATATGATTTTTTCTTATATTAGTTATAGTTTTTATTTCAGACACAAAAGGGTAAATATAGTAATATTTCATTTGTTTTTAATAAATAAAGCTTGCCTGAAGATCAGAATGCAGAACAGCCATACTAGTCAGTCAAACAGGTTAGGTAATGATGGCAAACACTTTTAATCCCAGCAGCCACACTAGTTAACTATAGGGACCAGGCAGTGATGGTGCAGTCCTTTAATCCCAGCGCTAGAGAGGAATATAAGACTGGATGAGACAAGAACGTGCCCTCTTTCAGTCTGAAGATTTCATAGAGATAAAGCTATCCAGTGGCTTTGCTTCTTTGCTTTTCTGATCTTCAGATTGAACCCAATATCTGTTTCTGGGTTTTTGTTATTCATACTACAGATAATGGATTTTGCTTCTTTACCTATGACTGTTATAATTATTTAGTTACCACCTAATTGTGGATTGTATGCATTAGTTTTCAAGTACTAGACCATTAAATCATGCAGTTTAGACTTTTTATGTATTGCTAAAATCTATTTGCTACTATAGTGTTCAGATTTTTGCGTTCATATTAATGAGGGTCTTGTGTCCACCATACATAAAACTGTTCATACTTACAGAGAACCATGACACACATATATGGTGTGTCGATGTGACTAACATATTCATAAGCTCAGTTATTTTCATTTTCGTTGTTGGGAACATCCAAATTCCATTCATCATAGTACTTTGAATTATATGATGCTAACTACAGTTGCCCTCCTGCTATAGAACATAACTTATTATTGCTAATTAAATGTGGCTTTGGTTTAGGGATTGTTTTTGTTGTGTTTTTGTTTGTTTTTTCCATTTGTACTCTTGCTCTGTGGCCCAGGAGAACCACAAGCTTGTGTTGATCCTGCTCTGCACCCTAAGTTCTGAGTCCACCAGTGTATGTTACTCTGCTGGGCTTTTACATGCATGTCTGTGCCCACAATAAGCTCTACGTCTAAGCCCCAAGTCTGGCAAAGACTCTCCTATTCTTTACTTCTATGGAAGCTGCTGATGTGATTCCCACCAACCTGCTGACTTTCAATCATACTCTACTATGGCAGGAAAACACTCTCAGCATTATGGTACGGGATATGGTCTATTTTGGGGTTTGTCTACTGAAGCTTAAAAGAATGTGCTGAACTTCTTCAGTGTGGTGGCCTCTAAATTTCTATTTCCTCTTTGGCAGTGATGTCAAATTCTAATCTACTACTTAGCTTGTAGCCTGGCTGCTCAGTCAGTTGTTGAGTGAAATGTAGGCTCACTATTTCTTTCTCAATTCTGTCAGTTTTTAACTAACGTTCTGGCCTGGCTACACTTAGGGTTGCTTGATGTTTTTGGTGGGCTATCCGCTTTGTCTCTCTATAACATCCATGTCTCTCAGAGCTAGTTTTCATTGCCCTGCCATCTATTTTAAAATTTATATTTCTGATTTACTTGTAGCCTGACTATACTGCCATATTTAAATTAAAGTGTTATAGACAGTGTGTATTTGAGGCATTTTCTGTGAACTATTGACATGGATCA
Organism: Microtus ochrogaster; assembly: GCF_000317375.1. Classification (NCBI taxonomy): domain Eukaryota; kingdom Metazoa; phylum Chordata; class Mammalia; order Rodentia; family Cricetidae; genus Microtus; species Microtus ochrogaster. The sequence continues at coordinate 18,998,674 of NC_022031.1, read as the reverse complement.
CTATGCTGATATATGTCTTTTAATTATTTAATGATTTGCATTCAATTTATATGTTAGGGTTTAAGTGGGCTAATTTTCCATTGTGTTACCATGTGTAGCTTTTATAGTGGCCTCTCTAGATATTATATATACATAATACGTCAATCTAAGTGTATAATCTGTTAAAAAGAAATTTTCTTACCCCAATTAAATTTACTAGCATTAACTTACACAAAGAAAAACAGAATGAAAGAGAAAAACAAAGCAATGTTGATAAACAGTTCTTCAAATGAGAATAGGTTCCGAATCCTACAACCAATGTGACCTGCCCTAATGGCATTTAGAGAAAACAGAAGTGAGGGATAGAACCAGCATGCTTATTTTCATAGTAACGGGCCAACTGGCTAAACAGTCACCTGCAGTTAAACGACAATCAGCTATTGTGACTAAACTCTGTATTGGTTTGACCAGTTAATGTTTGGTGTAAGAGCTTGAATAAAATCAATGAGCTCTCTGGAATTTTATTTGAATATTGATTCACTGTACCAGTGAATGATTTATTGAACATGTTGGTGTCACTGAGTTAAGGATAATCTGGAGAAGGATTTAAGGCGTTCCTGTGAGGATTTTCCCAGAGACAACTGCCTTTTCTCAGGTGAGGAAGTTCCTTGGTGTGCTTGAGCACCACATGGTTGGCTGGAAGAGTGGAGAGAGAGCTACAGGAAGTACTTTTATTTTATTTATTTATTTTTTGCATCTAAGAACTGCGTGGCTCCAGCCTGAGATGGCAGTACTGCAAGCTTGCTGGCTTTTGGACTCCAAGACCTCCATCAATAGCTTCTTCACCAGGAATCTAAGCTCTTGGCCTGAAGTTCATATCTCTTCTCTGGTTTCCTTGGCTCTCAGGCCTTTGGACTCAGACTGAGCCATGTTACTGGCTTCCCAGGATCTCCAGCCTGAGGATACTTGTTGCTGTACTTCTCATCTACTGTGGTAATGCTAGTCTGTTACATATTTCTCTCTCTGTGCTATATTATTTGGTCTATATAGAGAACCTAATACAAAAACTTAAGTACAAAATTTCACCTATTTCTTGTCTTTACTCTCCACCATTCATTTAACTCATTTTATTTTCTTATTTATTTCCAGAGCATACATCTACTTTTAAAAATTATTATTAATATGTTGTTCATTAATTAAAACAATTTCCAAATTCAAATATACTTTAGTGGTATTCTTCCAGTGCCCCAAGTTCCTCTAGCTCCTCTCCTCTCCCTACCCATCCAACTTTAAGTTCTTTCTCAAAAAACAAAGAAGAAACCGATACATCAAGCCCCCAAAACCAAGAAAACAAAGTAAACCCAAGATACACTCACAACCACATGAAAGGGCCCTGAGTTAGTTTTGCTCCAGTCCTGACTTCAAAGGGAAGTTTAGTGCACACCTTATCTTCTCAGGTCCCCCTGTGTTCCGTGTTCCGTGTTTCATGTTCAGGTGACCCTCTGTATTCTGTGTTCAGGTGACAGCCTTCATAAAGCATCTTGTCATTTGAGAACTTTGATATGCTATTTTAGGAAATAATTATTTCTCATTTCTGTTCACGCGATAATTTTTATTTCCTTTTCCCTGTCTTAGAGATACTTGTGATAGCTCAGAAATTCCTGGTTAAAACTTGTTCTTTCTCAGCACCTGAAACATGTTTGCCGCTTGCTTCTGACTCATATCATTCAAAAATTTTTTAAATATTTTTTTTACAAATAAGTTGTTTTAGTTTTAATGCTGCATTGAAGTGTTTTTTTTTTCTTCATTTCTTGTTTATCAGAAGCATTGCTGACGTGCCCTCATGCTTCTTGGCATCAGTATTGCAGATTTGTTGGGTGTCTTCTGAAAATTACTGTCTTTCTCCTTTTGGGGAGCTGTGAGTCATGACTTCTATGATTTTCATCCTTATTCTTCCCCTTCTTCTTCTCCAATGATATTGATGTTATTATCGCTTACTACATTGTCCTACCAGCCTAGTGAAATTTTAATAACTTTTATTGTTTTACTCTGTTGAGATTCAGTGAATTTATCTTCTGTCTCCTAGTCTACTAATTTTTTCATGACCCCATTCATCAGTTTTTAAGTATTTTTCTTACTGAGTTTCAAAGTTCCAAACTTTTTATTTAGTTGTTCTACTTTTATGATGGGTATTCTCTTTGTTTTCTTCCTTAAGTGTGTTTGCTTTTTTATTGCTCATTGACATGGTTGTGTAATGGCTGATAATTCTCATATTTCTCTTATTTTAGTACTGGATTTTATTGGTTGTCCTAGTCATTCCTCTTGACCTCATTACAATGGAATGATGAATGATTTCCAGCAAAAACTCAGATCTTCTCAGTATCCTGTATCATGTGCCCCAGGATTTTATTGATTGAATGATGTCCAATAAAAACTCAGATCTTCTCAGTATCTTGTATCATGTGTCCCTGGATTTTATTGATGATACTATCCATTCCTCTTGGAGTCATGTCAATTACTGGACTGATGAAAAATTTCCAGTAAAAACTTGGATGCTTTCAATATCTTATGTAATATGACTCTGGACTGTGGTAGCCTTAGGTTTCCAGTTGATTTCCATTAGGACTTGAGGGTCTGAGAATCCTTGATATTAGTGCTCAAGAGAGGTCATTATTGGTCCTGGAACCTCATCTCTGGAAAAAAGACATAGAGATGCCCATGACTCTTCTTCTTGGCCTCTGCTGATACTACCCTACTGGCCATGGCAGGGCAGATGAGTGAAAGAGCCCTTGTTTAACCTACCGAAGATGAACAACCTGGCTCCTTCTTTAGTCTTTTTTGATGTCTTTCTATGACAATGTTTAAGTGTTTCTCTAAAGCCCAGCAGTGGCATAAACTCTGGCATTACCTCAGCCTTGGAGACACAAGCTGAGGTAGAACGTGCTTTTTTATGTGTGTTCATGGGTTGTAGTACAGTGGTTGTTGCATAAAAGTGTTCTGTTATTTTAATGTCCCTCTTTTATGGTGTTTTGGATAGAGACGAGCAGGATTTTTTTCTGTCTCTCCCTTCTTTATCACTCTCCATTCCTTCCTCATGTCTCTCTCCCTTCTCCTGTCTCCTCTCTTCTTACTCTATCTCCTCTCTGGGAATGGAGCTCCTCTGTTTAAATTTCAAAGCCTACCCCAATAACATACTTCCTCCAATAAGGTCACACTCCTTATCCTTCTCCAAGAGTTCTACCAACTTGTAACCAGTGTTCAAAACATACAAGCCTATTGGGGACATTCTTATTCAAACCATCACAATTTGACTTTCGTGCAATTTCAGAGAAAACGGTCAAATGTCTGTCTTCTGCAGTGCGTTTTCTGAGCATGATTTGTTGAATAGGTTTTCATATTTCCGGGGGGGCGGGCGGTGGCGGGGAGGAGGCGGAAATCCTCAATAAATAAATAAATTAAAAAAAAGAAAAAACCCCAATGTATATTTTGACCTCTTTCTTGAAGAATAGTTGACAGTAAATTGTGGGTTAATTTCTAGCATCTCTGTTTTCTTTCTTGGTCTGTGTTTTCTAATAAGACCATGCCATTTTAGTTATGATTCTTTATCTGTTGTGGGTTATGGTTCAGATAGGAAGTATCCCCTCAATACACTAACATAATGGATGTTTGGTTACCACCTACGGTGCTGTTCTAGGAGTTCTGGAAAGTTTAGTAGGTGAGACCTAATGGAAAAAGTGTGTTGCTGGAGGTGGAGTTGTGTCCACTAGGATTTTATCTCGTTCTTGGCTGTTCTTTCTCTGTCTCTTTCATCTTTTTCTTTCACTCTGGATCTTATTCTCCCCATCATGAGTGCCATAGGTAATGTTACCCGATTCCGCATGGCCTTCAACCTCATTCTGCCTCACTATGGACCCAGAATTATTGGGTAGGAACTATGGAATGAAGTTTCTGAAAGCATGGACCTTTTCTCCTGTAAGTTTTTCTATTGGGAGTCTTGGTACTAGCTTTGAAAATTCAATTCCCAAAGAGAAGTAGAGATTATTTCTGAGACTAAACTCGACCATATAGTTCTTAAGTTTTGGAGACTGTGTGAAGAAAGAATTAGAAAACTTCAGTTAAATGGACTACATAAAACCTATTGTGCTTGAGGCAAAGCTTAATGGTCAGTTCTCATGGGAAATCAGAAGATACCAACATGTCCATAGGAACAGATAGTGGAGACTAAGGTAGTGAGGTTTCATATAAGAATGATAATTATATTGGGAATTCAACTAGAGGCCATTCATGTTATATTTTGCCAAAGGAAAGCTACATTTTGTTGATGCTCTAAAACTTAATGAAAGGCTGACTCTCAAGCTCCACAGAAAATTTTAAGGCAATGGAGCATTTAATCTATTTCATGCACACTCTTGGCTGCTGTTAGCCAGAATTAGGAGCAAAAACCAGAAAGGTTTACAAACTTGTGTCTTAGTCAGAAAAAAAAAATATGTAAAGTTGGGGCTATCAAAGGTGTAGCTGAAGAGATTAGCCTCATTAGAAGGAAGCCAGATATTTTTGATGGGAACAGTAGAAATATGTTTTGAGGGCCTTTCAGGAATTGCTCATAACCCATCCATCATGGACTCAACAGAATAAATACATGAACTTATTTAAAATACTTGCCCTTAAGAAGGGAGGGCCTCCAGTGTACCGTGCTTGCACAGGGTCTACAAGGTGTTTCCCTAAGATTTACTTCACTGTGCTTTGCTTTCTGGGCAATTAGAGAGTATAAGAACCAATACAACTCTACTATAAGAGACGTTTCTATTGCTCAAGATAAAGGTCAAACTTGGGTTCCTCTACATGATGCTGGTATTTGCTGGCATGGAACATGTAAGGGTTTATATGAAAACGTAGGTCATAGAAGATTTTACCTAGATTTCAAAGAGATATATGGAAGAAAGCTGTGAACTTACTGTGAACCATGAGTGGAGCAGAGTGTTCTTCTCACAAAATTGTTTTCTGAAGAGAATTACATAAACTGTTACTAGTGAAGACACTTGGAAGCAAGAACATGAAGGGAATGTCCTGGTCTCTCCACTCTATATCTATAAGAAGGGCGATGACCTGTGAGGATTATTCTTGGCTCTTTTACCATAACAAAATACGTAATACGAATTACATTTCATGCTGTACTTTTGCTTGTTTAAGCTAAATATAAACATCACCTTTCTTTTAGCTTGCTTTTACAAAAAGAATGAGAAGTGCTTTGTTTCTTCTGCTTGACCTCACATGCCTAAAGTGTCCCGGTACTCCATTCACATCTTTTCAATGTCTTTCGATATGAGGAGCCTTAGCCTTGCTGGCCACAGAGCAGGTGGGCAGAAGACCAGGATATGTATTGACAGGGTTAGAGTTACCCTGCAGACAACCTCTGAGAGTGAGGTAAGTGACACTGTAGAAATGAAGATTAAACTACAGTGGAAACACCCAGGATATTGGAGATGCTCAAGACATGGGACATCTACCAAAGAAAGATGCAATGAGTTTCACCAGACAAAGGTGAGGCTTTATGACTCTACCTAGCAAGGCCATAGAGATGTGTCTGTGCAGGCTTTTGGAGTTCACATATTACCCTATGCAACAGATCTATGATGTGGGCTACAAGACTTAATGTTTATCTCTTAGGTCCTAGCCTTGCTTGGGTCTCACCCTTGCTTTCTGTTCCACCACTCCTCCCTTTTGTAACAGATAAATCTATTCTGTGCCATTGTCTCTTAAGAGAATGCAACTTAATAAAAAATATTTACAGGGAATCACAGATAAGATTTTTTATTTGAACTTTTGAACATTGCTCAACTAAGACTATGATATTTCTTGAAGATAGGCAATGGATTTTGCATTGCAAGATGGATATTTGCCTTTGGGGTGAGGTGTGCAAGGCCATTATTTGCATATAGTATTTGTCTTTCCCCGCCATAAGGCTCATGTATTAAAGGCCTGGACACTAGCTGGTTAGGAAATAGGAAGTGGGGCCTAAATGAATGAAGTCAGTCCCATGGGGTGTCTTTAGGCAATATAAATTGTCCCTGTACCCTCTCTGTCATTCTCTCTGCTTCTTTTCCCCCAAGAGGTAAGTAGCCCCTGCCATATGTTCCCATTTTCACTATGTTCTCTCTCAGTATATGCCCATAATCAGTAAAGCTGAGGAGGAAGGACTGAACCCTCTCAAACCAGGAGGAAAATGGACTGTTTGCTGTATACTTTGTTAATTAATACATCAGTTATTGTGATGCCTTCAGCTCTGCTATATTTTTGCTTACATTTCCTTTCATTATCTAGATGTCTGATGTAGGATTTACCTCTGTAGGCTGTGAATATCATTGGTTAATAAAGAAGCTGCTTGGAACCTGTGATAGGGTAGAATAGAACTAGGCAGGGAAAACTAAACTGAATGCTGGGAGAAAGAAGGCAGAGTCAGAGAGATGCTATGTAGCCCCAAAGACAGACTTGCCAAATCTTTGCTAGTAAACCACAGTCACATGGATTTTATATGTGTATGACCTGCAAACAGATAATTTTACTTTCTCCTTTCAGTTTGTAGGACCTTTATTTCCCTTCTCTTGTTCCTTGTTTTACATAAATATGACTGTTAGTTTATCATGTATACCTTTTTTTGAAGAGAAGTAAATTTTCTGCTCCTTGATTTTTCCATAGATTTTTATTCAAGAGATGTTTAAATTTATCAAATATTTTCTCATTCTATTAAGAAAACTATTATTTCATCATTTTATTCTTTTACATTTTATACTTAAAAATTAGCTTCTTTCAACCCATCTTTGCATTCTTGGCATAAAATGAATGTGATTATGCTGAGCTATCTTTTTGCTGTGCTGTTGAATTTGTTTTACTAGCATTTGTTGAGAATTTTCAGATCTGTGTTCATTGGGAATATTTGTCTATACTTTGCTCCATTCTTCATTGTCTGGTTTTGATTAAGAGAGTAATGCTGTTTTACAGAACAAGGTTTAAAAGTTTTCGTCCTAAGAAGTTTATGCAATGGTTTCAGAAAGACTAGCATCAATTCTAGAAAAGGTTGATACAATTCACTAGTGAATCCATCAGTTCCCAGGACTTCTTCCCTTAGATATTTTTTTAGTACTGATTTAATCTCACTGCTAATTATAGATTTATTCAGCAAGCTTGCTTTAATTTTGTAATTCTTGTATGTTCATTTCTTCTACATTTTCAAACTTGCAGAGGCTCTACAAAGTAACACCTAATGATCCCTTATAATTATGTACTTTAGTGTGACTTTATTTTTCTGGTTATCTGCTTCTTCCCTTTTTCTTAATTAGTTTAACTAAGTAGTGTTGTTAATCTTTCCCTAAACTGCAAGTAGTTAATCAGTGGTTTTAAAGAATCTTTATTTCTTCTCTAATGTTTGCTATTTCATTTTTTAAATTAATTCTGAGTTTTCTTAGTTCCTGTTTCTCTAAATTATTGAAATGTATCAAGTTCACAGTCCCTTCCTGCTTCCCTCTCTGTGTCCTGATTCCCTTGAGACTAACAACTTTGTAAACAATCCTACAGCCATAATGTTCTACCACACCACAGGCCCTGATCCATGGAACATAAAAATTATGTCTACAGTTGTGATCTAAAATTAAACCTTTTTTGTCTGGGTCTTATTTCTCTTTCTGTGATAAAGCAATGGCCAAAAGCAACTTCAGAAGGAAGGGAAATTTCATCATGCAGGATACATTCTATTATGAAGTGAAGTCAGGGCTAGAACTCAGTACAGGAACTTGAAGATAGGAACTAAAGCAGAGCAATGTTGTTTACTCTCTTGCTCCCCTTGGCTTGCTCAGCCTGCTTTTTCATATAATCCACGATCACTTAACCAGGTATAGCAACACCGATATACATATATCAACCCTTAACAATAATAATAATAAATCCCACAGACTTTAGTATAGGGCAGTCTTATTTTCTCTGGGCTATTGTAAACCAAAAATTAGGTTCCATAAAACTTTTCCATAAAGAGATTTTTATAACCCTGAGCTCTTAAAAATAAAAATTAAGTTCCATATATCTTATTCTAAGTGCGAAGAATCAGGGCACACTTATAATCAAAACAAAGAAAAACCAAATTGTAAGTCAAATTCTGTAGCTCAGTCTCCATCATCTAGGATTCCGTGATGGTCATTCAGGCTTCAAAGGCTTGAGCAGCTCCATATCCCTGGTTCTACCATCTATAGTACACATGATTGGTCTTATAGATTCAGACTAGTTCCACCCCACACCTGCTGTTGTCCTTGGTAGTCTGCAAAATGCTAGGGGCTCTACTGCAGCTGACCCTCAGTCTCTTCTTTGTCTCTTTCATTTATGCAAGGTTGGGGTGGGGTTGGGGAGAGGGGAAAGGGGGAGAGAAAAGGGAGAAGGGGAGGGTTAGGGAGACCTTGGAGGACTGGGATGATTGAGATGGAGGAAGGACTGATATCGGAGCAGTGAAGAAAATATCTTAATTAAGGGAGCCATTTTGGGGTTGGCAAGAGGCTTGGCTCTAGAGGGGTTCCCAGGTGTCCGTGGGGATGTTCCCAGCTAGGAACCTGGGCAGTGGAGGAGAGGGTGCCTGAACTGGCCTTGGACTGATAACTATCTTGAATATCACCATAGAACCTTTGTCCAGTGACAGATGGAGATAGAGACAGAGACCCACATCCGAGCACTGGACTGAGCTCCCAAGGTCCAGTTGAAGAGCAGAAGGAGGGAGAATATGAGCAAGGAAGTCAGGACCGTACCCACTGAGGCAGTGTGCCTGATCTAATGGGAGCTCACCAAATCCAGCTGGACCAGGACTGAATGAGCATGCGATCAAACCAGACTTTCTGAATATGACTGACAATTGGGGCAGACTGTGAAGCCAATGATAATGACACTGGGATTTGTCTCTACTGCATGTACTGGCTTTTTGGGACCCTAGTCTATTTGGATGCATACCTTCCTAAGCCTGGATGGAGGGGAAGGGCCTTAGACTTCCCACAGGGCAGGGTACCCTGCCCTCCCTTAGTACTGAAGGGGGAGGGGCAGAAGGTGAGTGGAGGAGTGGGAGGGAAATGAGAGGAGGGGAGGAAGAGGAAATTTGAATGGTATTATTTATAAAGCAATAAAAACCCCAGATAAACAGAAAAAAAGGAAATTTGCAAAGTTATTTGATTTGATTTGTCCCAAATGCTAAGGCTGACACCCACACACTCCTCCCTCACACAAATACACACACACACACACACACACACACACACACACACACACACACA
>NC_022031.1:18941182-18988306 GCF_000317375.1 Microtus ochrogaster | reverse complement strand
TTAAAATTGTTGATCGTGTCTAGAAGTAGTCTGGTGGAATGTGGGGGCCCTCATTTACATATCATATCCTCTTCAGGTAAGGGTTGCCTGGCTTTTTTCCTGTTTGTATGCATTTAGTTCCTTTCTTTGGCCATAGTACTCTAGCTAGTGCTTTGAGCACAACATTGAAATGGAGCAGACATAGTAGATATCCCTGATTTTAATCAGGTTGTATTATGTTTTTCTCCATTTAGGATAATGGTGGCTGTGGATTTTTCACATATATAGTTATGTTTATGTATGCTCCTTCCAGTCCTATTTCCTTGAGAACTTTTATCAGGAAGGTATGTTGGATTGTTTCAATCTGTATATTGCTTGGCTTGGCCTTGAAGTTGGATATGGCGTGTATAAAATGAAATAAGGTTGTTATAGGCTTGGCTGGGCTGGCATGTCAGATATATATCTTGTTCAAAACATGGCAGTTGGGGACATCTTGGGTGGGGCTTACCAGACTATACCAGGGCACCAGATGTGTGATGCAGGTTAGATATGAATACTGGGGAAGATACGGGCAGGGCAGGATCATGTGAATTCATCTGTGTACAAGATGTATTTTATAACACTTTTATTTAACTTTAATGTGCTATATTCATTAAGACATCCAGTCATTTCTTTCAGATTTCCAGTTTTGTAGAATAAAGACTTTGAAAACATGTCCTTAAAAATCCCTGAATTTCTTTTATATCTATTGTACTACTTCCTTTCTCATTTATACTTATATCAATTAATTATTTATTAACCTGAGTCTTCTCTCTTTCTTTTGGTTAATTTTGGTAAGGGTTTGTTAATCTTGCTAATCTTTGCAATGAGCTAACTCTTCATTTAATTTGTTCTTTTTTCATTATGTTTTATTGATTTATTTTCTGTTCTTTATTATATTTCTTCTCATTTACTTCTGTTTTTGTAATACTAGTTTTTCCATCGAAGCATATCTTAATTTTCATTCTGTTCTAGAAGACTTTTATTTTTTTAAAATTTATCCACTATCCATTCTTCATTTGGTAGAACATTGTTTGATTCCATAGCTGTTTGTATCTTCAATTGTTTATATTGTTATTGATACTTCATTCTATTTCATTGCAGTTTGGTAAGATATAAGGAATCACTTCAGTTTTTATGCTTTTGTTGAGAGATGCTTTATGTACCATATTGTGGTCTATTTCCTTGAAGGTTCCATGGGATTCCGAAAAGAATTTGCACTCTGTAGTGTTTGGCTTGAAAGTTTTGAAGATATTTCTTAGGTCCATTTGATCTATTACATCATTGAGCTGTATAATTTTCTTTCTTTCTCTCTCTTTCGTTTTGGTTTGTGTGTGTTTTATACATGTGTGTGTGTGGTCTGAATGTTGGTAAAAGGGTGGTATTGAAATCTTATGCTGTAAATGTGTCTGTGGTAATCTTTTGATTAATGTCTTTAAGTACCAGCTTTATCAAGTTGGGTACAGCAAAGTTTGATCATGTGGTTTTTCTCTTTCCATGTTCTTTTTCTTTTCTTTTTTTTTTTTTTGGTAGATTACACTGACACATTTTATTTTCTTTTTCTTAATAATTTATTTTATTTTTTTTAAAAAATAAAACACACTATCTTTTTTCATTTTACATACAAGTCCCAGTTCCCACTCTCTCTCCTCCTCCCAACCCCTCCACGATTTCCTCCATCCACTCCTCAGAGAAAGTAAGGAACATTGTTTTGAGGAAGACCCAAGGACCTCTTAGGCTGAGCAAGGTGTCCATCCAAAGAGGATGGTTTCTCATAAAGCCAGTACAAGCAGTAGGGATAAATCCTGGTGCCACTGTCAGTGGCCCTGCAGTCTGCCCCAGCCATGCAACTGTTGCCCACATTCAGAGAGTGTGGTTTGTCTTATGCTGGTTCTTCCCCTGTTCAGCTGGAGTTGGTGAGCTCCCATTAGCTCAGGTAAACTGTTTCAGTGAGTGTCCCCATCATGGTCTTGACCTCTTTGCTCATATTCTCACTCTTCCCATTCTTCAACTGGACTTTATGGGGGAGCTCAGCCCAGTGCTATGCTTTGGGTCTCTGCCTCTATTTTCATAGTTGCTGGATGAAGGTTCTATTATGGCATTTAAGATATTCATCAATATGACTACAGGGCAAGGTCATGTCAGGGACCCTTTCCTCTACTGCTTAGGGTCTTATTTAGGGTCATTCTTCTGGATTCCTGGGAATTTCTATAGTGTCAGGTTTCTTAGCTGCATAATGGCTCCATGGTGAATTTTTGTTTCTTCTTCAAGTTTGGTGGGCAGTTTTGGGTATCATATTCTGGGCTGGGATCTGTAGTCTTTCAGAACTTATACTCCAAATATTTATAGATTTTATGTTCTCCACTAAAAAAAATCAGAAGTTATTCTGATGGACCTGCCTTTGTATTTGACTATGTCTTTTTTCTCTTGTGGCTTTAAAAAATCCTTTCTTTGTCCTATATAGCTAAAATTTTGAGTATTATATAATATGAAGGTTCTTTTGTATTTGGTGATCGATATGTCTCTTGTGTCTTGATGAGTATCTATTCCTTAGATTTAGGAAGCATATGATTTTTGCTAAAAACAACCTATTTTGTCTTTTACCTAAGGCTGTTCTACTTCTTCTATACCTATGACCCATAGATTTAATCTTTTACAGTTCCTCAGACTTCCTGAATGTTCTATTTTTTTGTTTGTTTGTGTTTGTTTTTTAAGATTTATCATCTTTATGTTATTCAATTCCTCCACCTTGTCTTCATGTCCCGTTATTCTTTCATTCACTTGGTCTATTCTTTGGTAAATCCTTTCTACTGAGCTTTAAATTTTGAATTACTGAAGTTTTCATTTTGAGTTTTCATTTCAGTTCATATTTTACATAACTTTTCTTTTTAAAATTCCACTTTTACATCTTGAATTGTTTTCCTTATTACATTCAACTGTTTGTGTTTTGTAGTCTTAATTATGCCATTTATTCATATCCACTTTGGTTTCCTGAACATATTTATAAGTGCTATTTTCAAAATCTTTGTTTTGTATGCCTTCTAAGTTGCTTTTCTCAGGGAACATTATTATGGAAGCACTCGTTTTTGGAGGGTATATATCATCTTGGTTATTGGTGTTTATGCTTTGTGATGAGACCTAGGCATCTGGAGTTAGGTCATTGGTGGTGTGTTTTTTATGGACAGCTGTCTCACAATTGTTGAGTGAGCATTTGCATTTCTGTTGACTGTTACCCTGACTTGTCAGGTTTTGGATCAACTGAATCACGCTTGGGGCCACCCAGTATTGATATACAATGAATGTGATAGCTTGAATGTAATTGGCACCCATAATCTAATAAGTAGTTGCACTATTGGGAGGTGTGGCTTTATTGGAATGGGTATGACCTTGTTGGAGGAAGTGTGTCACTGTGGGAGTAGAGTCTTTTCTGCTTAGAGTACTGCCCAGTGTCTGAGTTGACTTCCTGCTGTCTACAAGGCGTAGGACTCTCAGTTACTACTCCAATACCATGTCTGTCTGGACATGTCATGCTCTCCACCATGATGATAATGGACTGAACTTCTGAAACTGTAAGTGAGCCAGCCAATTAAATGTTTTTCTTATAAAAGCTGCCATGGTTATGGTGTCTTTTCATAGCAATAAAAACTCCAACTAAGACAATGGGAATATCAGAAGTGGCCCTAGGTCAGCTACATCTACTACAGTTTTTGAACACACAACCAAACCTTCTGTAGTGGTAGCAGGCTTTCACTAAAGATCCCCAGAAGTCTCTGGAAGGCTCAAGAGGTTCTCCACGTGGTCCTTAGGTGGTAGAGACTAGGGTTGCAAGATTTATTTTCATATTGATAGCTGAGAATGGTACACAGAATTCTGTGTGTGGACCTCATGTTAGGAGAGTGGGGTCACAGCAGGGGTAGTTGGTATCTACCTGGGAGAGTTGTGTTGCATACAACTTGTCAACGATTATGCCATGATATTTTTGGGTGGTGATGGCAGCGTTTGCTATGGTTTTCTTGTGTCACCCAGTATGCCTCATACTCAATCTTCCTGCAATGACCTCCTGAGTGCCGAAATTAGAGGCTCATGACATTTGACCATTTTCTTCTGGAAATTCTTGTGAAATGGCAAATTCAAGTTTCTAAGTTATTTAAAAATTTGCAACATTACAAAATCCATTACAATATATATTTTTGGTGTTTCAGATTGAACATAGGGCCTTCCACATGCTAGGGTCATTGAGTTATATTACTAAAGTGTATACATACCAAATTTTAAAATTAGCTTGATATGGTATGCTTTATTGATATTTAATCAAATTTTAAAATTAGCTTGATATGCTTTATTGATATTTAATCAAATTTTAAAATTAGCTTGATATGCTTTATTGATATTTAATCAAATAATAGAATTTTGTCTCATTTTATTTCATATATGGGAATATATACACATATATTTACATATATACATGTACACACATATACATATATGTAAGTATATACATATATGTATGTATGTATTTGGGAGAGTGTAAAACTTTCCCTTGGGGCTTTATAACATTCTGGTCTTAAGGTTTATATGACAAAATTGAACCTAGGCATGGCACCTCAATTTGTGTTAATGGAATATTTGCCTATTATTTTTGAAACTGTCTCTTTCACTGCTGTGTTCTAGTGGGTTAGTGCCGCAAACTTTTATAATATTAAAACTTACATATATAGCCTGTCCGTTGCCTCTGTATGACACTCTGTATGACACTTGCTCCAATGACACTTAGTGATGTTCATTTAATATATTTTGTGTTTATGCATCCCCACTGCAGTCTCCCCCAGTTCCTCCCACAACCTCTCCACCCCACTCAATCCACTCCTCCTATTTTCCTTTCTTCTCCAGAGTCTGTATTCTTATATTAAGAGAATTGTTAAGCATAAAATAAGAATTCTAACTCTTTGACTGTGGGTCAACACACAGAAAACATTTCTATTCAGCATGAAAATACTCTGAAACCATTGCTTGTGAGTAAGCACACAGTGCTTGTTGACTAGTGATAACCCAATGACGTATAAACCATAAAAGGTCTAATGTTGCTGTGAGATAAAGCTCTTGTACACTTTAAAGATTTGTCACTCATATCAGTTTAATAAAATGCTGATTGGCCAGTAGTCAGACAGGAGGTATAGGTGGGGCAAGCCGACTAGGAGAATTCTGGGAAGAGGAAAGGCAGAGATGCAGTCACCAGCCAGAGGCAGAGGAAGCAAGATGAGAAAGTGGAAGAGCATTCTCCCACTGCATAATGCCCTCCAATTGCTTGCTGAGGCTGTTCTGTTGGAAATCTTTTCAGGTCTTCAACTGCCATTTCTCACAAACCAAACAGTTCCCTTGGTATTTTTAGACATGAACACTTCAGCTCAGGGAATACAGTTTAAACCTTTGTCCTCTGTTAGTTTTACACTTCCCTTTTCATCTCCCCTTTTCTGAGTCTGCTAGGCTTCTGTTGAGGGACATGAATAAGGAGGGAGAAGGCCTGATCATAGGATACTCTTTTTCAATCTCTTCATCCCACTCCATCCCAAGTTCTTTTCCCTCAGGGTGGAGGCAGCAACAAAGCAAAACAGATAACTGCAACTTGGTTGCAGCAGATTGTGTTCGGTTCTGAATGATACCAGGTGGACATCAATGTCTAGGTGTGTGAACTGCTTAAATGTCCATTTGGGCTCTCAGATGCATCCCTTCAGGGAATGCTGGACAGGGTCTGCCTACTGTTTGGTCCTTGAAGCAGAACATGCATTTTAATAAGGTCATGGGCTCCTTTACTGGCAGTTATCTAGTAAATTTTCCTTCTATGGTTGTCTCCTTATGGGACCAAGTATGGTAATAGTTATGTCCACTTGACTTTTGGCCTATATCCATTTCTTGGGCTTCTCAGTTCTACTGTTTTTCTTCTCTCTTTACATTTTACATTTTCTTCTTTCATAACAAGTTCAATAACAGATTCGTTGGAGAAAGAACTGTGATCATTTCCTTGTAAGAAATTATAAACATCTGTGAATAATTATTTTGGTCCCAAGGTTGTTTTAGGATGGGGGTAAACTCCACCCTTCCACAGAAAAGGAAGAAAGTGGTTCTGGTACATCCTCCTTTCGTCTCTGGCAACTGGGGTAGTAGAAATTCCAGTGCCAACTTCAGCAGGAACAACAGTAGAGGAAGTCCCTAGTTTCAGTGGTGGATTGCTAACCTCTTGGTTCTCAGCTTTGGCTCCAATCTTTGATTTTAAGGCTGCAGGAAAAGTCATCTTTTTCTATCTGAAGGATAATCTGTGAACGCTATATTTTCTATTTTGAATAAATGAGTTTATTAAGCACATAGCAAGCAAGAGTAACATAACATTATCAAGGAGCAGATAGATAAAAAAATCATAAAACCTTAACAACACCCAGCACAAAATAATTATTGAAAGGAAAAGTTCAATAGCATCCAATTGAACCCGGACTGCTCTTTGGGCTGATGAGAGAAGGGGACTTGATTGGGGGAGGGGGAGGGATATGGGAGGAGAGAGGAGGGGAGGAGGCAGAAATCTTTAATAAATTAATTAATTAAAAAAGAAAGTGGAATGGTTTGGAGAGAGGAAAGGAAATGGACAAATATAAATTATAATTTGAATAATAAAAAATATAAATAGCATCAAAAAAAGAAAGAAAGAAAGAAAGAAAGAAAGAAAGAGAAAGAAACTGACCAGGAAAGCTCCACTGAGAAATCCAGTTTGGACTCCTGATTAAGAATCCCAGGAGGAACAGAATGTTATTTTCAGATAAGGTTTCCAAGTAAAAGAACAACAACAACTAGCAAACAGATGATGAAACATCATCAGGTGAGTGTGAGGATTTGTGTTGGCATGTCCAGCTGAGAGCTGTGGGCAGAGCGCTTTCTCGCCATTGACGAGCTTCTGGCTTCTTATTCCCACCACCTACTCTCTACCTGCACTGGAAAATCTTTACCTTCCTCCTGTTTTGGGACAGCAAAATGGCTTTAATACCATTTGCTATTTCTTATCTTCCAATCTTCCACTTGCAGGGGCAAGGGATAGTCTGACCCACAAAAGGGAGTTTGGAAAGACACTTGAAATAATATGACTCAGTCTGAGATAAGTCTCTTGTTCTCAGAGTCAACTTTCAACAATTGCAAACAGCGCATGGCAACTTACCAATATAATTTCTATTGCAACCTGTTCAAAGTCTTGCCATAAGGCCAGAGAAAGAAATAATGCAGCCACTGATGGACTCTGTAGGTGCTAATTCTCAGAAAAATTGGGGCACAGGCTATTTTGTGGGAATTATGTGGATATCTTAGGGTTTCTATTGCTACAGCAAAATTCCAGGCCGAAAAGCAAGTTGGGGAGGAAAGGGCACATTCAGTTTACACTTTTACATTGCCATTTGTCATCAAAAGGAAGTCATGACAGGAACTCAAACAGAGCAAGAACCTGCAGGCACGGGCTGATACAAAGGCCACGAAGGAGGGCTGCTTAGTGGCTTGCTTCCCGTGGTTTTCTCAGCTTGCTTTCTTACTGAAACCAGGATCACCAAACAACAATGGCACCACCCACAATGGGCTCGTCCCTCCCTCGTTGATCACTAATTGAGAGAATGCCTTCCAGTTGGGTCTCATGGAGGTGTTTCCTCAAATGATGACTAGATTTCCTCCCTTTCTGATGACCAGCTTGGATCAGATTGATGTATGCAGTCAGCCAGTGCAGTAGAAAAGACAGACCTGGCTAGAAGTCTGGCTGGCATCTAAGACCAACAGTCCTAATCAACTCATTGGGAATGTTGAATGACAGAGTGTCCTTCACAGGGTGACACTGACCAAGTCTTTATACTCTTACCTCACACTGTCACCGAGCTCCTGCTGTCTAAGAATGCTGTGCTCCGGGAGCATCCCATAAAGCCAAGAGTGGCCTTGGAGACCTGGAGCCTACAGCTGACTGACTACCGGACCAGCAGCTGGGAAGTGCATTTTCTTGCACCAGGGTAGGGATGGTGCTTCTCCACATCTGCCATAAAGGTCCTGCCCCAGATTATATATATATCCTAAGGCAGGAATATTTACTAAGAACAATTACTAGATTAAGTTTGAGCCCTATGCTTATGGGGAATCCATGCACATGTTAAGCACAGGTTTAGAAAGGAGACATATGCTTAGACTAGGGGAGGAATTCTCAGCAAAGCGAACCTCAGTTTAGACTTTGCACAGCGCATTTCTTTGGAGTTTCCTGGAAACAAGTCTTTTCCCAGTCTTCTAGGTCATGATTAGTAGTCATGCAAAGAAAGCCGACCCCACACGTGGTCTCCAGAGTAGCCGCTGGGGAATAAAACGAGCTGCTTTCCCAGCTAGGCAACTCATCTTCAGGCCCTGGAATGCAGACGCCTGCCAAGGGCCAAGGACAGGAAGATCTAAAGACCATTTGTTTATACTGAGCGCTCAGTCCCCACGAAGCGGGTTATGTGATTTATGCAAGAACAGCAGTTACTTGTTACGTATTTCTTCTCAGGGTTTTCCCCTCACTTTTGCAAAGCACTGAATACTCAGGAAGCTTTTTGTCTGTCTGTCTGTTCATTTTGCTTTTTGAATGAAGGAAATGAAATTCCTTCCTGGTGAGTTTTGAATTACAGTCCTTCAGTGTGAATTTGACCACATGGGCAGTTCGGCTTTACCTTTCTATAGTGTGCTTCTGAGCTGTTACTAGTCACTTGGATAAGTACTCCTTAAACCCTCCCATAGCAATGTGTGCTGTGTTTGATAAAAAGGGTTTCTCCCTGAGTATTCTTGCTAAGTTTCTCTGAGCATCTTCATGTACTCATTTGCTAGTAACTGAAAAGCAGGGAGTTTTAATAGAAATTAACCCAACAACTTTCTTTTGGGGGAAAGAAGTAAAGACAGATCCAATTTGTATGTGTCAGTTGCTCAAACCATAATGTGTGTGCTAGATCTGGCAGGTTAATAGGAGCAAATGAAAGAACATTAAAGAGAAGAAATTACTTGCAGGCTTACTGAGCTCCACAGAAAAGGGATGCCACACAGTAAACCACCAGGCAGATTTAATAGATTGAGGCCTCATTCAAAAATGAGCCAAGTCTGGTGGATGTGTGCTTATATGCATGTCTAACTTCAGCCACATGGACATGGAGATCCTACTAAAACAGTGCTACTTTAAATAGTTAAATGTATGGGATGCATTTGGAATCTCATTCAAAGACAATATGTTGGAGTGTTCCTGTAAGTTTAAGTGAGATACCCAGCAGAGACTTGTCAGCAATCGAGGACCACTGTGGGTCTGCAGATGCCACAATCCCATGTGCTTTTCCATTTAATTTTCATAAAATTGTACTACTATCTATTGACATTGCAGTAAGTTAGCAAACCTGTGTGTGTGTGTGTGTGTATGTGTGTGCATGTGTGTGTATGTGTTATGTGTGTTCCTACTTGTATATATAAAGTTAGGCATGGGTATAATAGTACATGTGTTGAGCTCAGATGGCATCCTTTGGCTGTTGGTCTTCACTTTTCTTTGAAACAGGGTGTCTTCATTGCTGCATAAACCAAGGGTATCTGGCCCAGAAGCTACTGGAGAAATTCTTTCTCTACTTCCTATCTCACTAAAGAGGCTGAGATTACAGAGCTTGAATGACAAAGTTTAATTTTTACATGGGTTTCTGGGAGCCAGTCTAAAGTGATTAGGCTTATGCAGGAAGCACTCTTAATTCTTGAACGTGTTTCCCCAACTCTGTAAAACTTATAAAATAAATGATGCTCAGAACACTAAATAGTCATATGAACAATGAATCATTTTATGGCTTGGTATGTTATGTCAAGGAAATCCATGCTCCTTATCACCAGCTGAACATCCAGACCAACGGACAAATTCCAAGAGCTTCTAAGCAGCACGCAGGTTTGTTTGTCAGACTCCATCCCAGCATCTGGAGATCAAGACTTAAGATGAACACTGACCTCACCTGTGCAGTGATTCTGTTTTACTGCATCTAACTAATCAGTGCAATACTTTTTGCCAATTGAGATTCTTGCATAGCCACTGCTTCCCCCCTCATATTAGAAGAGTGAGTTGAACAGAGTCAACAAATATTTTTGACTTTTCCTAAAACCTTTGACCTCTGTGAAAGCATAGCATCTTTTTTCCTGTTTATTGTTCTTTTGTAAATAACAAGTAAATTTGCATTTATAATTAGTTAATTTTTAATTAGTTATTAATTTCAAAGGAACATGTATTATATAATGCTATGTGATACTAACTTATGAATGTAAAACGAAATCTGCAGTCATGGCTTACCCTGGATTTGTGAATGAAAAATATCTGTAACCAATTCTTATTTTTCCTTTTGGATTTTTAAAACAAGTTCTAATTCTACCCAGGTTGGGTCTCCTGTTTTTGTCTCCCAAGGGCTAAGATTATGAGTATGTGCCAACATAGCTCACTTAGCACTTATTTTCTTGTGCATTAAATATTAAATTTTCAAATAATAAGATGTATACAGTGATATAATCTACCACTAAGTGAATGAACATTTTGTAAGTTCATTAGACTTCTTGTCACTTCATTTATTAGTCTGTAAGAGATTGTCTGGTGAGATAAAGACTATACTATGATGGATAAGTCATACGTAAACTTTGGATAAAACAAGAATACTCATAAGAAATATAGAACTTGGAAATTGCATTAATATATCTAACTAGACAGAAAACTCAGTAGTGATTAAGATTTTCTGTAGATAAAATAGACAACTTTCTATAAGTACAGGAATATGTATTGAATCTTCTAAAATATTAAGTGGAAGCAATATAATATGATGTTGAAGATCAATTGACGACTGGTCTAACATACCACAAGGCAGTGGCTTGTTATTGAGGTATCTGGGTTCTGGCTTTGAACGTGGAAAATGTAATCTTATGAAGCTTAGAAAAATTTAGATTGTCTGGAATAGATTCACACTGAATAAAGTTACAAGAGACAAATATGTAAATCAAGATGCCAATGTGTTAATTTGACTTCTCAAGTACTGAAATATTTGAATTCACCCCTGTGAGAATCCAGGCTAAGTCAAGTGTGTGAATTGGTGGGAGGAAGAGAGGAGGCATTCAGACAGTGGATGATTTTGAGGGGGGTAAGCATCTGAGTCTTTCATGAAAACTCTCAGTTCTTCTCTGTAGAAGGTAATCCTAAAATGCTAACTAATGGAGCGGTCCTTCCTGTTGCCATCAGTCTTCTTGATGCAAGCTACCTGGGAATTGCTCAGCTGGAATTCTTCCATTCCAGAGTCACTCTTTGGAGATCATTGCTATGGATGTTTCTTCCAAAGATAGTCATAACACTCTCTAGTCAGCCCTTCATTAAGAGACAGAGTAAATGCCTCTACTTTCTTCTACCTAAGTGAGTAGCTCGTGATTGTTTTGCTCAAGGGATGACAGTAGTAGCAATGCTACTCTGCCTGTTCTTGTTTTAGGTATAGCCTTTCATCGGCTTGATAGTTTGTCTCTGGTTTATGCAACACTAGCTTTCAAGACGCTTTTCTAGAGCCAGCATCGACTGCCAGCTTTGTGACTAAACAGCTCTGAATTCTTAGCCTATGATGGTCAGCCTCTGTCTTAACCACACAAATGAAGACACCAATCAAACTCTTCGTTGGAAGGCAGTCAAGATATAAAATTGTTAGAAATAATAGATTGGTTTTGGCATCAAAGTTTAAGGATGATATATCATACAGAGTAGATTCTAGAAACAATACCCTGTTGTCCCTCAATCGATCAGCTGGCTAGGGTATTGTATATGTTCATTCTTTTATATTCAGTAGTTCTCTGGTTACTTCCACAGCCCTGTTTATCCATTGATGTGTAATTTATTCATTGCTATGGTATACTAAGTATTGTGCTAGAGCTGACAAGTCTCCTGCTCTCATGGGTCTTAGATCTTAGTGGGGGAAACAGATCATAAATAAGGTAAGTCACAAGGCTAAGAAAAAAAACAATTAGGAAATAAATGCCCAATGTTTATTGATGAGTATATGGTTTTGATTAAGGTAAGAATCAAGTGTTTTAAACAGGAGTGACAAAATTAAATGTATACCTAACAGAATTACTCTAATTATTCTGGTTAGAATGAGAGGAGTTCAAGCAGCAGAGAGACCAAGGAGGAAACCACTACAACCGTCTGAGTGTCAGACAACGTTATCTTGGACAGCACTGTCAAAACGGTGGCCAGTGGGATGCATGCAATGCAGCACAGGATAACATGGAAACAGCTCAACACAAAGTCCTAAGCTTATTTAAAACACAGAGAGCTTCTTTTAATATGTTTTTATTTTTGCTGCATTTATTTTGGTGACTTGATTACATAGTCCTGCAGTGTGAATGCTGCAGATAGCAACATGGTGTTACAATGTCAAAAAGTTAGATGTACCTGAGAGACATGTTTAATGAGTATCAGTCTCTGGGTTTTTATTTTTCTCCACTTATTCAAAGATTCTGGTGAAGGACCTGCGGTTCCAAAAACAAGGCTTTAGCGGTTCCAAAAACAAGGCTTTAGCGGCTCCAAAAACAAGGCTTTATTGATCTCACCGCCGCAACAGCATGCTTGTGCTGGTGGTCTTTGTACTGCTAAACCCTTTGGAAGTAATATGGACAGACCTACGTGGATACTAAATAATCAGAGGGCAAGTGCTATAGTTGAGGCATTGAAAGAATCCCATCTCTGTCATGGAAGTAGGTACCAAGCAAATTTCTCCATCCATTCTGATTGCTAAAGGCACATAATGTTCTGATGGTTCCCAAATGAAGAGACATTCATGCCTCAAATGCTTAGCACAGTTGACAAGCATGTGCTAGGCTAAATTGTAAAATATTCACATTTCAAATGTAGAGGTATGGGATTTCTGTGAAATGTTTTTCTAGCTGATTCAACTTTTTTCTTGGTTTAATGTTTTTAAAGATGTGTGTGTGTGTGTGTTTGTGTGTGTATCTCTAGGCACACATTTGTTCAGGTGTGCATGCATATGTGTGCACATTGATTTGGAAACCAGAGGTTGATATTAGGCATCTTTTTCAATTTTTTCATTTACTGAGACAGGCACTCTGGCTAAACCCACAGCTTGCTGATTTGGCTAACCTACTTGTCTACTAATTTGCTGCAGGGATCTCCTGTTTCTGCTTCTCAAGTTCTAGGATTGTAGAAAGGCAACATGACTATCTGGCATCTGTATGGGTGCTAGAAACATAAACTCTGGCCCTAAGGTTTATGAGTCGATCATTTTATTCACTGAGCCGTATCACCAACTTTTCTGAGACCAGCCTCTGCAAGAATTATGAATTTTAGCATACCAAATATTCCACATCTTCTCAAACTTCAAATTTCAAAATAAAATATTAAGGTATAATACTTGAAATCATCAGATAAAAGAAGCAATTAAAAACCTGAGTGTTTCCCAAATCTCAAATTTGTCAACCAGTGAGATAATGGATAATACATAGTTTACAAATAGTGGAGAATTTAGAAAATGTTTTTTTATGTAAAGAAAGCATCATTTTCCCCTTGTAGAATCTACTGTTAGTTTATCTGGTTTGGAATGATATCCTTTTCAAACTGCATCCTCCATTTATGCAGACTCTCAAGTTGTATGCCTTTTTCTAACCCCACCAAACATCTAAATTAGTAGGACAGTATTTTTATCATCAGAAACAACCTTTATTTTATTAGATAACCAAATGTACAAGCATGCTCTCGAATACAGTCTCCTTTCTTATGGAACAAAAGTAATTCAAATAATGTACCAGCTGTTGCAGACTTCATTAGAGTAAGCTGAGGTGTGTCTGCATGTCCTAAATTTGCTTCTCAAGTGAGCTAGGTGTTTCAGTTTTCTAGATCACAACTGTACCTCACTAATGGAGAATAATTAAATCTCAGACTGCTGGAGGCTGATCATGAGAAAGCCTAATTAATATGTTCTACTGAAACAGGTGCAGATAGAACAATCTTTCCTCAACACGAAGTAGGCACAAAACTCACTCTGTGTTGGGAGCACAGCATGCAGAAAAAAATAACTGTTTAAGCCCCAGTTCTACAAAAGCTGATTCAGTTATGTAGAGTGGAGGAAGATATTCGGGATTTGTGAAAAAGATATGTAGGTAAGTGCAGTGTTTCACTAGGATTTAACAATATAATTTTGTTGAGACCCAAAATATCACTCCTCTGACTTCTCTAAGTGCTGTCTTAGTACACTTATCATTAGACATATTGAATAATAAATGGTTTTTGAAGACACTACTCCTCATGAATATGCTAATTGAGTTTACCTTTTTTTTTATTAGAACTTTTTCTTTTTAAAAAAGTTGTTTGCCCCCGTTGCTTTTGCTGTCTACTCCCAGATCTCTAAATCTAAGTAAAAACTGTACAACCTGTCAAATGTCCACAATGACTGACAAGACAGATCTCTCCTGCACCATTTAGGCTGCAGTCAAACATATATCAAACTGACTTCCCATTTCCTTATTTCATGTGAGCCTGTCCCCATCTTCAAGATTTCTACAACATTACAGAGAAAAAAAAAATTATCTTCTTGGTCATGATGGGTACAGGAACACAACTCCATGCTGCTTTGCAGGAAAGGATGAAGCAGTTTAAATTGGTTACCTAATATAAAATGCTCAGTCTCACACACACACCGATGTGTACTTACAGGGAACATAAAGACAGAGCAAATTGTATTGATATATATAACAGTATGTGTGTATACACACACACACACGTGCATACACATCAATAATTAAGGTAAAAGAGTGCTTCAGTTCGATAGAGAGTGAGTGAGGAGGGTTTGAGATGGCAGGGTTTGGTGGGAAAAAAGAGAAGGGGGAATTAATTATAATTTTAAAAGATAACAAAATTGTTCTTAAACATTGAACAATTAAAATTAAAAGGTTTATACAGTTAATGTGGGCTTTGAAGTTCTCATTTTTGAAGGGTTGCTAAGGAATTTCGATGAAGTCACAGAGTAGTTTCTGAAGTTTACCTGACAGGATTGCAGGAGATGCGCTAACACTTGGCAGGATGCAGGAAGGTAGGCCAGCTTTAGGGAAACAAAGTTAAAAACCTTTTTTTCTGAGACACCCAGAAAATATCTCTGAGGTCATCTTGACTCAGGCCTGAAGCTGGGCTTATTTTTATTTTAACATTTTTATTTGAGGGGCTGGAGAGATGGCTCAGAGGTTAAGAGCATTGCCTGCTCTTCCAAAGGTCCTGAGTTCAATTCCCAGCAACCACATGGTGGCTCACAACCATCTGTAATGGGGTCTGGTGCCCTCTTCTGGCATGCAGGCATACACACAGACAGAATATTGTACACATAATAAATAAATAAATATTTTTTTAAAAAAAAATTTTATTTGAAAATGCAATTCTGTCTCCTGTTGGCTACCTTCACAGCAAACTGTTAGTTGTGTAGAACTTGAATTCTCAGCAGGGGAGGTTTCCAGGGGCCGGAGAGAGGGTTCCTTTTCCTTTCTGTGTTCCTAAGGTTTCCAGCCTCTTCTGTCTTGCTTCCCTCCTGGTTTTCCCAGCGCAGTCCGCCTGCCGGCAATGTGTGAGTTGGGTTCATGTCTGTTGCACTAAGCCCTCAGTTCTTCCAGGGTCAGCTTCCTCTCCTTCCATTAGTGGGTCGCCGCTCCTTCCCGTTCAGCCTCACTTATTCTTGTTTTCAATTCTGATGATAGCTCTGGAGACCATATAAACTTCAGGAAAACATCTTGCCTATCTATTATCTCCTCATAAGTATCAGACATTTTTCCTCTCTTTCACACGTTTTGCTAAGATATAATGTTACCTTTCTGTCAAAAACTGGATTCATAAATTGGAAAACATTAAGTAGCTGTAAACCATAGAACTTGGCTGACTTTGTATATGAACAAATTCAAGCTCTTTGGAGTTTTAATTTTTATTTTATTTTAAGAAACATGAATGCTGATGCAACCAGCATTCTTTTTGACGTCCATCTGACATCCTTGGTCTCAGCAATTTGCTTCCACGGTCTCTTGAGTTTTTTCAAAATGGAAACCGTATGACTGAACAAACTGTCTTGGAATAACAAGAGAACTGAATTCTCTGATAAATAAAGATTTATTTTATCTGGAAGATTTCATTTATACCAAAAAGGCATAAACTGCTAGAGAATTAAAGCATATAAAGCTTGCAATTATGGTGCAACATTTTAATCTTCATCTTCTGTGAGACCTTTCTCTGTCAGCCTACCAGGCTTTTTCATTCATTTATTTTAATTTTATTTGTAGGATTATAATATAATTACAACATTTTTCCTTCCTCTTTCCTCTCTCTAAATCTTATCATAGGCCCCTCCCTCTTTTCCTTCAAATTCACGGCCTCTTATTTCACTAATTGTCATTCCATGCATGTGTGTATATACATGCAAATATTTCTCAGTATAGCCTGCTCAGTCAATATAATGTTACTTGAAGGTATGTCTTCAGGACTGACTGTTTGGTATTGGACAACCAATTGAGTGTGTTCTTCCCTGGGAAAGATCATTACTCCCATTCCCAGCTTTCCTCAGTTCTCTAGTCCTTTGTGTAGGGTTAAAGGTGTAGTAGTGGCTTACATACCTTGGCCGTAAGCAACAGCTTTTTTTATTTTATACTGCAGTTGGGTTTGAGGTTAAGGAAAGCCAAGAATCATGGTGTTGGATACTGGTTGGCAGGCGAAAATGTATTGTGAGTGTTTTAACATCAGTTCAGAAACCATATCTCCAAGGCTCAAATTTCAGTAACTATCTGCTTCCTAATTCCTGCACAGTATCAGTTGGGGTCATCAATTTGTCTAGGCCCTGAGTGAAGGAAGATCTTCAAAATGAGGATGATGGTTCCCACTTCAAAGAGGTGTTGTAATTATGAAGCTAATTTCTGTAGAGTGTTTCATGTATTATAAGTGCTAAATAAACATTAGCTATTCTCATTAAGAAATTGCACTGACCAGAGCTGATAGCAACTGAAATTTCAGTTTCTATGGGCAGAGTCTGATCACATCACCTCCCCAGCTAATAATACCAATTTATAAAAGTGACATATCCCATTATGTGAGAGATGAAATGCAATCCCCTTTGTCACAGAAAATTTTCTCTTACCCATAATTTCCTTGGGAGACTCACCTCGGTCAAGCCAGTCAAAATTCTTAAGACATCTGTTTTGTCTTACATGTTATGTATGTCTTCATACTATCACAACGATACCACATAATTTGCGTTTTTTAGCCATGCACACAGCAAATAATACTACATTCACATTTGACTCTGTATTAAACATCTGGTGTCAACAGCAGAGATAAGAAAAAATGATTGTACTGTCAGAGTTAATAATTCAGAAATATTAATCAGCTCTTGTAATCACCTATAGTATATCATGCATAATTGGCCCTTATGAATATCTCCCCTTGTGTCACTTAGTGAATTTTATAGCTCGCATTTTAACCAAGCCAAATGTTTAGTCGGGTGCGTGATTTTCACTTTCTTATGATGCTGCTCTGTATGAATTACTTTTGAATATCTAAGAAATAGATTATCATCATCTTCACTGAACCAGGGTTGAATATCAGTTTGATGGTAAATGATCCGTGATCCTAGAGAATGTCTTCATAGGTAAGATCTTTGCAGTGAATGTTTGAATGTGAACGATCAAAAGGGATATCTACCGCAGGCTCAGCACTTCAGGGAAGGTGCAGTTTCATAACTGTGGAAGCGGCCTTTGCCAAATGGCAGCAGCGATAGAAGGAGCAATCTCCACCCGGATAGAATGGCAGACTGCAATTGCCCCTCTCTAAACCCTGTTGTGTGCTCAAAAAAGAGGACGTTGAAGTTTAAAAACCTTTCCGATGTACAAGCACCTTTTTGTATAAATCATATTTCAGTGCCCGACTTCCACAGAGTAGAATATTTTAAAGAACAGCCTTAGCGTGGTCACATTTTGCTGTGTGTTAAGCATCTGGTGTCAGACTAAATGGCACAGAAGGCAGGATGACGCCGTCAAACAAATACTTCAGTAATATTAAATTGCTCTCCCAATTATCAGTACTTCTTCATATATGATTGGCCCTTGGTGTATATTTTGTACTTGTGTGCAATTATGTGTGTAATATATCTAGAAGGTAACAGTTCCCAATCTTTCTCATTAACTCTCAGCGAATATAGCTAAACGGAATCACTTCATCAGCGGTCATCCCTCGCTTCAATTTTTTAAAAGTTAAGCACACAATGCAGCTTTTAAAACAAGACAACAGGCTGATTTCATATAGTAACAAACAACTCTTTGCTTTATACAAAGCTATTTTGCTGTAATCAAACCCTGGAAAGTAAGCCTTTCCCTCGGCCTTGCCTTTGAAGCTAATGTCTTGAGCTTGGGTTACTGTGAGATTTCGTTTGAGACCATTTGCTTCTGTGCCTAATTAAAACCCGTTTGTCATCTGGTGTGATTTTTCACCTGTGTTTTCACCTGTAGGGCTGTTCAAATCCACTTCATACTGGGTTTGAACAACTTAATTTCAGTAGAGACAACTTGTCATTATGGTGGGAAGCTAATGTGTTGGGTCCTGAGCTAAAGCAGCAAATACTGATCAGATCTTGTTTACAACTCTTCAAAGACTTCTACTATGGTGTGATGTGGGATTCCCCTCTGTATGCTGTGAATACCACTGATGAATAAAGAAACTGCCTTGGCCTGGTGATAGGGCAGAGTAGAGCTAGGTGGGGAAAACTAAACTGAATTCTGGGAGAAAGAAGGGCAGAGTCAAGGAGAAGCCCTGGAGCTGCCAGAGACAGACACACTGAAACCTTGCCGATAGGCCACGAGCCTTGTGGTAAAATATAAAATAATGGAGATGGGTTAATTCTAGGTATAAGAGCTAGCTAGTAATATGCTTACTTAATTGGTCAAGTGGTGATTTAATTAATACAGTTTCTGTGTGGTTATTTCTGGATCTGAGCTGCCAGGCAGCCAGGGAACAAACAAGTGTCCTCCCACTACAGTGGTGATTTAATAGAAAAGCCTCCTTATATATCTTAGTTGATGTGAACATTTCCCACTCTCTGTGTTCTTCTCTTTGTCTTGTATGCGTTCTCAGACAGTTATATCCTGTCTGAGAGGAATAACTTTTTCTCTGTGTCACTGTCTGTTTCTCTGAAATAGGCCTTGGATTAATACAAACTTGAGCACAGAGACCGAGGAGGAATAAATGGGCTATAAGTGAGGAAAATATTCTACAGTGTAGCCAGAGGATATACCATTCTATATTTTCCAGCTCTTTTGCTTTGTTTTGTTCTTAACTATGCTAGACTTCAGATGGATCCAGCTAGCTACACTCAGCAACTGGCTAGAGAGATATAATTTTATGTAATTGAAAAGAATGTTTGCACGTTGACAGGAAAGATCTGGAATATCTTCTGAGAGTGATTGCTCCTGTGACCTTACAGAGTTGGAGAATTACAGCTGTTGTTCATAGGCATGCACACACATGATGAGAATGTGTGTCCCCTGTGCGGATTTCTCAATAACTGGCTGCATAGGCTGGTCTTTTCTATTCTCTGTAACTGGGTTCCTAGTGAACAGAGAAAGAGGGAAGTGCAGGGTGTGTTGCTTTAGAAGAATGAGGAAGTAGAAGGTATTTATGAAAAACACGTTCCTGCGGCACATCTGCCCTAGAATAGCGGTCCCCAAGCTTCCTAAGACTGCCACCATTTAATACAGTTCCTCATGTTGTGGTGGCCCCCAACCATAACATTATTTTCGCTACTACTTCATAACTGTTATTTTGCTACTGCTATAAATTATAATGTAAATATCTGATATTTCTAGTGGTATTAGGTGACTCCCGTGAAAGAGTTTGACTCCCAAGGGATCATGACCCACAGGTTACAAACCACTGATTGTAGAAGAAAGAACAATAGAGATTTTATGAGAAGCAAGTAAAATCTGAAAAACATTATATGTGGTACTGATCATGGCTAACCTTTGGTATTTTAAAGTGTGTAGAGACCCTGTTTTCCTAGAAGCTCTGAAGTACCAATGCCCAAAACAAATTTAGTTTTTTTTATATTAACACAGTGTTTGTTCTAGCTTCATTTCTGTTGCTATGATAAAACACTGACAACTTAGGGGAGAAAAGAGTTTACTGTGCCTTATAATTACAGGTTCATATTGGCAGGAAGAAAGGCAGGAATTTAAACAGCTAATTATGTCACAACAATAATCCAACCTCCGAGAGAAATGGATGAATTCTTGCTTGCTTGTTGGGTAGGCTCAGCTAACCTTCTTCACTCTTAAGTTCAGGGTCTTCCCATGACAATGAACAATCAAGACAGTCCCCCACAAGTCAATCTGATCAAGGCAATATCTCCTTTGACAGTTCTTTCCAAATGATTACAAGTTGCAGTCAATTTAAAAAATATTATGTATTAAGAATACAGACTACCCTTCCATTTTATAAAACAGAATTTTGTTATAACAGAAAAATAAAATTTCTTCAAAGAAACTCAACAACAACCTAACCTAATTGTTGAAGTAGTAAGAAACTTAAGTTCTCCGGATGACTGCTATATAAGTTTATGGTAATAGAACTCTTGAAAATTAAAAAATTGCTCTGTATAATTGCTTTTAGTTTAGTTTAATTTGGCTTCTAGAGACAATCTTAACCTAGCTGGCCTGGTATCCTCTATGTAACCCAACATAGCCTTAAACCCACAAGTGTTGGGACAGTTTGTGTCAATGTGCATCTTTTTTGTTTTCATGTTTTGGAAATTTCATAATATATTTTGATCATATTC
Organism: Microtus ochrogaster; assembly: GCF_000317375.1. NCBI lineage: Eukaryota > Metazoa > Chordata > Mammalia > Rodentia > Cricetidae > Microtus > Microtus ochrogaster. The sequence goes on along the minus strand of NC_022031.1, from coordinate 18,967,415 downwards.
CTTCCTCTCCCCCAGCTGCTCCCAGAACCCACTTTCCTACCAAGCCAACTTCATGTTCTTTCTCTTCAAAACAACAACAAAAAAAATAAGGTGTATGGAGTCTAATTTGTGTTGGCTATTCTTACTTTTTTTCTGAAAGGAATATTTACTAGGAAACTAAAGGGCATCCAAACATGAGACCAGCTCTGGTGTGGTTGATATACATAATATCATTCCTTTGGAAAAAAACCCAAAAAACAAACAAACTGACTTTCCCTCACCCAGCAGCTATGAGTTGTAAATAGATCTCTCCTAGGGCAGGGCTCTTCTGTCCACTTCTTCTATGTGCTAGAATTTTGACTGGATTGATCTTGTTCAGGTTGTGTGTATGCTGTTGCCGACACTAGTTCATATATGCATCGGCCTTGTTCTGTATGGAAAACATTGTTTCCTTGGAGACATTTACAACCTTTGGCACTTAAAATCTGCTTCATCTTCTGCATAAACCTCTGAGCCTTAGGGGGAAAACTGTGACAAAGATTTTTTCTCCAGTATACAATTTTGGGTTTGTTTTTTTTTTTTTTTTTGTTTTTTTTTTTTTTTTTTTTTTTGGTTTGTTTGTTTTTTTTGTCAAAGAATCGGGTAACCATAGGTATGTGAAATTAATGTCTAGGTTTTTAATTTTATTCTGTCAGTTAATGTCAGTTTTTATGTCAGAATTATATTCTTATTACTATTGCTCTGTAGTGCACCTTGAAAACAGGAATGATGACAACCTTTAGCAGTTCTTTTACTATGCAGGACTGCTTTTTCTCTCTTGAGTATTTTGTCTTTCCATATGAAGTTAATGATTATTTTTCAACTTCTATGAAGACTTGTTTTGGAATTTTGATGGAGTTTTATTGAATCTGTAGGTTGATTTAGGTTGGGTGGCCATGTTTTTAATGCTAAGCATACTGTTCCCTGAGTGTGAGAGGGCTTTCCATCTTCTGATATCTTCCTCAACTTCTTCGTTTGCTGTCTTATAGATTTTACTGTGCAAGTCTTTCTCTTTCTTGGTTAGCATGATAATTATTAAGTGGTCCTGGCATCTTTACGATACCGGAGTCTCCCCTGCATTTTAGGCTTTACCTTCATGACTTTGTGACATGACCTAGGTCTATTTGCAAGGACTCTGAACCTACGAGAAATTTCCTGGCCTTATCAGTTCTCTGAAGTTATGATTCAAGACTACACGGCCACCTCAACCTTTAATTTTAATGGCTGAAAAGCTAGTACCATGTTGACAATGCTGCCAAGTCTTGCTGCCAGCTGAAGATAGATCTTGGCACCCTCCAGCTACAACCGGAACAGTCTGCTGGTGCTGACCTTAGGGAAATATAGTTGCTTTCCAAAAGCAGTGGACCCCTTGGACATTCTGTGTTGGAGGATGTCACTAGTTAGTTCCCAGCCACTTAGCCCTGAAATAATCATGTAGAAACTTTATTATTTAAATCACTGCTTGGCCCATTAGCTCTAACTTCTTATTGGCTAACTCTTACATCTTAATTTAACCCATCTTCATTAATCTGTGCATCACCACAAGGTCGTGGCCTACCAGCAAAGTTTCAGCATGTCTATCTCCAATGGCAGCTCCATGGCTTCTCCCCGACTCCACCTTGTTTCTCCCAGCATTCAGTTTGGTTTTTCCCACCTAGCTTTGTTCCCCTATGGGCCCAATGATATTCACAGCATACAGAGGGGAATCCCACATCAATTCTGACTTTAGGCTCTCATCTTTAAAATAAATTTGTATTCTCACAGTTGGAGCCTCCTGTGATTGGTGTCTTATTTTGTGAATATCTTTTCTTTTGTCCCACTGCACAGCAGGAGGTTTGTTCTGGCAATTGTAGACTCTATCATCAGCAGGAGCCTTGCTACAACTTTAAAATCAGTCAAGCTATTTTTCTAGATAAGCTATATTTGTTATTGCATTTTTCTGCCCACCTACTTTATACACTGTAGACCTGTATTAGAGTAGTAAGCAATAATCATGTCATGGGCATCCTTGAAAGCTCCTCCACCAAAGATATGAACATATCACTTTGAAATTCCATTCCTCTCAGACTCTCTGACCAGAGGTAGAAATAACCAGGTTCTTAGCCATACTATGGTCTGAATGGCCTCATTTATGAGAGAATACATGTTCCCCTCTGAAATTTCAAGAGATAGGCTTCCAAAGTCCTTATTTCTCTAGGCCTCCTGGTTTTCAGTCTTTCATCAGAATAGGTTATTAAGCTTTATTGATAATTTTAAAAGACCTTTCCAGCCCCAACTATCAAACTTTTCCACATCCCCTCCACAAACATGTTCTAAAGACCTAAGAAATACATGGTCAGGTTCATCTTGGAAACAGCATTGCCACTGGTACCAACTTTCTGTATTAATTAATTTTCTCATGCCGTGATCAAATACCTGACAATATCTACTTGAGAAAGAGTTTGCTCTTAATCGTAGTTTGGGGGTATATTCCATTGTGCCAGGGATATCATATGTAGTTCAAGTTTAAAATCTATCTCAGACTCCAGAATACTAGGATTTCAAGCATCAGCTACGGATACAGTGACTGGCCAAGGAGCATATATTTTTGTTCTCTGGATATAACTATTCAGACTATTTTGGCAACTGCATTTTCTAGTCTGCTTTGTTTATATTTATCTTTGTTGTTGACTCTATCAAACAGTAAATTTGTTGGGACAATTTAAGTGGCTTTCATAAAGAGGCTAGTGGACAAGATAATGTAAGCATCAGCTTTTAGGACCCGAAACTCTGAACAGGCAGAAGGAGAAAAAGGCTCCTGAAGAAGCTGCGTAAACATGGCTTCTTGACTGATGAATAGAAAAAGTGAGGAAGACCAAGAAATCGTTGTAAAAAGGACCAGAGGAATTGCACTGTCATCCCATCTCGCTTTCCCCACCATCAAGCACAGACTTCTGGAAAAACTGAGACAGAAATTGGGGGGTAGCAGACTGGCTGCCACCCTACATCCAGATATCTGCTAAAGAAAAAATCCTAAAATCTATTGAGAGAATCAGATACTTAAAAATGTTTTTTATGTATTTTTTTATTTCTCTGTCTAAACTCAGGTGGCTGTAGTTGTGTTAAATTATATTTGAGTCCTCAGTTCCATTCCATTTATCTCTGCGTGTGCATGCATGTGTGTGTTTGTGTATGCATGTACATGCACATGCATGCCCATGCACTAGTTCAATGAAGCTTATTACTGTGGCAATCTTATATCACTTGGCATCAGGCATGGTGTGATACCTTCATCAATGCTCTTTCTACTCAGGATTGCTTTGGCTATCTGAGGCCTTTTGTGCTTGCATATGAATTTTAAGAATTTTATCTACTTCTGTGAAGAATAGAATTATCATTTTGACTTCTATTACATTGAATTTATACACTGCTTTTGATAAGATAGCCATTTTTCATAATATTAATCCTGTAAGCCATGATTTTTCCTCTGTGTTTTAGACTTTTCATTGGAGGATTTGGAGAGCTCAGCTCTTAAGAGCACATACTGTTCTTGAGGGATCCCAGTTCAGTTTTCAGTATCCACTATCCAAAATGGGTAACTCACAACAGCCTGTAGCTCCAGCTCCAGGGATCTGACACCTTGTTCTGGCCTGTATATGCATCTGCGCGCGCGCGCACACACACACACACACACACACACACACACACACACACAGTCTTTCAAAGAAACAAAAAAAATGTCATTGTAGAGGTTGTCTTCTTTTCTTTTCTTCTTCTTAATCCAAGGTGTTTTTTTTTTTTTGGTTGTTGCTATTTTCATTGTTATTGTTTTTATTTGTTTGTTTTTTATGGAAGTGAGATTGATTTCTTGATTTTTTTTTGGATACTTCGGACAACTACTGATTTTGGCATATTACTTTTATATTCTGCCACTTTGCTGAAAGTATCAATTTTAAGTGTTTCCTAAAGGAGTTCCTGAGATCTCTCCTGCACAGAATCTTTTTGTCTGTAAATAGAATTACTGTGACTTCTTCCTTTCCCCTTCTATTTCTTTCCCTTGTTCTACTGCCCTAACTGAGACTACAAGTACTAATTGAGTAGAAGAGAGGACAGTTACATCCTTGTCCTCTCTGTCATCTTAGTGAAGGCAGTGAGCTCCTCTCCAGTTACCCTGATGTGGCTATAGATTTGTCTTACATGGCCTTTATTAAATTGTGGTATGCTTCCTCTATTCCTAGTATTTCTAGGGCTTTATCATAAAACAGTATTGAATGGTGTCAAGGGAATTTTCTGTATCAACGGCGATTTCTGTCCTTGAGATCATTTACGTAAAGAAATATATTTATTGATTTATGTTTGTTGAATCATTCCTGCATGTATAGAATGGATCTAATTTGATTGTAGTGAATTATGATACATGTTATTTCTTTTCTAGAACAGTGTTTAATATAAAATTGCCACTTAATGTATGGGCCATAGTTAAATACTCTCATTTTTGGATGCTTCGATAAGTTCTGATTTTTATTCTATTGTGTAAGATGTTCTCAAACAAAAATCTTCATATCTCTTAAAATTTAATAAATATCACTTGTCTAATAACGATAAGGCAAAACACAAAGTTTCAGGTTTTTTGAATGATTCAACACATACCCATAGGTAAGATAATAAAACTAAAATTTTCTATTTTGTTGATGATATTGGTTTATTGTTTTTTAAAAATATAAAATAATAGCAGTAATCCAAAAGTGAGGATGAGTTTTCTCTGAAGCACTGTGTCCCCAGGAGCTGTGCATTAGATTCATCCAATGTGGCAATAATTTCAAAGGCCAACTTTTGAACTTACAAGAAAACTTTTAGTTTTAGATATTTATGTTTTGGGCACCTTTTCCCCACTTTTTTCATTTTATAACAAGTAGAAAGAAAATAGGCTAAATAAAGATGCTTTTAAAATATAATGAGCATTTGTGCATGACTAAGTTAACTTAGTCCCGTACTAAGGTTAAATACTAATCTGGAAATGGAAACCCTGGAGGCTCAAAACACCACCTATACCACTTGTCCATTGGCTTAACATATCTACACATCAAATGTAAAAATATATAAGCACTGGTTTGCATTTACATAATGAAAACCATTTAGAAAAGTATTTCAATAAAAATATAACTCCTGGAACCTGAATTATATATCCTAGCAGTATGAATTCCCTTGTCTTGTTTTAACCAGAAATGTACTGAGTTGCATCCATGTACAGTAGTATTCTTTCACCAAGTATGCATCCTTGTTAACTGACTGAATTTCATGGAAATAAATGATATTATAGATAAATACTGAGTGAATTAGCCTATCTCATGACATTTATCAGAAGAGAGGTCACCATTTTTTAGTGCCCAAGACTCCCTGCTTTCATAATGGGAGTTGTGATCTCTGTTTTCCAAGTGTCTTTATGTTATTCTTGGATCCACAACATATTTGGATGATGGAGGACAATGGCTTGTCTAGAATTCCTTATCTTTCATATATATTGTTTTCATAAAAGGTTCCCCCAGATATAACGTTAAAATTTTTGTTCCAATGAGAGAGCTGAGATCTTGGGAGAACCTACCTGAAAAATTCTCTCAATATTTCCATATTGTTCCTACATTCTTCATAGGGAGGTTTTCAAACTTACAGATTATGAAGAACTTAAATGAAATAGAGGGTTAACAAAGGGGACAAGTCATAATAAGATACCAGTTTAGAAGGAGAGAAGGCCTTAAAAATAAGTTTATAACATGGCTCATTTTCTCTGTTTATTTGGGGAAAATCTGTTCATGATCTATCTATAAAAATAACTTGAAAGTGATACCTACTTATCCTAGGTTATTATCTAGAACTTTCTTTCAAGATGTTTAGTCAATGAGAATAAAAATTAGGAAAACTATAAAGGAAGTCCTTGCTATTGACAACTTTAGAATGTGTAAAACCAGGGCCAAATTATCAATCCTCTTAATCGGAGAATGGCACAAGTTGTTTGCTATGAATCTGAATCATTGGATGTATGAGATATTCCCCTAGCTAAGTTTGTGTTAAGTATTTAAAAAAAAGCCTAAAGAAGATATAACTCAAACTAGTATTTTGAGGCTTAAGACACTTGGATAATATTTAAATTAAAATTTTTTCTCCTTCCTTAATGTAGATGTTAGGATCATAGATTTTGGTGTCAGAATATCTGCCTGTAAGACTTGTGTTACCTCTCTGAAATCATTTAGTAAAAACACATTGCACCACTTCTGGGATTTATTTTGCATCTTTAAAAGCAAAGTAGTAAAATTAGCCTTAAAAGCATTAATTAAACTTGCAAAAGACTCTTGAGATCAGCATTTCATAGCTTCTTTTGGACACACGTCAATATCATTAACATTAATATTATCTATTTGTTCAAAATGTTTTATCAGACTCTGCAAAAAAAAGTGGAACTAAAATAGGAATAACACACTTCCTTCTCCCTCAGTTGCTTATGTTTGTATAACTCCTTGTGGCCAGAGTTTCTTAAGCAGGATTCTACAGTGAGCACAGGGTGCTTCCATAGATTTCATAGAGATTTGAGAAAACTCTTCTTTCAATTCTGTGCAAAAATTTAGATTAAATGTATATTCAAAGAGGATAAATTTTGAGTGTCACCAAATTATCTTGGGCCCAATGATCTTAATTATGTAGATGACTACCAGTCTTCAAGGTTCTTCATGAAGGAGGCAGATGGTTGACCTCAGATATCAGAAAGTTGGGGGCTCTTTAGTGCCCAAGGACTCAATTGCCACAAAATACTTTCATTTCTCCATTTCTCTTAAGAGAAAGCCCCATCAGAGTTCCTCTCCAGGTGCTCATGTACATATACCACCAAATCTATACCAGGAACAGGGATCTGACCCTGAACATTTCAGCAGAAGATGTTTCCTTTCATGAGAAATGGGCCTTATAAATCCTCCAAAGAGCGTAAGTTCATACACTGGCCATGATTGGTGGATGGCTCTTTGTAGCACTTTTACCAGCCTGAGCTTCTGAAATGAAGGGCTGGTATAAGATTCTTGAACCACAACATGTACTACATAGTATTACTTCAAAATGTGTGTGTGCGTGTCTTTAATCACATATTTACACTTATGTGAAATCAGGGGTCAATATTGAGTGTCCTCCTCATTTGCTTTCCATCTTTTATTTTTAGACAGGTCACTTACTGATCAGATAGATGGGCTGGCTGGCAATCTCAGTGACTGGTCTGTCTGTCTCCCCAGTGTGGAGATCTCAGATGCACACAACCATGTAGGTACTGGGGATCAGACTCATGATCTCATGCTTATGAGGCAAACAATTTACTGAAGGTATACTCTCCTAGTTCCAGGTTCTTGATTCTGAACTGTAAATTACATTAAATTAATACAGATGAAGATATGTATTTTCTATGAAAAAATACAATTCAACCTATGAAATATTTTTATTAATTTATTCTCACATACATAACATCCCAACTACAGCTTTCCCTCCGTTCTGTCCTCCCAGTTCCTCACCCCTTCCCCTCTACATCCATTCTTCCTACTTTTCCTTTTAGAAAATGACAGGCCTCTTAGGGGTATCAATCAAACTTGGCATATCAAGTTACAATATGAATAGGCATATACCTCATATTAAGGCTGGTCAAGGCAACCCAGTTGGATGAAAGGGGTCTCAAAAGCAGGCAAGAGCATCAAAAACAGCCACAGAATCCCTCTGTTAGAAATACCACAAAACACCAAGCTACACAACTATTACATATATGTAGAGGGACGAGGTCAGACCCATGCAGTTTCCCTGTTTGTCAGTTCAGTCTCAGTAAAACCCTATGATTCCATATTTCTTGATTTTGTGGGTTTTCTTGTGGTGTCCTTGGATGCTCTGGCTTCTACAATTCTTCCTCCCCATCTTCTATTGGATTTCCCCAAGCTCCACTTAATTTTGGCTGTGGGTCTCTGCATCTGTTTTCACCTTTACCCCAGCATATCTTGCTGGCAGGACAAATTATAAGTAGAAGGTTTTGTGGCTTGGTTGGTGTCCCAATTCCTCAACTGGAAGCTTTGCCTGGTTACAGGAGATGGCCAGTTCAGGCTCCAAATCTCCCATTACTTGGAGTCTTAACTTGGCGTACCTTTATAGATTGCTCCCAGTTGTCTCTCCCAGTACTCTTTCTCCTCCATCCTCTTTTCACTTGAACTTTCCCATGCATTCACCCACCCCCAGTCCACCCAGGAGATCTATTTTATTTTCTCTTTTCAGAGAGATTCATGTACCTTCCCTGTCTCTCCTCCCACTGAAGCCAGCCCTCCTTGTTCTTAGTCTCATTTGATCTGTGGATTGTAGCATTATTATTCTTTACTTTACAACTAGGAGTGAGTACATACTATGTCTTTCTGGGTCTCGGTTACCTCACTCAAGATGATTCTTTCTGTTCCCTTTGTTTGTCTGCAAACTTCATGATGTTATTTTTTAACAGTTAAGTAATACTCAATTTTGTATATGTACCACATTCTCTTTATTCATTCTTCAGCTGAAGGACATCTAAGTTATTTCCACTTTCTAGCTATTATGAATAAAACCACAATGAACATAGTTTATCAAGTATCTCTGTGATAAGGAGGAATATCCTTGGGAATATGCCTAGGAGTGCTGTAGCTGGATCTTGAGGTTGGTAGATTCCTAATTTTCTGTTGAACCATTGATTTCCAAAGTGGCTATATAAATTTACACTCCCATCAGCAATACAGGAGTGTTCCCCTTGCTCTACATCGTCACCAGCATGAGCTGTCATTGATATTTTTTTAGCCATTCAATCTATGAAATACTTTGCCTTCTATTTGTCAGAACCAATTTCTTGAGACACACTTACTTTTAAAGTATTCATTAGCTGTCAGTTTATTAAAATGTTTGTCTAAAAAGGGTTTTACTGTGTATAATATAAAAATAACTAAAGAGAGAGATTATTATACTAATGTGTTAAAAGAAAGAGGAAGAGCTTCCAAGCAGCACAAGAAGAGAGGGCCAATTCAAGAGACCTGGAGGAAGGGCTAGAACTTGCATTTGAGAATCTGTACTGCTGTCCCCAGTTGTAGGTCACAGAGAGTTTGCAACACTCAATGATTTCATCATCATGATCCTGATTTTCTAGGAAAGCACTGGCTTGTGAAACTGATTGATAATCATGACGCTGGCCTTGTAGTGTAACCAGTATTACTTTATGGGACTGACTGACACTTAATTTTATATTTTTAGTCCCAAATCACAGCTACCCTCCTAGAAAATACCTTAGAAACTGCAAACAGTCATTGTCTATCCTACTGCTTTTATTTCCCGGGTGTTTTAAATAACTCAAGACAATACTATTTCTTTTCTTTTAAAATGTTCAGTGGAAGGTTGAGATAAAGGAAATACATAACTGAGAGCATCATATAACCCTGGACTAGAACTGGGTACAACACGAGACTCCTGTTGCTTTGTACTTGCTCAGATATTTGGGGGATATTTCTTGCCCTCAAGAGGAAGTGGTAGGTACCATCTTTCATGATTGTAGCTGTGGTGGAAAATATGCCACCCTGGAATTGTTAGAGTCAGATTTTAGGCCCTGAGAGCCCTAAAAAGCTAGGGTTCACCACTAGTCTTCTAAGGGGAAACTAAAAATACAGGTGATATTCAAGCTACAATCCTCAGACCCAGAAAAGTTAGGTAAAAAGGACTGCTATGGGTGGAAGCACAGATCACATTGGGAAAGGGAAATAGAATAGATTCTGTGGGTGGACTGGGGCTGGGTAGAGATGGGAGCAGTAGGGATCAAGTGAGGATGGAGGGAGAGAGCGTGGTAAAGGAGACAATTGGATTTAGGGGGCTCTCGGGGGCAGGGTCGAAAGCTAGTGTTTTGTAAACTTTCTGGAATCTATGAGGATGACCTTAGTAAAGATTTCTAGTAATGGAGGATCCAAAGTGTGAACTAGCCAACTTTTTAAGCCAGGCAAGACTTCCAATGGCAGGATTCAGTTAAATTCGGTTGAGCTGTGGGCTGAGGAGGTCCCAACGAAATCCCCAAATAACCCAGGCTGATACTAGAACAGAAGATCGCACTCTTAAAACTGACAACAAGGTCCTGTTACTGATGACAACATCCACAAAGCTTGCTGAAAGTAGAGAGGTCAAGCTGTTCCAGGCTTAGAGCTTTACTCCTACATTCTAGTCACTTTGTCATGAGAAGGTACTCTACAGGCTACAGAAAGAGAAACCTGGGCACCTGCTGCAAGATAATGTTCTTGTAAACTGTAAAGATTGATCACTCCTATTAGTTTAATAAAACACTAATTGGCAAGTAGCCAGGCAGGACTCTAGGAAAAAGAAAGGCAGAAGAGACGCAGTCAACATTCAGATGCAAAGGAAGAAAGGACTCTAGGAAAAAGAAAGGCACAAGAGACGCAGTCAACATTCAGACGCAAAGGAAGAAAGATGAAAATGCCATAATGAGAAAAGGTACCAAGACACGTGGCTAGACATGGACAAGAATTATGAATTAATTTAAATTGTAAGAGCTAGTTAACAATAAACCTGAGCTAGTAGAGCAAACAGTTTATAATTAGTATAAGCCTCTATGTGTTTCTTTGGGACTGAACTGCTGTGAGACCAGGATGGACAGAAACTTGCATCTACAGACACAGATGCAGCCACCAAACCCTCCACCTATAATCTCTCCTGCCTTTAAGATGTGCTGAAACAACAGTGGTGCAGAACTTGTGGGAGTGGCCAACTAATGCTTGGTTTAATTCAAGGCCCACTCTATGAGAGGGAGCCTGTGCCTGACACTTCCTGGATAGCCAGGAACCAGAGACTAGCCAGTCCAGAGACCTAGGGTAGAACCAAACACAATTGGCAAAAACAAAACTAAAGCAAAAAAATAAAATGATTCCTAATGGTATTCAGCTATACTTATAGATCAGTGCCTTACCCATTTGTCATCAGAAAGGCTTCCTTCAGCAGCAGATGGAAGTGGGTGCAGAGACCCACAGCCAGACAGTAGGCAGAGAGAGTGTCAAAACTGAAGATCTCTTTTGGGTCCATGCCCTCAGAGATTTGGGAACCTGGCAGAAAAGGGGGAGGAAAAACTGTAGTAGTCAAAGGGGACAGAGGTCACCAGGAGAACACGGCCTACTAAATCAACTAAACAGCACTCACATGGCCTCACAGAGACTGAAACAGCAAGCACAGGGCCTACATGGGTATGTACCATGTCCTCTGTGCATGTAATAGCTGTTATCTTAGAGTCTTTATGTAACTCCTAACAATGGGAGTGGGGTATATCTACTTCTTTTACCTGCTCTTGGGTCTCATTTTTTCCTATGGGTTGCCTTGTCTAGCATGGATATGAGGACTTTCACCTTGTCTTACTGTATCTTGTTTTGTCTTGTCTGACTGTTGTCTCTTGGAAGCCTGCTCTTTTCTAAATAGAAAATGGAGGAGAGGTAGATTTGGGGAGAGAGAAGGTGGGGAGAACTAGGGGGGGCAGAACTGTGATTTGGATGTATTGTATGACAGAATAATATATTTTCATGGAGCTTTTTGTTTATGTTTTTGTTTTTGAGATAGTGTTTGTGTAAAAGCCTTAGCTCTTCTGGAACTCATTCTTTACACCAGGCTGCCCTTGAACTTAAAGATCCGCCTCCCTCTGCCTCCTGTGACTGGGATTAAAGGCATGTGCCACCATGGCCCAGCTTGAATATATTTTCAATTAAAAAAAATACAAATAACAAAGAAAATCAGAAAAGGGAGATTTATTTAAGATGGCCATATTGGAAAAAGAACATATAATGAAGTCCTGTGACCTACCCACCCATTTCCTGTCTTTACAGGAGATTTGGGTTTAAATGGAGAACAAAAATGATATATAACTAAGTAGTCTTGATCAAGGTGTGATTCTACTATCATTACCTCAGTTCTAATCTCTCCTACAAAGAGACCTGACAAGTAGTCAAAACTGTGAAATCTCTGCCTAAGAGACAAGTTCCCATTCTGATATATGGTTATCAGCCTTGGGAGTCCTGGGAAAAAATAGTTTTTAGAATCAACAGGTAACACTGTATGGTTTAAAATATCAAAGCATTTGGGAACTAATATTCTCTTTGCTTCATCCAAATGTGAAGATTACTACGTGCCATTTGGAAGTTCCCTGAAGTCTCTGAGGTCTGACATTTTCACTGTTACTTCCTGGATTATCTATCTGTCTGCCATCTCTTGCCTGGCTTAAGCATCAGACTCCAAATTGGTTTCCCTCTCCACATGAGCATTTGCAATGTTGTTCCATTTTCCTCACTCTGTTGGCATCGCCCCAGATATATAAAACTACATTATTCAGGCCTCTTTAATTATTCAGCCTGCAGGGATTAGATCTCACATTGTTCTCTTTCCTAGAAACATTTATCTTCTTCTTCATGCCAGACTCAAAGCCTGTCTTACACAGATAAGATATGATTTGTCCCTTCACCCAGATATGATTTCATCTTTAAATTATTTCCTTTCCAGAAAACCATTCTCCAAACTTCTCACCTAGTGTCTGGGTTTTATGCCCATTCTAGGCAATCCTGGCACCTTGAACTATTCAACACATCCAATACTTATATCCCTACTTTCTATTTGGTTGCCAGGCAATCTCATGTGACAGTCTATTATGGGTTTAGCTTGTCATCACATCCTGAATCCAATAAGGTCTAAAAATTTATCCTTTAGATAAGTATATGTAAAGGGAATCATTATATTTACAGCCAAAATTTATGGAGCTTCTAAATATAATTTATTGTTGAGATTTATCTTTATCTAAACAGAAACTGGAGAAGAAAATTTCGAATTCCATCAAAAGCCTTCCAAAAGAGCTTATAAACCATCTTCTACTTTTACACTAAAAAAAAAGGTTGAGTTAAAGTGCTCTGAGAATAAGATGGCATGATAGGGATGGGGGAGATGGCTTGGTTCTGAGCAGAATGGTCTCACAATCTCCTGTGACTCCAGTTCCAGATACTTTAACACTCTCTTCTAGCCTTAACAGGCTTCTGTACTCATGTGCATATACCTACCTACACACACACACACACCTACTCACACAATTATTATTATTTAAAATGTAATATATTTTAGTTAAAATATTTTCCTTGAAATGATTATTTTGTGTAATTAATTTATTACTAATTAATTAATTAATTAGTTGCATACCAGTTCCCACTTCTTCCTTTCCTCCTGCTCCCCCCACCTTGACCTCTAGTATCTAGAGTTTTCCTTATTTGTACAACAAATTTTGTAGTTGTTACAACAAATTATATGGTTGTTACATCTTTAAATATTTTGAAAATAATGGCAGGAGGAAGAAACCCACATATCCACATAGACATATGGATACCATTTATTGAATTTTCTATATATTTGAAAATACTTAAATAAAGAAAACACATATTCTACTCCTAGTTTCAATTTAAATATATGGAAAGCTTTATATTTTCACGAGTAATGATTAAAAGGAAGGAAGTCATCTTGCTGAACTTCTTACGAAGTTATTCTCAGTCCCTATCAGCTACTCAAAGATAAACATTTCAGATCTCTTTGTTTGGAGAAGTGAGATTATTTTTCAATTAACATCTTAATGATGACTATTTGCCAGATTTTTTTCTGAACTCAAGACTCAATGGGTGATTCTCTTTTGTTTCTCATCATTTCTCTTAATTGAAGTTTTTTTCTGAACTCAAGACTCAATGGGTGATTGTCTTTTGTTTCTCATCATTTCTCTTAATTGAAGTTGATTATTAATTTATGAAACAAATTGGTATAAAGTTATGAATACAAAATAAGAACACCCTTCCTGTGACTCCAGTTAGGAACACTTACTACTCTGGCTGAGAACCTGTGCTTGAGTCTCTGCACACTTATAGAGGCTGCAACCATCTGTAACTCTAGCCCCAGGGGATCTGACACCGTTTTCAGGCACTGCATTCATGTGGTGCACAGATAGACACAAAGACAACAAATGACATTCAAACACATGAAATAAAATGAACAGAATACAACTGCTTCATACATGAAAAAACAAGACTACCAGAGCTACATTCCTCCCCAAGGCTATTTAAATTTATTAAATAGCAGTTTCTAGGACAATGGATTCAGTCAAGAATCAAGAGTGTCATAATTTTAGAAACCAGAAAGGATGTAATTTGTGTAGATAATGTTGATTCTTTTTTATATGTCCATTGTCTATTAAGTCATCTTTAATTTTAGAGGCATTCATTTATCTACTTTATGACATGACAAAAAGTACCATAATTGTGGAGGTTTTTTTTTCTGTTCAAAAAAGATGTTAATTGCACTATTGCTTGAGTTGTTAGGCTCAAAATCAAAGCTCTGACAACCCTAATATCCTAGACTTGCTCATTGGTGCCAATAAGAGCGCCAAACAGAGAGACGCGACAGTGAAGCAAACATAGAGAAAGGAGATTTATTCAACACAGTTCCATTAGCCAGAGGGGTGATCTTAAGTGACATTCAACTTTAAATAGAAGGTCAGAGATATGTCTAACTAAGCAGTCCTATTCAAGGTGTGACCCCACACATAATTTTCTCAGCTAGGTCACATTCTTTAGGAGAGTTGTCAACACTGGGGAAAATCTCTGGGCGACAAACTATCTGGTTTGTGCATGCACCCAGCCCTTTCCTTCCCCTGCAAGAGTTTACTCAGGAAATTTCAGTTCCTTGGGGTTCATTGTCTCAATTAGTCTCATAGATGAATGAGAAGACGCAATTCCCTTTTTAGGGTAACTTATGCTTCTGCCAGGACATTCACAATTAAATGGGTGTATTCGGTTGAGTAAGATTCCCCAGAGAGGATTTAAGGACTGTGTTTTATCTTGTTTGGACTACACCTTAATTGTGAAATTGCTCAGCAGAACTTGGCACTTGAGACCAGGGACTCCTATGAGGACACCTTGTTCATTCTGTTCTTTAGTTAAGCCATGATGTAAACAATATTGTCCTCTAACCCCTGGATGCTCTCCATGTGCCTGGTTCACTTTTTTCCCTAGGCTCTTTCATGTTGTCATGCATTGGAAGAGGAATGACATTTTTGATTGTGTGAATTCAGAAATGGAATTCATAAGTTATCCTGTGAATGACATCGTGTTAGCATTTCTGGTAATGTCTCATTTAAAGAACTCTTTGTGCCTTGTATTCCCTAAGCAATAGGCAAACCTCAGTTCTGTGCTACAGAAATATGGTCATGGTCATGGCCTTATTGTTAGAATGAAGAGATCTGTATGGACACATGACTTTACCTAAATCAGTCAGATTTGGAACTGGAATCAGAGCCCTGATGGTCCTGAACCAAGGCCATCTCCTGCTAGTTTTGGTGTTCAGGGCATGGAATTTGGTCTGCTGCAGAGAGAACAAAGAAGACTTAATGTCCTTAGAGAAATGGAGAGAATGACTCATTCCAATCACGGATTTAATTTATTATAAGATGTACTTTTTCTTGGCTTGGCTTCATCAGAAGCTATTATACACAATTTCTGCTTGTTATAAACATGGTTCATGAGATATGAGTAGCTAATATCTATGGTGGGTCATGCTTGCATTTAAGGACAGGGTCAAGTTTCTGAACAGGGCTTTTCATCATTGATTTATCATCATACTGTTATCATCAACATTCTTTTTTCCAATCTTGAATTTTATTA
Source organism: Microtus ochrogaster (assembly GCF_000317375.1). Taxonomy (NCBI): domain Eukaryota; kingdom Metazoa; phylum Chordata; class Mammalia; order Rodentia; family Cricetidae; genus Microtus; species Microtus ochrogaster. Next base: position 18,951,672 of record NC_022031.1, on the reverse strand, counting down.
CCAAATGTTCCAGAGAGATTTTACTGATAACTGATTAAAAGTGAAATCCTGTAGTAATAGGAGCTTCAGGGCTGCGTCCCCAGCACCCCGCTGCCCGCACAGCTAGCTTTACCTGAAATAATTACACGGACACTGTATTCTTTTAAGCACTGCTTGGCCCATTTCTATCTAGCCTCTTCTAGGCTAACTCTCACACCTGGACTAGCCCATTTCTAATATTCTATGTAGCACAGCTAGGTGCGCTTACCGGGAAGATTCTAGCCTACGTCCATCCTGGGTCGGAGATTCATCGCGTGTGCCTCAGAGAGCAGAGCTCTCGCCTCTGCCCGCAAGAGTGGAGCATCGTGTCTCTCTGAGGCCTCTGCCCCCGAGAGGAGAGCTGTCGAGTCTCTGAGCTCACTTCCTCTTCCTCCCAGCGTTCTGCTCCGTTCACTCCTCCCACCTACATTCTAATCTATCAGGGCAAGCAGCTTCTTTATTTAATCAACCAATGACCTTCCTCCATCAAAATCCTTTGAATATAATTCAAGAACTTTAACTTCAGACTTCCAGAAAAGAAGAGAGAAGAGGAGAGGAAAGGAATGCTCAGCTACACTTGAGAACAAAGATGAAATGGATACATATAGTCTCCTGTATGAGACTGGCATGGACTTAGCTTTGGGAAGAACTAATTCTATAAAATAGAAGGTAACCAAAGTAAAAGATTAGAATTGTGCACTAATATAATAATTCATCTTATTCTTCCTTTCAAATTATGTTATTAATGTACATATAAATTTATAATCATATAAATAAAATTTATAGATGACAAATTAGAACAACCTCATAATTTGAGAGTCTCTTATAAATGGTTTAACTTGGTTGTTTTAGAGTCTACATGAAGAGGAATCCTTAGACTGTTTTGTTTTATACTTTCAATGAAAATAAAATTAGAGGATTTATATTGCTCCCCAATTCAGGTCTTATTAAGGAAGTCTTGATTTTCTGGCTTCGTGATTGGTTTTATCTCCAAAAATGCTCTTCTCTTGGCCCTCACCATAACATCAAAGACATCCTATCAGTATACTTCTTCCCATGAGGATAATAAAAAGAGAAAAAAATGTCTTTGCACAATCATTATGAAATGCTGTAAAAATATCAGAAGTTCCAAAGTCAAATTGTTTTAAATGTCTTCACATTGGAACAGAACAAAGTAGAAAAACCAAGGCTTGCAATTTCTATGGTCTGTAGTATTTTTCTTGCCCAAATTATCAATAACACTAAACTATTTCTAGATTTCTACAATGCAAACAAAGAGGCGTTTTGTTTAATTTGAAGACAGAAGACAGAGGTGGACATTTGAAAAGCAATATGCACTTACTTTCTTTGCACATACTTGTTCCTTTAAGTCTTCCACAGTATAAATCAAAGGCAGAAGTTTTTTTTTTTTCTCCTCATGAAAAATTGAACGACTAATGAAAAGTGTAGGTGTCCAAGGGTAAAGTTGAGCAATAAAGAGGACTTTGTAATCGCGGATGATGGCTGGCGTTCTCATTTTACCACCTGCCAGGGCATTACTCAGGGTTGTTAGCCTGACCTCTGTTAGCCATGGTTAACACGAACTAGCATTTTAAAGGGATGCTGTATTTGCAGCACCATCTTATGGTAGGTACTTCCAGCACTGGCAAATATCAAGAAATACGTTTCGACTGTTCTGCAAACAAGCTTTCTTTCAATTAATAATTAAACAGAGGAACAGCTTGTATTATATGCCTGGAACCACTTCTACTATATATAGTGGGGAATGACAGACGCATAAGAAGATGTGACTGAAGCCTGGTAACATTTAAACATTCAGCTTTTCCTCTGTTACCTTGACTAGAGCAAAGTTGGTTCCCAAGGTAAAAACTAAGTGGTCTGCCGGCATATGGTCGAAGCTCCATTTGAGTGCTAAAAGCTGGATACTGTTTTTGTGAAACAGATGTTGTTGAGTGCAGCAATGCACAACTGACTCTAGCTAACAGCTGGGAATCCTCCGTGACCCATATAGCAAGAAATAAACATGGTCCTATGCTTGGCAAAAGTGTAAGAAAGCAAATTTCCATTTGTTAAGAGCTTATCAAAATGAAGAATAAATGTTTTTAGCCATAAAGTGCTTTTATTCACCAGAGTCATCTTTCCAGCTTATGTGATGGCCTCATAATATTGCAGGGCCCCTTTGCCAGATGAAAGCTGCAGTCACACTGACTTATAGTACAGATGGAAAATAAACATCTGCCTCAATCAGGAGAGAAGACCAAGGACAAGGTTGACGAATACTGTCTGGCATGACTCTCTTCGTGGGGAAGCGTATAAACGCTGCAGAACCCAAACCACTGGCATCGTCTGGTGTTGTCCTTATGTGGTTACTGACCATGAAGAGAGATGATTAGTGTGCACTCTCTGAGGAGAAGGGCTGCAGATGCTCAGGATTCGCTGATTCCAGCTCGCTCAGATCTGCCACACTCTAGCCACACCATGTGCAGCTCCGAGTGATTCCATTTTATTTTATTTTTTTCATGGTTCAGCTGCATTTATTATCCTCAAAGTTTCCCTTCTTGCAATTGAATGTGACAGACTAGGGGAGGAGGGAAAAAAAAGAAAAGGCGTAATTTGGAAAGGACAAAAAAAACAAAAAACAGCAAAGGCATGGCCAAGTTCAAGGAAATGCCTTCTAGTGAGGACCAAAGCCCACCATTTCAATGGTGAAGTACTGCACATTACAACATGGTCCAAATTCAGCCTGGCACAGCTGAGAGGAGGGTATGTTCTGTGAGCAGGACACACACACACACACACACACACACACACACACGGACACACACACACACTGCAGTCTTAACACTAAGTTCCTTTTGTCCTCGCTGCAACCAAATGATTCATGTGGCACAAATAATATGACAGATGTAGTTTTAAAAATTCAGCTTTATGGCAAGTATCATTTGGATTGAACCTTCTTCCATTTTCTGGTGTCTCTTGTGACCATATGGAGTTTCGATGGCAGTGAATTCCCTTCCACTAACCCAAACCCCTTCTGCACCTGGACACAATTTAGGATAAGGAAGTAAAGAAAAGGGAAAACAAAAGAGTTAAGCTTAACATAGAGGATTGCGATGTGGATAAAAGAGAATGCGAAAATATTATGAGCGAAGGAGAGCTCTCTCCTGTCATTTTCACCAGAATCAACTGTGTCTTTCCGAAGAGAGCCTCGGGATGCTTTTTGCTGACTGATGATGAGTAGAAGTGGTCCTGACTCTCACCTGAAATTCCAGCCACTCCCTCTGGCACCTCCCAGCGACTTAATGAGCCTGGCCCTAACTGCACTCAGTCTCAGGATCTCCGGAGGTTTTAGAATGTATAGAACATGGACAGAGGTGTGTGAGGGAAGGATTCTGTACAATTTCAGGGAGGTCACCATTTACACTGAGGCCAGGCTTCACAGTGCTCTGCCTCTTGCAAGTAATTCTTTACTAAGCCCTGAGGTAAACCCTACAAACTCATTGTGTTCCCAACAACAACAACAACAAAAATACTTTTATTTAATCACAAAGCAATTTCTAGCTTTTATGAAGTCAAATATTATGTCACATCAACCCCTCTGCAATGATAATAATATCAGTATTTATTTTTCTCTTTTATACTTAAATGTTTTCAAATTGCATCTATCTATAAGTTAGAAAGATGCTAGGACTTGTGTATCTAGCATAAAAAATTCGATGAGGTTAATTGGGCATTCCTGTCCCTCAGATGCTCTCCATCTCTCTTTGTTACAACATTTAAAGTTTACTCAGCCACACATCTTCTCCAGCATAAGCTGTCATCAGTGCTTTCCTTGGTCATTCTGACAAGGGTAAGATGGAATCTCAGAGTTGTTTTTGTTTTCATTTCTCTGACGGCTAAGGATGTTGAGCATTTCCTTTAGTGTCTTCCACTAAAGGACTCATTTTAGATTCATTTGTTGAGAGTTCATTGCTTAGGTCTGTTCCTATTTTTTTTTTTGTTGGATTATTTGTTCATTTGATGTCTAGTTTCTTGAGTTATTTGTAGATCAGACCTTTGTCTGATGTAGGGTTGCTGAAGATCTTTTCCCATTCTGTAGGCTGCTGTTTGGTCATATTGACTGTGTCCTTTGTTTTCACAGAAGCTTCTCAGTTTCAGGTGATCCCATTTATTAATGGTTGCTCTCAGTGTCTGCGTTAATGGGGTTATATTTAGGAAGTGGTCCCCTCTGCCAATATATCCAAATGTACTTCCCACATTCTCTTCTTTGAGGTTCAGTGTGGTTGGTTTTATGTTGAGGTCTTCAATCCATTTGGACTTGAGTTTTGTGCATGGTGATAGATAAGGATCTATTTTCATTCTTCTACATGTTGATATCCAGTTATGCCAGCACTGTTTGTTGACTATGAGAGGGGAACACTCCTCCATTGCTGATGTGAGTGGTGCAAATTTGAACACCCACTTTGAAAATCAGTGTGGCTATTTCTCAGAAAATTAGGAAACAACCTACCTCAAGACCCAGCAATACCACTCTTGGGCATGTACACAAAGGATGCTCAATCATACCACAAGGACATATGCTGAACTTTGTTCATAGCAGCATTATTCATAATAGCCAGAGCCTGAAAACAGTTTAGATGCCCCTCATCTGAAGAATGAATAAGAAAAATGTGGTATATTTACACAACAGAGTACTGCACAGCCATTTTTTTTAAAAAAAAAAAGACATCTTGAAACTTGCAAGCAAATGAATGGATCTAGAAAAAAAAAGACCCAGACTCAGAAAAATAAATATAATATTTACTCACTCATAAGTGGCTTTTAGACATAAAGCAAAGAAAACCAGCCTACAGTGCACAACTCTATACAACAAAGAGGACCCTAAGAATGACATACAGGGATCTACATAACAAAGAGAAAAAGACAAGATCTCCTGAATAAATTTGGAGCATGGGGGTTACAAAAGAGAGTAGAAGGAGGAAGGGAGGAGGTAGAAAGGGAGTGGAGTGGAGAAAAATGTATAGCTCAATAAAAACAATAAAAAACATCTATTCTGCACACCTCGAAACATCTAAGATGGTACAGCTGCTGTGCTACACTGAGAAGGTCATCTTATCCCCCCAAATCATTCTTGTTTTGCTAAAATTGTGTATATTTCACAAACTTATCTCAACCCTTCCCACTCTTCTTTCTGTTTTCATTAATTTAGTTCCTTTAGATTATATAAATAACCAGGATTTTATGGTTTTGTCTTTTTCTGTCTGCCTTATTTTCTGTACTCCAGTGTTTGTACAGTTTTGTCCATTCAGTCAAAAATATTAGGCAACCCCTGGCATTTAAAAGATGGATATTATCCCATTGTATTATGTACATTCAGATATATATTTTATGCCTTTTTCTGATCTAATTTTTCTGCATCTTTTTGTCTGTCCTTTTCTTCTAATCTCTATACAAAATTATCCTCTATACATTATTCACAATTTAAAAGTCACAGTATTGCATTGTGCACATAATTCATTTAAGTAGTCCCTTATAATTGCTAACTATTGTTTAATAATTTGGTGATTTTTTCCTAATACAAACAATGCTGAATAAACTGACCCAGAGTATATCTCTATATGTGATTATTTGATAAATGGCCATATGAGGAGTTCCTAGTGACTGTGATCGTCAGGAGATATGTACATGTTTTATGACATGAGTTTTAAAACCTTGCTAAAATGCAGAAAATTTTGACTTATAATTGTTTTCTCCCATAAATTTGTTTTTAGCTATTTTTGTCAGCTTTACTGAAAGGTATTTTATATCCAGCAAACATAGCTTTTTGAAAACACAGGTCTAAGACCTTCTCCACAGTGTGTGTGTGTGTGCGCGCGCGCGCGCGCGCGAGCGCACGTGCTTGCGTACATACACAAAAGTAAAACTATGTTGTTGAATATTATTTTAAGGTGTGCTACATTTGTTTATGCTGTAGATTATTTGTTTTAATGATACAAAGATGTGTTGCATTCTTTTATGTTGCATTTATTCAACTCTGTGAAGCTGTATTACTATACCTGTCTAAAACACCTGATTGGTTTAATAAAGAACTGAACGGCCAATAGTGAGGCAGGAGAAAGCATAGGCAGGGCTGGCAAGAGAGAAAATAAAGAGAAGAAGAAATCTGGGAAGAAGAGAGATCAAGGAGCAAGAAATAAAAGGACCAGCAATGAAGTAAAAAAGACAAAAAAAAGTTATACAGAAATAAAGAAAAGGTAAAAGATAGATGGGATAATTTAAGCTAAGAAAAGCTAGCTTGAAACAAGTCAAGGTAAGACTGGGCATTTATAAGTAAGAATAAGACTCTGCATTTGATTTATTTGGGAGCTGGATGGCAGCCCCTTCCCCCAAAAAGCCAAAAGACCAAAAGAGTAAAAACTGAACAGCAACACAAGTAGGTGCCCACAGAATCTAACAGTGGCAGATTCCTTCCTGGAGCTAGAATTACAGGTGGTTTTGAACCTTGTGCCTGATTCTAGTCCTCTGGAAGAGTAATGTGAGCTCTTAAGCACTGAGACATTTCTACAGCCCCCATCCTTTCCTCCTCCTGCTCCCACTACTCCTCTTCATCAACATTATCAACATTACCATCATCATTTTGAGATAGGATCTCAATCTTTATCCTAGACTGGCCTGGAACTTGCTCTTCTCCAGACAAAGCTAACCTTGAACTTGTGATCTTTCAGTCTCTGACTTCCAAGTGCCAGGATTACTAGTGTGTCCTACCACAGCTGCATTCAGGTTGCTTGCTTTCTTAAACTCATCCATTCTGATTGGGACAAAATGGGATCTCCTTGTAGCTTTAATTTGTATTTCCTAAAGGCTAAAGAAGTTGAACATTTTTCATATGTTTATGGACTATTATTACTCCTTAATCCTTTGAGAACTGTCTTTTTTATTTCATTAATGCATTTATTGATAGGTGATTTCGATTTTTATATACTTAGTGTTTTTTTCTAGTTCTTTATGCAGTCAAGACATTAATCTCCTGTTAAATGTATACAACTAGTAGAGATAAACTCTGAGGATGCCTCGCCACTGGATTGTTTCCTTTGGCATGTAGAAGTCTTGTAATTTCATGCAATCCATTTGTCAGATCTTGGCTTTATTTCCTGAGCTAACCAGTACTTATAGTATGTGTTCTTTACACTATGCTTGTTAATCCATTTTAATAGATTTATGTATAGAGTAAGAGATAATGATCTGGTTTCATTCTTTTATATGTAAATATCCAGTTCTGACTCTCCGAGCACCTTTTGTAAAGAGACTGTCTTCTCTGATGCATGATTTTTGTCATCTTTGTTTAAGGTTAGGTATAGCTTAGTGTGGGTTTTTAAATTTCTACTGAACTGATCTTTGTGTCTGATCTGGTGCCAGCACCATGTTAATTTAGTAGTGAAGTAATATAACTTGTAGTCAGGTATGGTGATCCTTCTCTCATTGTTCTACATTGCTTTAGCTAGCTGGGGTATTTTGTGTTTCCATATGAATTTCAGGTTGTTCTGTTTGTAAAGAACATAATTGGAGTTTTGTTGGGATTGCACTGACTCCAGATTTCTTTTAGTCATACATTCATTCTCATAATATTTATTCTGTTTGTTCAAAACCAGAGAATATCATTCTATCTTCTACTGTAGCTTCAATTTTTATATTCAATATTTTACAATTTTCATTGAAGAAGGGTTTAACGTCTTTGGTTATAAGTATTCCAAGGTATTTTATTGTTTTTTTATAAAGCTGTAATGAATGAGATTATTTACTTGATTTCTTCCTTAATGTGTTCATCATTGGTACAGAACAGTACCTTCTCAACCTGTGAGTCACAACTTCATTGGAAATCAAACAACCTTTATACCGGGGTTGCCTAAGACCGTCAAAAAACATAGATATTTACATTATTATTCATAGCAGTAGCAAAAATACAGTTATGAAGTAGTGACAAAAATAATTTTATGGTTGGGGTTCACCACAACAGGAGGAACTGTATTAAAAGTTTGCAGCACTAGGAAGATTGAGAACCGCTGTTGTAGAGGAAGGTTATTGTTGTTATTTGGTGATTTTTCTATCAACATGGTTTGCTGGAAGTGTTTAAGTTCCAAAAGTTTTCTAGTGAAGTCTTTAAGGCCTCAAGTAAAAGATCTTACCATCTGCAAATAAGAATAATTTCATTTATTTGTTGCCATATTTATATTGCTTTTATTTCTCTCTTATTTCTCTAGCTATGACTTTAAGCATTATATTGAATAAGAGAAGAGAAAAAAAATACTTGTTTCATTACTGATTTTAGAGAAAGCACTTAGTTATCCCAGATGCAGTATAATGTTAGATATATGTTTGTTGTATACAGAATTTGGAAGCAATTTTCTCCTATTCCAAATAACCTAAGGTTTATCAAAATAGGAACTTGAGGCTTTGCAAAACACCTCTTCTGTATCTATTAAGATCCGCATGAGGTTTCTAACCTTGGGTCTATTTATGTGCTATATTGTATTTAATGTTTTAGTTCTTGATTTATATTGTTATATCCTTGCATCTCTGGGGTGAAGCCAACTTAACTGTGGTCAGTTATTCTTTGTGTTGTTGGATTTAGTTTGTAAGAGTTTAATTAAAGTTTTTAATAGACCTATTCACTAGGAAAAATGGTCTATAATTTTAATTTTGGTTGTGCCCTTATCTAATTTTCTATCATTTTAATATTGATGTTATATAATAAGTATGGTAGATACTGCCTCTTTCATTTTATGGGGTAGTTTGAACAAGATTATGGTTAGTTCTCTTTAAAGATCTGGTATAACTCAGCAGAAATGTGTTGGGTCTGAACTTCATTTAGATAGCTTTAATTTCATTGTTTACTGTAGACTAATTCAAGTTGTTTACATTCTCTTGGTTTAATTAAAGAACCTTCTGGCGATGGATGGAGATAGAGACAGAGACCCACATTGGAGCACTGGACTGAGCTCCCAAGGCCCAGATGAAGAGCAGAAAGAGGGAGAACATGAGCAAGAAAGTCAGGACCACGAGGGGTGCACCCACCCACGAAGATGGTGGGACTGATCTAATGGGAGCACACCAAGGCCAGCTGGAATGAGACTGAACAAGCATGTGATCAAATTGGACTCTCTAAATGTGTCTGACAATGAGGGCAGACTGAGAAGCCAATGATAATGACACAGGGCTTTGATTCTACTGCATGTACTGGCTTTTTGGGAATCTAGTCTGTTTGGATGCACACCTGCCTAGACCTGGAGGGAGTGGTGGGCCTTGAACTTTCCACAGTGCAGGGCACTGTGACTTCTCTTAGGACTGGAGAGTGAGGAGGAGGTGGGTGGTGGGGAGGGCAATGGAAGGATGGATGGAAGTGGAAATTCTTAATAAATTAAATTTTAAAATTTCTTGATAAAATATATATTTCTAGAAATGAATCTATTTTTTAAAGATTTCTCAATTTGTTGAAATGCACATTTTCAGTGTATGCCCTAATGCTCCTTAAATTCTTTGTGATCTATTGTAATGTCTCTCTTTTTACCTATATTAATTTTGTTCATCTATTTTTTCCTTAATATGAACAAATGTTTGTCAATATTGCTTCTCTTTTAAAAGAACCAACAATTTGTTTTACTGATTATTTAATATTGTTCTTTTTGCTTCTATTTTATTAATTCCTAGTTCAATACTTTTTTTTAACTCATCGACTGAGAAGGTTTGGATTATTCATGTTGTTCTAAAACCTTGAAGTGTAACATTTATTTTGACGTCTCTCTATGTTAGACCTTAGGCATTTATGACTGTAATTTTACGTCTTATGCCTGCTTCCATTATATCCCATACATTCTGATATGCTATGTTTTCATCTCCATTCAACAGAGGGATTTTGCTTTTAGTCTCCATCCAAATTTTTTAATGACCTACCTATTAACCAATAATTTGTCATTAAATCTCTCTGTGTGTTTCTATTCTTTTTGTACTTACTCTTGCTGTTTCTTTTATAGTTTTGTTTCATTATAATCAGGTGGAATATAAGATATTTCAGCTTCCTAAAATTCATTAAGGTTTGCCTTTTGAACTGAGATATAATCTTTTTTTTAGAGAAAGTTCCATTAGCTGCTGGGAAATACTGTGAATTCTGTAGTGTTTGGGTGTTATGTCCATTTGATCTTCAGTGTCTTTTAATGCTGGTGTGACTTTTTTTAGGTTTTGGTCTGGATAATTTGTTTATTATTAAGTGCGGATTATTAAAGTCACCTCTTGTTATTATGTTGAGATCAAGATGTGCCTGTACCTAAAGTAGCTTCTAAATAAAATTGGATGCAGAAGAGTTTGATGCACATATGTTTAGAATTGTAATGTCCCTTTGATGAATTGTGACCCTTAATCAATATGAAGTAATCCTCTTTATTTCTTCTAATTTATGTTTGAAATATATCTACAAAGAT
>NC_022031.1:18934874-18940593 GCF_000317375.1 Microtus ochrogaster | reverse complement strand
GCCTGATGAAGGTTAATATTCAGGAGGATGCCTATATGGTTTTCTTTGGGTTCTCCTTATTTAGCTTTTCTAGGACCACTAATTATAGGCTCAATGTCCTCTACAAGAACAGTAAATACTCTTAACTCACGAGCCATCTCTCTAACCCTTCTTTGTGATCTTTTAACTTCTCAAAGTTCTCACTTCTTAGGATTGATGCTGAAGTTTATTACAAGTGATTTTGAAGAGATAGCCATACAATAGCATAACCTTTCTCTTATTTCTCCTTTTTAATTGAAGAGATGTTCTTTTCAATTTTAGACAAACCAAAAAGATGCTAGAAGTCTTCATTAGAATATTACGTTTTCTGGGTGTAGAATTCTTGCTGAATAAATGATTCACTATGTTTTTTCCAAATATATCAACCCATTGTTTTTAGTTATAGATGTTTTATAGTATACTGTAAATAATATGTCTTATTTCCCCCCAAAAGAAGTACCTACAAGATTTTCTTCATTGTTGTTTTTAATTAGTAATTTTAGTAATTTTAATATATATTTTGGTATAGTTTTGTTCTTATTCATTTTGCCTGAACTTTGTTGAATTTTTAGATTTATAAAGTTAATAATATTTAACAAATTTAGAAAATTTGAAATTTCTCTCTCTTTTTTCCTCTTTGCTTTATGAGATTCTATTAATGACTGAAGTTCTCGCAACTGCTTGGAATTTTCCATAGTTTTTAATCTTCATTTTTGCTGTTGTTCACTTAATTCAATACTACTTTATTCTGACTCTTGTTTTGGAATATTGATATTGCCATATCTTATGACTTACTCCACAATAATTCCTTTGGCCTCATTGGCTGTTCATTTCAGTGAATTTTAATTTTCATGTTAAATTTTAATATTCTATTATTTTAATAATATCATAATTTCTTCTAATTTTTAAAGCATATAAAATTTGTTTCTGATTTAAGGCTATTTGATAATGCAAAAGATAATTCTCTCCACCAGTCATTTGTGTTTCCTGACAGGGCTTGACATGCTTCTTGGCTTGAAGTGTGATTTTCCTGTTACTTTGCTAAATAATGTTTCATTTTTCAAAACTAACAATTGTGAATTTTATCATTTTTACATTTTTATTTCTTAACATAGTGTGGTGGTTAGAGAGAACATATCCTCCAAAGGGCATGGCTCTATTAGGAGGTGTGGCCTAGATAAAATAGCTGTGGTCTTGTTGGAGGAAGTGCAGAAGTAGGCTTTGATGTCATTTTGCTCAAGCTTTCCTAGGTGTGATGCACAGTGCACTTCTTGTTGCGTGCAAGATATAGCACTCTTAGCTCTAGCACCATGTCTCCTGGCATACTGCCATGTCTCACCATGATGACAATTGACTGAACCTTTTAAATGTAAGCCACCCAATTAAATGTTTTTCTTTATAAGAGTTGCTGTGGTCCTGGTGTCTCTTCACAGCAATAGAAACCATAATTAAGACACATATTATCAAGTTTTTTTTTTCTTGAACAGGATAATATTATTTGGAATCAGTTTTTAGGTCCATTTTAAGTGAACTTCAATAATGTGCATCCTATGTTTATATTTAGAGACAAGTTTTCATGCCCTACATATTTAGTTATACTTGCCTTGAAGGTCTTCCTACTACAGCTTAGTAAAACATGAGATTGTCCTTCCTCTATATCAGTTGGAGGGATTGCTGTACTTACTTTCTTCCTTCTTGCCATAACTTCTGATACTTTCCTCCTTCTATGTATTTGCAGATGAATCCTTTATCAAATGCTCAAATGAAATCCTCTTCAGACCTCCTGAGCCATCTTTGTAGGGTTATATTCCCCCACCATCAGGCCTGCCTACTTTGACCTTTCAGAACTCCCAACTCAGCCATGGTATTAGCCAGGAATCTGGGATCTGATTGTGTTTATGCTTCCACTGATATATAGATATGCATGTGATATTAGTTTGTACAACTGTAGGTCTTGACTCATTTGTTTCTATCCCTCAGATGACACTGTTTTAGATTGTATAGTGGCAAAGATCTAAATAATCTGTTTCATATGTTTTGTCTACTTTCGCAATTGCCTACATAATGAAGGTTGGATTTTATCTTTCACAGCATATCTTGTCCCAAGCCTGTTGATGTTGCACTGAGTTCAGAAACTTGGCTTACACGAAACATCTGCCCTTTCTACTCTGGTTTCTGAGATGCTAGGGGGCTGTTGGAGAAAGTGGCATAAATGTGAGCAATGGTGACACTATATTTTCATGGTTCTCAATTTCAGCTGACTTCTCAGTTCCATTTCTCACTACAGCTATTCCAAATGTTTGCCAACCGCTTCAAGCCCCCAGTTTCAACTCTAGACTCTTTCTCTGAGCAAATTAACCTTTTTAGATGCTCAAGGGGAGATTAAGGGTATCAGGATGAGAATTCCTAAAATCTTACATAAATATGCACACAAACACATCTCCTAGCAGGCCCTTTCGGTATACTCAAGAAAACTTTCTGTCCTCTCTTCCTGTGATGCTGATCATAGATTGCCTCATTTCTACACAGTATTTCTTCTTTTTCTATATTTGGCTGCCATTGTGCTACTATTTTTCTGATAATATAATTGTTTTAAAAGATTAAAACTTTTTGAAAGTGTTAGATCCTAGAACTCCTTATATGCACAAAAGTTAATAACTTAATTTAAAAGGCAATTAAATGCTGCAAGCCACTGTGCAAACAATTATTGTCCTTTGCATAACTAGTTCCTGATTTAGCCCCAGTGAAGGCTACTTTTGCTTACAATCCTCCAAGGACTGCCTCTATTGCACAGAAAATACTAAAATCCCAGAAGGACACTGGACACCCTGTATAGCCTGGCCCTTCACCATGTCTCATGCCCAGTTGCCCCCTGCCAACACACACTCTTTGGTGGTTTCATGCCCCTTCTAAAAGCACATTCAATACGTGGCCTGGTCCTGCTCCCTAGGGGTCATCTTTTCCTTGTTCCTCCATGGCTTCTTTCTGACTTCCTTGGGTCTTTTCAAGTTCCATCTGACCAAGCCTTCCTTAACCATTTCTGCATAAAACTGATATTCTTATTCATCCTAGAACTCCCTAATAATATTTCACTCCATAATTCACAGTACATAATGCATTTCATGTGGTGTGTGTGTGTGTGTGTGTGTGTGTGTGTGTGTGTGTGTTGTTTATTTATTTATTTTCTCCATACTAGCCTTGCAGTTCCATGAAGAGAAGACACTTGAGGTTTTGGTTCACTGTTAAATACAGTATTGGAAAGCAGTTACCTCCAACACAGTATTCATAAAACCTTTACTGAATGAGCCCTTCTTTAGGTTATGTGTTGTGGTTTTCCAGAGAACAACAAACACTTGTGTTTGAAGTTGTTTCCAATTGTTCTGATAACAGTTCTATTGGAAAACCTGTCTTCCAACAACTCCAGGATTCCTGCTTCTATACATGGTTTGAGTCTGTCCTTACTGTTCACTTGAAGTGGTCACATTTTGGGTTTTCTCTGACATAGGCTTTGGTGAGAGATTTCTAAGCATCTCACTGTGTTTAAGTTCCCGGATAAGAGGAAGCTGAAGTTGATTCCCTTCCCTTCCTGGGAAATTGATCATCTAAGATACAGACAGCTGGAAAATAACAATTTTAGGTAAATCACAGAATCTCTATATTGCCTAAGAGAAGTACTTAAGTATCAATTTAAATAGAAGTAAAAAATTTAAATTAAAGAAAAGCACCTATTGTCTATTATCCATTGAACACAAATTTTAGTATGCATATAATGGACTATAGTTTGTTTACTATTCTTATTACAACTTACTTTTCTTCCTTTTCTTTTTACTTATTTTGTTGTACTTAGGACTGGATATAGGATTCCACGCATGCCAGGAAAATTGAAGCACATGGCCAGTACTTCTTTTGAAATGTGTTTTGAGACAGGCTCTTATTAAGTCACATTGCATTTCCTTGAAACACAAGCAGGGGTGATACTTGTCATTCTCTGAGTAGGTGGTATTACAGGCATGCTCCACCAGGCTCAGCTCTGCTCCCATTACTCACTAATCAGTAAATAACAATTTCTTGGGTCAGAACATGAAGATTTGGCTTATTCTCCTTGATATTTGTTAACCTGCTCTTTTATTTTTAAATTCAAGCATTCATTTCATCACAGGAAACATCCTTGTACAAATAACTTTAAATTGTTATTTATGGAAAAAGCATTAAAATTAGAATTTCTTAAACACATAAAAACCTAAATATTTAAAACTCGGTGTTATTACCAATTTATCGCTAGTAAACTGTTTGGGTTTATGTTCATACCACTAAGGCAAATGGTTTCACAGATTCCAGTATTCTCATAAGAATTGTAGGAGTTTCGTTTTCCTCTAACAATGCCCTCCTTTGTAGCCTTTGCTTATCTTGAGCACTCAGTCCTCCTGACCCAGGCTCTGATGTGGAATTCCCCTTTTTATGATGTGAATACCATTAGTTAATAAAGAAACTGCTTTGGACCTATAGCAGGGCAGAACTTAGCTAGGCAGGGAAAATTAAACTGAATGCTGAGAGAAAGAAGGTGGAGTCAGTGACAGGCCATGTAGCCCCATGGGAGACAGACTCCAGGAACTTTACCCAGTAAGCTACAGTCACGTGGTGATAATGGGTAACAGATAATTGGAGATGGGTTAGTTTAGGGTATAAGAGTTAGCCAGTAATACACTTAAGCTATCGGCCAAACAGTATTGAAAAGGATATAGTTTCTGTGTGATTATTTCGGGAGTCTGAGGAGCAGGAGCACAACCAACCAATCTGCGTACAACAAGCTTCCCAAAGTAAGTGTGGTGCTACAGCTCTATGTCAGTTTGCATGGCTTTGTATACTGCTTTTGTTTGCCTGCTTGATCTGATCGAGAAAATTGTGTTATGGTCCTTATATGAATAGTAAAAGTAAAAATTTTTAAAGAATGTTTCTTAACATACATATTTAAGAAGGACTTCATTGTATTGTTTCAATTACCCATATGTATTTTCCATGAATTTCCCCTCCATGGCCCTCTCATTTTTCTGAGGTGGTGAATCACTTCTTACTATATTGTACTATAGGATTGCTTTCAGAAACACTTTGTGCATAGTTAAGCCAACTAATCACATCATCTGTGCTCCATCGTGTCAAGCACATACTGCTTTGCTGCTAATACTCACTCCCTGTCACACTCATTTAGTCTTCTTTTATGCAATGATTCTCCAAGACATGGGAGGTGAGGGGCTGATATAGAGTCCCATTTAGGACTGATGATTTTACAGTCTCTTCTCTGTATCTCGACCAGTTATGGGTCTCTGTGTTAATTGCTTCTACAACACATAGAGGCTCCTCTGATGAGGGTGGAGAGATGCACTAATCCAGAAGTATAACAATACGTCATCATGCCAGATGTAGTGGCACTCACCTTTGACTCCAGCACTTGTGAGGCAGAGGCAAGCAGATCTTTGTGATTTAAAGGATAGCCTGGTCTACATTGAGAGTTCCAGGACAGCCAGAGCTGTGTAGAGAGACCCTGTCTCAAATAACAAAACAAATCCCAAATCCTAGCAAGACACTAAGTCATTATTGGTCAGTTTAATGCTGTGTCCATTTAGAAGGCTGTTTGAAGGTTCTCCTCTAGGCCCTATAATTGCCTGTCTAACCACAGGTTATTGGCCCAAGAATGGTGCTGGAT
>NC_022031.1:18923570-18934365 GCF_000317375.1 Microtus ochrogaster | reverse complement strand
ATCTGTTTATCATTTGGTGAACACAGACTTTTTCTATTCCCTGGCCATTTTGACTAGAACAGCAATGAACATGGATGATCAAGTATCTCAGATTGGCATTAAGTATAAGCCCAGGTATAGTATGGATGATTCATAAGGTAGATCTATTGCTAGCTTTTAAAGGAACTTTAACATTAATGTCTTGAGTAACTGTAACATTTTGTCCTCCCATTATCTCACTGTCTTTTTTTTCATCTTTTTAATAGTTTTGTTTTGTGTCTTATAATTCAAAGTTGTCATGTATATACACTTTGAGATTTTTCACCCTTTCAAAGATTAATTTCTTGGTTAAATAGTTTCTACCTAAATATTAAATGCTTTCATTCCAAAATTCAATCACTATTGAAGTTTTTCTTAAGGTGTTAAAAACTTTATAAAGTTTTGATTCAAATAAATCCTTTCTGTTTATTTTTGTCATCAATTTCCTTTGCTAATAAAGAAATTTATAAAATATCTGTATGTTTCTTTTCTGGATTCATCTATTCCTAAATGTCAAACTCCCTTTTTCCTGTGTTCGCACGCATATGCACATGTGTGTGTGCGCATGCGTGCAGATGTGTGTTTTTTGCAGGTGCGTGTATGCTCTAGAACTCTTGTTCTCCGCAGGACAGCTCTTGGGAATGAGTTCTCACATGGAAACTCAGCGTTTTAGGCCTATACTCAAGTGCCTCTACATAAGCCTTGCTATCCCCGAACCCCTCTTTTGACTTTCTTTCTAATAGCCCAATAGTAACACTAAAGTTATTGCTGTGCAAACAACAAAGGGTTACATACAGGCGGAGTAAGAAATAGTTCCACTCCTAATTCCCCTTAAACTTGAAATTCCTCTTCTGGTCCTCACTGTGGATGATTTTGAATTTTTCAGTCAGGTTCCTAAATGTCTAAATCCACATGTTCTATTTTTGTTGTTGTTTATTTGGGGAAATAGGTTTCCATAAACTAAGGACTGGCCTAAAATTTGCTATGTAGCAGAGCAGGTCCTTCGATTTCTCATTTTCCCAAGGCCTGTGATTACAGGCATACACCACTATGTCCAGTTTTATGGGATGCTGACAATGAAGCTGGCACTGCACACACACCCTGCAAACACTCAACCAGCTACTGTCCCCATGTTTACCTTTCTGTGCTTCCCACAGAATTCATGTTCCTTCCCTCACCATGGGAACTGCTTTAGAAAAAGTTAATAGCTGTTTCCAAGTTACCAAACTGAATACTAACATTAAATATTTTTTGCTTTAAAAATATTTAATCTCTTTGAAAAATAATTCTATTGTTTAACTATAAATTTTATCATATATTCCCTTTTGCAACTTTGATGGCACTCATTTTTCTTACGTATACCTTCGACACACCCAGGTTCTTTTGCATTCATGGCAGTAGCTGACTGTGCCATTATCTTTTTTTTTTTTTTTTTTTTTTTTTTTTTTTTTTTTGATTTTTGAGACAGGGTTTCTCTGTAGCTTTTTGTTTCCTGTCCTGGAACTAGCTCTTCTAGACCAGGCTGGCCTCGAACTCACAGAGATCCACCTGTCTCTGCCTCCCGAGTGCTGGGATTAAAGGCGTGTGCCACCACAGCACAGCCCATGACATTATCTTAAATTCTGCATCTCTCGAGTAAAATTTTCCCCTTGGAGTCTACATGCATGGGATGCTGGAGCCTATATGGATATCCCCAGTAAAGCTGAGAGAACACGTGTAAAACAGAATTCACAGTCTCCTCATCTGCACTTGATCCAGGTTCCTAAAGGGAACTTTTCTTCAAAGGGGAAGGTAATATACTATTGAAAGACTATGTCTATTTGCTAGTTGATTGGCTCCTTTATACCACATCTGTGTTTCTCAAATAAGAAAACAGGGGATTTGAGATCATAGTTTCTACCCTCTAGGTTGAAACTCATTCCTGGAATTTCCTGCCTTCATGATGACTATTAGTCATGTTTTCAGACTAGAAAACCTTAAGAATAGTCATCAAGTATCATGAGAACTTGGTAAAATGGCAGGAAAAGAGATAAACATTTGACATGGATCATCTTAATTCTAAGCCATAGGATACTAATTTTTCCATTAAAATTTTTATGATAAATTTGTATGACTATTGTATAAAAATCTTAAAATCTGAAAATATGTGTGCTTATATTTTTATTAATTTACATAATTTTACTTTATGGAAGAATCATATTCATTGGCACATTTCTATTGTAGGTAAGTCTACTTTATTACTGCCATGCAAAACCATGTCTTGTTTTTGACCCTAGGCTTTTTGATTCCTCTTTAAACAGTGTTGATTCTTTTATTGAATGCCCTAAAAGGTTCTGCCAGTTTCAATCCCAGGAGACTGGTACCCCATCTGTTTAACTGGAAACCATCTAATCCAAACAGACACTCCTGTTCTAAGAGGTATCTCCAGGGCTCTGGGAAATCAAATCTTTCATTCTGGACTGCATGTATATCTCTCACTTGACAGCAGCATGTTAAAAACATTGGGGTAAATGCACAGATGCCCTTGTACCATGGAACTTGGCTAAATTCTACCCAAGTTTCAACAATGCAAAATAGAGAAGGCAACAAGTACTTCACAAAGAAAGAAGATGCCTTGGCATGAGCTGCTTGAAAACTCACAACACCATTCTCCTCCATTTTGAAGTTAAAAGAATCTTGCGAGTTTGAAATTGATATGGTCCAACTTAAATTATAGAAAGAACACAGAATTGTCTCAGAATCGTTGTCAGAGGCTACTTATTCACTTCCACTACCCATACTCAAAATAACCACACAGAAACTGTATTAATTAAAACACACTGCTTAGCCAATTACTTAAACATATTACTAGCTAGCTCTTATATCTTAAATTAACCTAGTTTTGTTATTTTATATTTTACCACAAGGCTTGTAGTTTATTTGTAAAATTCACAATGGGCAGCGCATGTCTTTCTCCTCTTGTGGCTACGTGGTTTCTTCTCTGACTACACTCTCTATATATCTTTTCTAGCCTGGCTATGTTCTGTAAAGCCATTGGCCAAAAGCAGCTTCTTCATTAACCAATGACAATAAAACATATTCAAAGCATACAGAGGGGAATCTCACATCACAGAATCCTAGGCTTCAGTGAAGAATTTTTTTATAAAGACTAAGTGCTTGGAATGTGGCTTTATGAAAGATCACATGCCTACTGTCTGTAAAGCCTGGGGTTCAATTACCAGCTACCCCACTAAAAACCCTAATCAATACCTGAACATTAAAAAATAACTGGATTGGGTTTTCAGTATCTTAGCTACATTGATATCATTCTTAATAAGTAAAACTTTCTATAGACTTTCTATTTCAATGCTGCTAAAATATCTCCTCTTCATAGAGGTAATGATTATTACATGAAAAATGTCCACATTTATTCTTTTAATACAATACCTGATATTACTGTTCTTTGACATTGACCCTGACAGTTATGTTCAAATAGATGTTGCTTGTTTGGGTCCTTAAGTATCCATGTCAATTTGTGGTTTGTAGCAGAGGTGACAACACTCTTCTCAGAGAGTGTTAATTTGCATCATAGTTGAGCAGTCTTCTGGTTCCTTTTTATAGTTCTTCAGCATTACACCCATGTTCCCCTTGGAAGAATAAATGATTAGCATAAATGGAAAGATTCTTCAAAAATAATTTGCTCTTTCCTCTCATCTATTTTAATACTTGTATCCTTTTTTTTTTCTTAGAGTCTGCATCTCATGCCAACCCATCCTCTTTGGTATTCTTTTTTTTTTTTTTCAGGCAGTGATTACTGAATGTTCTTCCTAAATATTTACATCATGAAAATTAATTTTATTCCTTGATTTTTACTTTTTTCTCCAAATTATCCTTATTTTAATAAATTATCTATTGATGTCTGTGGCATTACAGATATTGCACATTTGTTATCTTTGACTCAAGTATAATTTGAAAACTACAACAGGTTAGGTAACTTAGCCAAGGACTAGAAATCCCTAGATTTGTACATGAGAGTAGGGGCATGTGTGTACAGTAAGGTGAAGAGAAGCATTTCCCAGGACTTAAACCTGGGGGATTTCTGAATAGAGGTACAATAGGTAGAGTAAAATAGAATTGTGTGAACCAGCCTCCACCGCCTCATGAGCACACTGTAATGTGCAGTTTGTATGTGAACCAGCCTCCATCACCCCATGAGCTCACTGTAATCTGTAGTTTGTATGTGAACAAGTCTCCACCGCCCCATGAGCTCACTGTAATCTGTAGTTTGTATGTGAACAAGTCTCAACCGCCCCATGTGCTCACTGTAATCTGTAGTTTGTATATGAACAAGTCTCAACCGCCCCATGAGCTCACTGTAATCTCTAGAGTGTGTTTGTTTGCCAGTAGACAGGCATGTCTTTTTTGTGTGTCTACCATGAATCATACCTAAAGGCAAAACTGATCTTGTTTTCTTATTTTTTTTTTTGCCAGCCATAGTCTGTATCTGTGGGTCCTAGCAAGGCCCCTATACCAAGACTGTTTCCCATAGTTGGCTACTAGAAAACAGCGAAGCATGGAAGAGGCAGTAAAACGTCTTACGATCACTTAAAATGGGATAGGGACCCTGAGCTCTTCTCACTCTGTATTCTATCCATAATGTGAATGTTTCTCTACCATATGATCTTCAAAAGTCTAAAAGCAAAAGGTTCTCCTGATGATTAAAAAAAGTTTTTCTTCTTTATAAGTTGATGTATTGCATATTTGTTACAGTAACAACTAACAAACCATTGACCTGAAAAATGTAGTTTTTAATCAATTATGGTATCTTTTATCAGTGTGGAGATTTAATTTTATCAGTTGAAAATAGCTTACAGGACAAAGGAGTTGGAAAAAATTACGCACAAGAAGGGTAATGCCTGTCTCCAAAACCAACCCATCTCTACTATAATATAGCCACTAAGAGATATAAGTGTTCTTAAATGTATGACAATCATTATCTTTCGGTCTCTTAACAATGCGCATCTCTATTTCACAGCACTGTTCATACATTGGGTAAATGAGAGAGAGAGTAGAAGAATTCTATTTTTTATTTGCTTGATTTGTTTTTGTTTTTGAGACAGGGTTTTTCTATGTAGCACTAGCTGTCATGGAATTCCATCTGAAGATCAGGCTAGCAATAAACTCAAAGATCCATTTGTCTCTGCTTCCCAAATGCTGGGACTAATGACACGTGCTACCACAACCTGGTGAAAGAATTGATCTCTCAAATACAGAAATATGTTTGTAGAATGCTGACCAAACTCTCATAGAGGAAATCAACATTAGCAATCTTGTTAGAGGCAAGAAGTGTGTTCTGTTGAGCAATGGCTTCTAAGACACAGCAGCACAGTATCTACTGGTGTTTTCATGTGATATTTAATTAGGGACAAATTATAGGTAGTCTTTATAAACTTTCTGAAATTAAAAAAAAAACCTGTTTTTCCTCTGCTAGTTCACACATTCTCAAGACACCTTTCCCTCTCTTTTATGAAGTCTTCCCCATACGAACTGATCAAAGTCCAGAAGTAAAGCTAACCTCTAGCAGAAGGAATTCATTCCAAAGGAAAATACATTTGATTTTCAATGATTCTGTCCACTCATATTTTTCATTACAGTTGGAATGAAGTTGTGACTATATTGAGAGTATTACCTTGGATCTTTTTCTACCTCAAGAATTTTTGAGCATATAAAAGTGTGAAACTATTCACCTGATAGTCCTTTCAACAGAAATGCTTAGGAAGTTTATAACAAGAATGACTTTTCGAGAAAAAATAGAATAAATAGGGTGCAAAAGAGAATTTTCTATTGAAATGTTTCTTAAACTTCAAAAAGAGCATTCAATGTGATGGCTTTTAATAATTCTTAATCATTTCTAACATGATTAAGATAAACAACAGGAATCTTGTTGGGGCTGGAGAGATAACTCAAGGAAGTGCTTGTTGGACAAGCATAAGGAACTGAGTTTAGTCTCAATAACTCAGGTAAATAGCTGGATATGGTAGTGTGCCTTTGTGAGTCCAGTACTGGGGAGGTAGCTACGGAAGGGCCTCTGGAACTCAATCTGTAAGCCAAAGATCCCAGTGAAAGGTGCTTTTTTTGTTGTTGTTTTTGTTACTTTTAAGTTAGATAGATGACTACTGAGATTTTCTTCTGACCTCCACATATACACACACACGCACCCCCACACACACCTAGAAACATACATACACACATCTACACACACATGTGGGATTTTGGCCTGAAAATCACACGCAAATTTGTAGTCCAATAAAATGACTAATAAGTAATTAAATGAATAAAAGGATGTAAAAATGTCTCTTGAGGTACAGCAAATTGTCAGTTAATATATTTCCATGGTATTATTGCTACCAATAACCCTGTTTTCAAATTGGAAACTCTAATTTGTTTTCAATTAAAGGAATCATTTTTTTTTCTTCTTTCAGACATAGGATCTCAGTAGGAAAGGGAATTATGAGTCCATGAATTTGATGACTTCTTTTTCCACTACAGCAGTCTCATTGATTACACTGGTTGAAGGGCTTAGAATCGCAATGTACTCTGAGCTTCTGATGTCCTGACCTGCTCTTTGTCATAGGTTGAATAAAATCTTCATTCACAAGAAATATGCAAGAGAATATTCTGGTGAAGCCCTAGTACCTATGTTGTCCTTAAATTGTACTTCTCTGTAAAGGAAAATTCTAAACTTCTGAACTCATTGATAGTCTGCCATACAACCCAGTAATGGTCTTAAGTGACTTAGCACATTTTATAGTTATATACTGGAGTCTTTAGTAATTCAGATCTGATTTCCTCCTCAGAGTAAAAATCAAAGACAAGAACCAGATCTGTCCTCTAATTCCTATTAATCTAGCCCAGTGCACTGCATCTAGCAGGTTTATTGAAAATAATTATCTAATGACTGAAATGCATGGCTCTTTTTGGGCTGAAATTTACATCTCATTCCTACCAAAGCTCTTTCTCCAAATCCAACCCTCTTAAAGAATCTCCAACAAAGAAAAGCTACCGAAAAGTTGAGTTCTGCATTCCGTTCCTTCTCTGAAGTTGCCAGATGACCAAATCCCCACCCAAAGAGTTATAATTGGGTACAAACCCAGCTTGTGTTGGACATGTCACCACCTGTCACCATGCCTTGCCTACATGCCCCTCTTTAGATTGGCCAAATGATTTCTCCTACCCTGTCTCCTGGCTTGATCTCTGGGGGCTGGAGGACTCACCTGGGAATTGATTTGCTCAAAACAAACCTGTTCTTTTGCTTTTTCAATTTGGCTTGATCTGGCTTACTGTGTCAGTAGAGAAACCTTTTATGGGGTACAGAAAACCTATTAGATCTTATTTCTTTTACCACACATTAGGCATTAAGGGAAACAGCCAATTATGAATGTAAGGATTGCTCTACGTGTTTCTCATTGCCGAGAAAGTTATGGAAAGAGATGTAGGATTTTCTTTTCCAGTTTCCGTTCATTTCAATCCCCAGTCCACTCTTTCATTGACTAGCATGCCTTGATAGACTACAATGTGCCAGGCACTATTTTAAGAGCAGTGAACTATTTTTTGTTGACAACGAAGTGTTGGGAGGTGATGTTGTGAGGTCCTGAGGTGCAATACTGAGAAGAACAAAGTGTCCTTTGGTTGTCTTAGTTTAATGGGACTTTTTACTCAGGTAAATGTTTCTAGCTTCCTACTCCTCATGCCCTATACCATCACCCTTCTCTGCAAGCCTCACCCTTTGCGACAGACCCTTATGCTCTCCCTCGCCAGACCAGGCCTGTGTCAAGCAAACCTCAGCCTTTTCGTGGCATCATAGCATTTGATTTGAAACACAATGCCAAGTCTAAGTGCTTTTCCTGTAGACTTTGCAGTAGTTTCTCAGACTTGGTTTCTGTTTTGTTTATTCTGCGCCACTTTCTCTCTGTACCTCAGGCTACTGGCAAGCGTAAGCATCACTTTAAAAGTAATTTAGGAAATAAGTGCTCTTCCTCTAGGGGGCAAATAAGAGGAAAAGTTGCAGTAAATAGCTAATGCAAGCAAAGGTGCCTTGGGGGAACCCTAAGAGTCGCTTCTTTCAAACCAGCAATAACTTCTGGTACTATTGGTCCTGAGGCAGCAGCCG
Organism: Microtus ochrogaster; assembly: GCF_000317375.1. Taxonomy (NCBI): domain Eukaryota; kingdom Metazoa; phylum Chordata; class Mammalia; order Rodentia; family Cricetidae; genus Microtus; species Microtus ochrogaster. The sequence continues at coordinate 18,926,198 of NC_022031.1, read as the reverse complement.
TCAACATTGTTTAAAAAAGCTCCCTCATGGTGCTCTCATTAATTAACTGCACTGTTTGTGGATTCTAGATTGATTCAGTTTGTTCTCTGGAGAGCACTTGTGGAGGCTCGGAAATGCTTGATGCAGAATTTCATCTTCAGGCCCTAAGCTCCCAGGATGGAGGTTTGCTGGGACATATAGAAGATGAAGTGAAAAAGAGAATTTGTTAGATAAAAATGATAATCGAAATATTTTAAATTCAGATGTAATTTTTGAAGATTTTTCCCCACAGAGCTAAAAAATCACCTGAAGCAAAGTTTGACTGACAGGCGGGCTTAGCAAACACAACAAGACAAACGGCATGCAAAGCAGATAGGGAAGTATTTGTTGCTAATGACTTGAGAAAGCATTTTAATTAAGTTGTTTGCCAATTAATGCCTCACTTCTAACATTCCATAAATATTTAAACGTTTCCTAAACTCACTTTCTTACATAAATACTTGCAAATGTTGCTATGGAGCTTCTTGGGGAATTTCACAAGATATTAAAAAAAATGTAGCATTTGTAAGAGTCTACCTGCCATTCTCATCTTGGTAGCTATTAAACTTTAAAATGTCTGATATGCCTAAGCACTTCTCCCATCCTGTTACCCAGAGAGTAAATAACAATAGGTTGCTCACTGTTTGAACCTGTCATAAAAAACTGAAGATATTCTGGGGACACAGAGGATAGCATATTTAAATTCAACTCATTAGTCAGATCCAAGAAAACATTTTCAGATAATGCCCTACAATCCAGCAAATAGCTAGTATTAATAATTGAGTCATACAACTTAGAAACCACCAAGATATCGCCTCCTCAAGCTCAGTGAAACAAATAACAGTATGTGAGTCCGGCCATCTTCACTGTACCAGGTTTGGATTATATTTGTAAGATAGCTATCACCAACCCCGAATTGCCAAACACCCCTCTCTTCCTGCTTACTCCTTCTTGGGCTGAGCAACCTTACACTTATCATTTATGTGGTTTTCATGAAACAAAGGAATGCGAATAGACCATGGTTGGAATTCATGCAGACTGCTAAGGACGCTTGTTTGTTCATCAATACACGGCACTTTCTTGTATGACACAGTGACCATGTCATTTGTCACCAGGCTGAGAGGCCTGACCCACCTGTCCTAGAAGCCATAAGCACATCTGCCAGCTGACCTACTATGCAGCTGTCAGGTGGCAGCAGAAAAAGGAACCACTTACGCCAAGTCATTTATAGTGGAAATCAGAGGGGAGGGAAGAAGACACAGGGGAGCTTTTCCGATAATGAAATGTTTGCTCCTTCGGAGACTGTGGGAGTAAGCAGGGCTGGCAGGGGAAGGTGGGTAGGAGGCTTTAGAGAACACCCATGAGGAAATCCACATCTGTGCATGCTGGAGGATAGTAGCAGAGCTTTCTCCAGGGGCCCATGACAAGTGTCTCCAGTCACTCAACCCTATGAGCAGATCACTGTCCCCATACCAGGAAAGCCACATTGTTTGTGTTACAATGGGAGAGTTGAGCAGTAATAACAAAGTAACTGCTGCAGGAACTTAGCTATGTAGTAACCTAACCATTCCAAGAGTTCTGAGTGCATGGTGACTTGTTTGCTATGTAGATGACATTGAATATTGAGATGAAAGAGGTCATCTGTAGAGAAATCTCCCATATAGAGACCCTTCACAAAACAGCATCTGGTGGCTGTCTTAGTTAGGGTTCTTATTGCTGCAAAGAGACACCATGACCATGGCAACTCTTATAAAGAAAACATTTAATCATGGTGGTTTGCTTATAGTTTCAGAGGTTCAGTCTTTACCATCTTAATGGGAGCAGGACAGCATGCAGAAAGATGTGGTGCTGGAGCTGCTTCATCTTGTAGGCAACAGGAAATCGACTGAGACACCAGAGAGCATCCTGAGCATAGGAAACCTCAAAGACCGATGCCACAGTGGCACATTTCCTCCAACAAGACCATACCCACTCCAACAAAGCCACACCTTCTAACACTGCCACTCCCTATGAGATTATGGGGGCCAATTGCATTCAAACTACCACAAGGGCATAAGGGAGGGGTTAGGAGGCCACTTTACTGTGGCTTTGAGTCCCCAAATGTCCATATTCTCCATCGGTGATGAAGAAATTAGTTGGGGTTATGTGGATACCAGCACATCATGTACTCATATGGCATGAGCCAGATGGCATTGTTGCCTAACTCCAGTCTGTTTAGGCTTATAATTTTAAATACTTACATCATCTGGGACTTATAACTTGACTGGTGTTTAGTGAGAAATCAAAACTTTTAAAATGTGATTTTTTTTGCAAAGGAAAGGAAAACAAAGCCTCCTATGATGGTTAGTTTTGTGTCATTTTTGCCCGGGTTATGGGATGCCCAGATACCTGGGTAAGCATTACTTCTGAGTGGCAGTGTCTATGGAAGAAATCAGTAATTAAAGAAAAAATAAATAAAACTAGGTCAGACTTGTCTTCTTCGCCCAATGTGGATACGTTCCCGCCAGTCTCCTTGGGGTTTGTGTACCGGCGTGAATAAATGCAGGCAAATATTAAAGAATATATACAAATTTAATGATTAAATAAAACTTACAGAACCTAGGTTCCCGC
>NC_022031.1:18906041-18923340 GCF_000317375.1 Microtus ochrogaster | reverse complement strand
AAAGGAGAAAGAATATAAATTTCTTTCTTTGACTAGAGGCTGAGGTTCAGTTTCCTGCCTTCAACACTCCTCGGTCTCAGAATTTCACGCCTATATTAGCTTTTCGACATCACACATCTTTGGCTGTCACACCTTCACGTTCTACCCCCATGTTTTCATTGGGAGATTGGGAGACCTCTCATCTTTTATAATCACATGATACTAATATAATTACTAGAGTGTTTACATATCATCAGTAGAACATTAAATATATATTTCTCCTGTTGGTTCTGTTTCCCTGGAGAACACTGGCTAATCCAGCCTATAGAGAGCCTATTTCACAACCACGAAGCAGATGGGAAAAAACAGCTAGCATGATATGGTCCACATTTCTTTCCTTGGCTGTGATAAAATATTAAGAACTTGTCTCATCTTATTGTAACTGGACAAAACAAAGCCACATGCAACTGTTTTCAGATGCTGCCCAACTTTGCAGGACTCTGATCCTTTAGGACAATAGTTCTCAATGTTTCTAAAGATATAACTTTTTAATAAAGTCCCTCATGTTGTGGTAACCCCACAACCATAAAATTACTTTTGTTGCCACTTTTTAACTGTAGTCTCACTCCTCGTTGGAACTGTAGTGTAAATATATTTGTTTTCGGGTGGTCTTAGGTGATTCCTGTGAAAGAGTCATTTGACCCAAAGAGGTCACGACCCACAGGTTGAAAACCACTTCTTTAGGCTACCTTCCCTAGTTTGTACCTGAAGGTACTTTGCTGACCTTAGCCCTGGACAAGATTCTCCTCTGTTCTGGCCTAGTCTGGGAGACAGATTTGTATTAAGAAGCTCAGGCAGGTGCAACATGAGATACAATTAGAAGTGAGGAATGCAGAGAGAGAGGTTGAGATATACCTGGGCTTCTGGAGTCTGTTGCTAAGAGCAACCTGGGCAGAGGCAAACCTCCATTGGACAGGCAAATAAACATGAGTGGAGCAAAGAACGTGACTCACAAAGCTCTCCAAACAGAAACAAAAGTCAGAGGAGTCCAGGCATATGGCCAGGAATTAAGGGGGTCACAGAAATTCAGAATAAAACAAAAACTCAGGAAAGTTAAGGACTCCATGAAACCATCTGATTTTTCTTGTTATAATCAGACAGAACCTGAATATTTTTAAATTTTCACTCTGCTTTCCCCTCCTCAGCTCAATTATTTTATACCAGCTTTAGTTTTTTACAAGTGATCTGCAAAAATATATTTATTATAGGTTTCCAGTTTTAAAACATTTTGATACATCCTCTTGGGACCTACTCTCTGATCCATTTCTGTAACAAATTCCAACTTGTACAGAATAAGAAAAAAAGTCTATCTTTGTTTACAAAGTATAGCAGTATCTTTTAAAAAATGCATTGGTAAGTCTTCTTAGTTAGGCTTTTCAAACCCATATATATATATTATATTATTATATATATTACCATTATGATGTTAGATTTGTAGATATCTTTTTATGTAGAAGAGGCAAGATTGCAATAAATATAGAATCTGATTGTCATATTTTCCTTAGTGAAACATCATGTTGGGGCTCAGTAAATAAAGGCTCAAAATACAACACTTTGGTTCATGGGTATGTTAATCATTGTTTAAATTGGCATGTGAGACTTGTGCACATTTACATAGTACAGTATTATTCAATGCATGTATGTGATGTGTGGTAACCAACTGATGCTTTCTAGGATTGCAGGAATGGATTCATTTTCTCCACCAACGAAAGAATGAAAAGGCAGGAGGAAAGAAGTGCTATTGGAAATTGTGGGGAGTCCTGATGAGGTCACCATGTCAGATAAATCTGGGTCTTGTCATGGGTTCTCAGTCTCATCCATGAAAAAAACTGAACAATGGTCTCAAGTGGAAGCCCCAGGACAATTCAGTCAAGATTAAGAAAACAAAGCAAAACATGAGGTCAGACAGGCTGTGAATGTGAAAGCTGCCCAGAGGAAGTGAATGGCCATGCTAAGCCAGCATGGAAGTCAGTTGTGCATCTGCAGTGATAGGGCTGGGGAAGGAGTTTAAGAAAGGCATTAGAAAGCTCAAAGCAAGTACTAGAGTGTTTGAGAGCATACATGGGCTCTGGCCAGCATCCCAAAGAAAATGAGAGAAAAAAAAGGGAAAGGGAATAGGCATGTCTTTCTAAGACAGGCAGACCAGCAGAACCTTAAGGTGGCTGGAAGGGACTGCACTAGTGGGTACATGGAAAAGGTGAGCTTCTCCCTTCCCAGGAGGTAGTCCGTCAGCCTGGTCACTGACAACTGGCTTAACTCTTGTGATAGACAACAACTGCATTCCCAAAGGAATCTAAGTAAGCAGTATTTGAGTCTTCTCAAATACTGTCACTTCCACATATTGGGAAACCTCAGTTTTTTCTCTTGAGGGTACTTGTGATACATGATTAATTGATGTAGACTGTCTGACTAAGGTATACAACACCAGAAAGGCTCCCCCACTTTATTAGTTGCTGCTTATCATGACAAAATACCCAGGGTAAACAAATTGCAAGTTCGGCTCATAGTTTTGGAGGCTTCAATCCAGTTGAATGGTCTGATTTCATTGAGTCTCTGGTGTAACACTGTACATTCAGGCAAGAGAACATCTATTCTCTCATCATGGCCAGGAAGCAAAAGGAGAGAGGGAGGTGTGAGGGTCCAATAGCCCCTTTCAGGGCATACATCCAGATGACCTAAATACTGCATCTTAAAGGTTCCTTTGCTATCTAGTAGTGACAGAGATAATAACCAAGACTTGAGCTTTAAGAAGCATTTCAGATCCAAACTCCTCCTGATGTGGGAAGTGGTATGTGCTGTAAATATGTTTTATTGCCATTGGTAAATAAAGCTGCTGCTTTTGGCCAATGGCCTAACAGAGTAAAGCCAGGCAGAAAATCCAAACAAAGGTGTAGAGAGAGAGAGTAGGCAGAGTCAGAGAGATGCCACATGATTGCCCTGCCAGAGGAGGAAGACATGAGCCACTAGCCGAAACTTTGCTGGTAGGCCATGACCTTGTGGTGATGCACAGATTCATGGATATGGGTTAATTAAGGATATAAGAGCTAGCTAGAAATATGTTAAGCTATTGGCCAAATAGTATTGTAAATAATTTAGTTTCTGTGTGATTATTTTGGGTCTAAGCATCCAGGAATAAACAAGCAGCCTCTGTCAATATCCTCCAGCTGTGCTTTTGTTCCCGGTATCAACCCTGTCACTCTTCCTCCCCATTCTTGCTGCCAATAACCCCCTTTCCAACCCTTTCTCTGTGTTTTCACCTTCCCTAAATGAGAACACCATGGATTTGGTTTTGGGTTTTTTGTTTTGTTTTGTTTTGTTTTGTTTTGTAGCTGACTTCCTTTGACACCATCACCTCCAGTTTCTACTATGTTACCACAAATTATGGTCAAATAATATTCCATTGTGTATATATGCCACAGCTCTAAATCCACTTCTCCACCAACAGACACCTTCATGGCACACAGGTGTCCCTTTTGTATGTAGATTTCATTTCCTTTGGATAGATCCATACCCAGCAGTGGCATCACGGGATCCCATGACCGTCTTAGTCTCAGTGTTCTGAGGACTCTCCACTCTTTCTCCAAGTCTACTCATGTGTGGTCCTGAGACCACATCTGAGTATCTGAGAGCCCCCTTTGAGCACCCTGAGGGCTTTCATGAATACTGAGAAGTATCAGGAGTAGCCTCAAAAGCAAACTGTCAGATATTTTGCTTTTTCCTATCTTTTCTCTGAAAGTTGCTCATAAAAATTCTTCTATTCTCCCAGGTAAGCCATAGAAAGCCATTGCTTGAAATCTAGTAATAATAACAACAATAATAACAATAATTCCAGGCTTCTCTGATTCTCTACAGTAAAGAAGAAAAAAACCGAACAATTCTGAGCTGCTTATCTTCAGACCTCTATTTCAGAGGGGCTCTTTCTGAGGACTGGCATGAAGGAACGCCACACAAAAAGGACCCTAAGATCCTGCCTGAGCAGACAGGCATGCTGGATCACGGCCCTCGGCCTATGCCATCCCATTGCAGCTTTTTTCTGTCCAATGACATTTCTTTGTGGCTGTTGATTCACCAACAAACTTAGTTAGGCAGAACACTACAGAATTTTCCGTGAACTTTTAATTGTATCATATAAAACTTGAATAAACTTGCTATGGTTCTCTGCTGTGAATCTTTCATGTTTGTTTCTTTCTAATTAATTTGTTTTTATTTTATGTGCATTGCTGTTTTGTCTGCATATATGTCTGGGTGAAGCTGTCAGATCCCCTGGAACTGGAGCCAAAGACAGTTGTAAGCCACCATGTGGGTGCTGGGAATTGAACCCAGGTCCTCTGGATGAATAGTCAATGCTCTTAACCACTGAGCCATCTCTCCAGGCCCATTTGCTTCAGTTTTTTAATGGTAGCATTTTCATGGATCCTTTTGACAGGTGAGGAGTGGCATTAGCCTTCTGTCCCTGTACTGCTTATCCTATCGGGCAACCTGAACAAATTTTGATGACGTCAGTATTTTCCTGCTTCATCTCACGTGACACCTTCACTTTCAAATATTACATAACACTACATTACTGATTTATATTTTCTGCAAATTTTAGTAGTTGATAGCTGGATTTGGACTTCTTTTATTATTTCTGAATCTATGATTTCATAGGTACACTCATGAATTTGAAGTTTCAAAGTGGCCATGCCTTCTCTTTGCTTCCTTTTCTCTTGCCCCATTTTAGACTTGAGGAACGTCTTCTATTCTATCAGTTTTCTCCTCCTACTAAGTTTCCCCGCTGCGGACACCATGCATCACTCTTGTATTCTCTTCGGACTTAGCTCACTTTAAATCTTAGCATGCATAACCACATACTGCTTCCATTCTTTTGGAAAATAGTTATCTTATACCTGTCTACTGCTGCTGTTTCAAACTGTTTAGATTGACATAATTTTTAGCGCATCTGTACTCCCCCCACACACACACACACTACCAACTTCTTTACAGTTTCCCGAGTTTCTATGGTTTCCTGATCACCCATCTCCACCCCTGCCCCAACTCACGCATCAGGAGTCTCCTGTGGCTCACTCAGGGAGCCAAACCTCGTCTCCTTCACAAATCCTTAGGACCCCTGAGTTATTTTTTGTGGCTCTGAGAACAGCAGCAAGGTCTATTTTATCAAACAGCTTATCTGTCCTTAGCTAAAGGAGAACACAAAAAAAAAAAACCATGTACTGTGACATTCCCCTGTGTCCTTTGTTAGCTTCTGCTTCTCCCTACCCTACTTCTATTTTTAATTTTATGCAAGAAACCAGGTAGGGTTTCTATCAAACTTCTGGTTGGAGTTTACTTGGGCATTACTGTATCTAATACATCTAGGTTCCTGATTGGCTCCTAGGGCATGACTGTGTCTAATATACATAGACTCTAGATTGGCTTGTGAACCATAAACTTGGAGACTTGTCGGGATTTCAGAGTAGCTTTTTTGCTGTGCCTGAGACACTGAGACTCGGTTTCCTTTGTTTCGGCTTTGAATTCCTTGTGTGTTCCAAGTCATTTTCCAGATGCTTTCTAAATTTTCTAAATTTGAAAGTTAATAAATCATTTTCTTTGTCTGGATGAGTGATTCGTCTCCTTATTAATTAAGCCTGCATTTCTTCTATGTACTAATAACTTCTAACATTTGCTGCAAGGTATCATAAATCCATAAACTGAGAACTTACTGAATTTTTAAAAAGAACTTAGTGTTACTTCTAAATCTAAATTTCAGATTCTTGTATGAATCCATCAGTTTTTTTTTCTTTGTAATAACACCTTTGGATTTGCTCCTTTGACTACTGTCCTAGTTTTTTCTAGAAGATTCTGTCTCCTACTCTGTCCCCCACTGGTTAACCTCCTTTTTCAAAAACAGTTATTGAGTTTATCATATTACTGCTGGTTAATTTTGCAGAGTGTCCACCATTCTTCCTGGCTTAATTTTGTTGTGCATTTTGGTTCTGTGTTTGCTTAGCCACTAATACCATTTTTATTTAATTGCATTTTTCTCTCTCTTCTAGCTTCTACTCTGACTCTCTATTCGATTTACTCCGTAGTTATTTAAATGTAGTTCCTTCACGTCCCTTGTTGGTATATATGGATTTTGTTCTATTCATTCATATTAGATATAGCAGCAGTGGTTTGATCATTATCGATAAGGAATTGATTAAACAGGTTTGCAATGATTTTATTTTCTGTTGGTGAATACATGATTGAGTCTGATTTTCAGGTCGCTAGTTAGGAAGCTGAGCCACAGGCTCAGCCTCTAGGTCACCCACTCCTGAAATTGGTTACCCTTTTGTCTCACAGGGTTCTGCTGCTGTACTGAGCAAGGGAGCTTGTTTTCCTTTTAGTCGGCTCTCATTCACTCAACAGACAGACCACAAGGCTACCTGAAACCATCTGAAATTAATGTGAAAACACTTCAACTTTTCAAGTTTGTGCTCTCCAGTAGATGAAGGACCCAAAATACTCAATGTATATTCCTGTTCATGGTGTTCTTGTTTTATGTTCATCTATTTGTGAACACAAACTTACCTGAGATAAAAAAAAAAAAAACTAGGCCATTCACAATACTTAACTCCTGGCATATATATTATGGTTCAATGGTTTTTTGAATATGGGATATTACAAGCTCTAATTAAGAAGGAAGTTCTGCCACCTGGAGAAACATAGATGAACTTTGCAGTCATTGTTCTGAATGCAATCAGACAGACACAGAAAGACTAGTACTGCATGTCATCACAACTGAAATTGAGAAAAGATAATTTTATAGATTAGGGAATGGAACAGTGATGTTGAGTAGCAGGTGCTGGGAGATGAGGAAAACTGAGGAAATGCTGGCCAGAGAGTGCTTACTTTCAGTTATGCAGTGAGTTATATCTAGAAATTTAATATGTAGCATCCACTGAGATGACCGTATCAACATAAGTATGGTAACTGCCACATCGTGTGTGCTCCATTTACACTGAATACCATGCAGATACCTAAAATGTCCATGCATCAGTGAAGTCCAAAAAGAAGGAGGAGGGAATAACTACTGTTTGGCTATTTTATAAAAGTGAGTAAACTTTAAAATTATGAACATTTCTATTGTTATGAAAGAAGTACGGATATCATAGAAAAGGGAAGTTTCTTGGCTGATGCCCAAATAGCACCCTGCAATAGTAAATAGCCAATTACTCTCCTTAACTGAATGGCACCTTGCAGTCCAAGATGAAGAACACGAAGCAAGAGAACTAGAAGTTTTTCTGCTTACTTTCAGGTGTCCACATCGTGGTCCAACCACTGATTTTGTTTATAATGCATATCTTCCAGCCCTATAGAGGAAGTAACTATGACAAGATCTGGAGCCTGGGGCTAATTTTCTCCAAAGAATGGTATGGAAAAATTGTCAGTAGTCCTGAAGGAAAAATATTCCTGTATTATGTTGTGGAATATTATTTTTATCTATGTAAAGATGTGTTACATTTACTATTACTTTAACTATGTGAAGGTTTTCTACATTTGTTTTTGTTGCCTTTTTTTTTTTTTTTGATTTTTCGAGATAGGGTTTCGCTGTGGCTTTGGAGCCTGTCCTGGAACTAGCTCTGTAGACCAGGCTGGTCTCGAACTCCCAGAGATCCGCCTGCCTCTGCCTCCCGAGTGCTGGGATTAAAGGCGTGGGCCACCACCATCGCCCAGCTCGGTTGCCTTTTAATAATGTAAATATGTGTTACACTTGTTTGTGCTCCGTTTGTTTAATTAAGTGAAGATATGTTGCATTTGTTTCACTTTGCCTGCCTAAGGCACCTGATTAATCTAACACAAAGCTTAATGACTAATAACTAGGCAGGAGAGGGCTAGGCAGAGCTTGTGGGCAGAGAGAATAAGTAGGAAGAGAAATCTAGGCTCCAAAGAATGAGATCAGAGAAGAAAGAGGAGGAGAGTTCCAGGGAGAAAGAAGGTGAAATGCCTGGGGCCAGAAGTCAGGCAGCTGCCATCCAGATGTAGAAACAGCAGCAAAGTAAGATATACAGAAAGAAAAAAGAAAGAAAGAAGGGTAAAAAGGCCCAAGATAAAACATAGATGAAGAAAAACAGATTATGTTAACAAGAGTTAACAAGGAATGAGCTTAAGATAAGGTCAAGCTTTCATAACTAATATTAAGTCTTCATGTTATGATTTTGGAGTTGGTTGGTGGAACGAAAGAAATGCCTGCTATGGCATTACAAGACACATTCTAAATCCACCGTCTTTGGGATGATGTAGATGTGTATAAAAGTCCTGGATGAAAGTGACCTTCACTTTCACATTTCCTGTTTAAAGGATCTACGGGGCTAGAAGAAATAGAAAGAAATGCCACAGACCCAGGAGCACATTGTTATCTCTCAAATGTGGTACATGACTGCATTCATAGAATATGATCTCTCTCCTTAACCAGAATAATCCCTACCTATCCAGTAGTCATGTTAGATGTCTTATTCCCGTGAAGATCCTTCTGATGCCCTCGCCTCAGTGACTGAGGAAGTAGGCACAATGACATGCACTTGTAAATCTCAGTGCTAGGGATTATAGGTGTGCACCACCGCTTCTTGTTATACATGGGAAAATTATAAATAATAAGTACTCGCAAGGAAGAGAGAGATTATTGTGCGATGGAGGAAGTACCATAAAACCATAAACAGAGATGCAGGACAGAAAAAGCAAGAGGCAAGATCTGTGCTGGAGCCTCCAGGAAGTTATGTTAGCTGCTAGCATCCAGGTTTAAGGCCAGTGAGACCCATTCTGACATGCAGAACTGTAAATTCATAAATTTGCGTTGCTTTAAGCGATTAAATTTGTGGCTAGTTGTGTCAATAGTAAAAGAAGCAAGAATGATGAATTGGCCTGAATTAACAGAGACACAGAAGTCACTGGATTTGGTGCTTACCATGAGTTTGCGTTTCAGGGAGGGACTCCAGAAATAGGCTAATTTGCATAGCTGCCCTGAAGCCCACCTCCGCCAGAAACTCTGCCTGGGCTCTGCTGTTTTTCTCTGTTGGCTGGAAGACACGCTCACACATAGCAGTTTTCCTGAAAGCTACCGTCATCTCCACACCATTCAGGCCTGTTAGAACTCACCTCACATAAATTTTCTATGCTGAGCCAGCATTTGCCACCAAACACCTGAGAGCCAATTACAACAAATGATTCTGGGGACTTGCAGTTTCCCAAACGCTTGGGGTGTGTTTATACTGGTAGAAACGTGTTAAGAATTGTTAGTGACGGGGCTGTGTTCCAAAAGTTGGCTTAGTTATAAGTCTCAGCATTCATCAGAGAGAAGTGTCAGCAGCTGCATTGTTGTTTCTTAAAGTTCTTGGTAGAAAAACTTGTTTTGCTGGTTGCGTTGGGTTATTATGGCTATGGCTAGCATCTGAAAAGCTTAAAGGCTCAGATTCCCAATGTCACTAAAGACTTTTTACTTTATTTTAGAGATTATAACATAATTACATCATTCCTCTGTTTCATTTTCATTCTCCAAACCCTCCCATATAACCCTCCTTTTCACGTTCATGGCCTTTTTAAAAAAAATTAATTGTTGTAGCAATATATATATTGGATATATATATATCCAATTGGTGTGCTCTTCTCTGGGGAAGACTATTTCTCTCACTGGCTGTAGATGGCCCTTCTGTCTCAAAAGAAGTAAAGTTTACAGTCTGTGACACTAAAAACATTATCAAAACTATATTCTGGGAATGTTAACAGACTGAGGACCAGTTGCAGGGGTCTTACATATATAATCATAGTGAAAACATTGAGTGTTTGAGCCATTATTGTACCAAATGTTTTTTTTTTCCTTCTTTAGTGACAAAAAGCTAAACTGCTTGTGAACTATAAGACCCAAGATCAAACGTTAGCAAATGAGCCAAAAGGCAGATCCTCAAACGTAGAGAACAAAATTAAACCAAGTGGGTGATGACACATGAGTGTTTAACCTCTTGTTAAGCAGTTTATCAGATTGAAATGATGAACATTTTAGCCATGGGAAGAAAACTATAAATTACTCTCTTTGTGTGATTAAGTAAATGTAACCACATTCTTGGGAGAACTACAGACATCATTATAAATCCCGGTCTCTGGCCTCCGTCTTTGGAGGCCCCACCCGTGTGCCCCTTACACCTTGACACCTCCCCAAGGAGGGTCAAGGTAGCCCACCAAACCTTGACCTCTCCCCAGAGGAGGTCAGGACCACTCCCCCAGTCTATTTAAACTGCTCCCCAGAAGGTCAACATGTGGTCTTCCCTCTTTCCCCTTGGTGGTCAAGTTGGCGGCTTCCCGGTTCCCCTCAGGGGCCACCCGAGAGCTCAGAAGTCCTATTAAACCTGGATATTATTTAATTTAGCTTGTTTTCATTCGGCATGATTGGGATTTTTGCATTGACAGAGAGCTTGTGTTAGAAAATATTTCTAACAATCATCATTGTGGTGATATTTTGTTCGGGACCTAACAAATAAAGCTCACTTGAAGATCAGAGTATGGACCTAGCCACTAGTTAGCCATAGAAGCCAGGCAGTGGTGGCCCACACCTTTGATCCCAGCACTTGGGAGGCAGAGGCAGAAGGATCTCTGTGAATTCAAGGCCAGCCTGGGCTATACTAGATTTTTTAAAGAAATTTAAAAAATTTAAAATTTAAAAAATTTCTTTTTTAAAGAAACTGAGCCAGGCAGTGGTGGCTCGCATCTTTAATCCCAGTACGTGGGAGTCACATGCCTTTTATCCCAGTACTAGGGAGGTGGATTCAGGAAGGGACATAGCTGGATGGAGAGAGGAATATAAAACAAAAAGGGCGAGGAGCACATTGCATTCAGACTGTGGATTCCTGGAAACAGATCTTGCCCACTTTAGTCTGCAGATTCAGGAGAGGTAACCAGGTTCTCTAGTGGCTGGCTCCTTTACTTCTCTGATCTTTCAACATTTACCCCATATCTAATTCTGGGTTTTTATTATTAAGACCAATTAGAATTTGCACTACACAGCATGGTTTGAGGCAACACTGGTCAGGAAATAGCAACTGAATAACTATCATTCAGAAGTGAGTCTACATCCCAAGTGCCACCCTAACACAGAGGGTAAAGGCCTGCATTGGAGAGACTGTGCTATGTGTCACAGTCATGCAAAGCAGTCAGTCCTCATGAGACATCATAATAGCTCATCTCCTGAAATTTTTAAGAGAGGAAAACTTAATATACTGAATCAACTGAAAAGAATAAATACAGAAATTAACTCCCAGATCATCCTTTGTTCCAGGCTGTTATACTCTGGATTACAATCACCCCTATTGAATGGCTTCTGAAAGAAATCCTTGCCTAATGGCATTTTAGTCATTACTGTAATGTCAACAAACAAGGCAGATTAATGCTTCCAGTCCCAAGCTGTCTTGCACTCTGCCTATTAGGATTGTAGTCAGATCTTCATTAGAATGAATGGCATCTGATTCCATAAGGCGGTCACAACAGAGGCACTTTCTTGCTATGGTGTCACCGTGCAGATGACAGCGTAGGCCATTATGAATGACATTCCACAACTCGTTACTTCCTGCCTCAAATTGTAGTTAATCTTTCATCCAAACTGTACACATGTGCGGCTTTCGGTGGCCTCTCACCGCAAGCACCGGCAGTGCTGTAAGCACATGGAGACTGACAGAAGGTAAATTGCTTGTCAGGAGGTCTGTATTTCAATTCGCAGCATATTCCAAACACGTCGTGGTGAAAGCATGCCACAACAGCTGCTTTCATTGCTAACTATTTTTGATGTAAATGTCAATAAAGCTCCAGGCCCTTTCATATTTTTGGCCAAGAGTGTCCATCTTTCCCTGCGCAGGCTGGCAGGTGGAGCTCCATTTATCTACTCTTAGGAGCATGTCCTATAATAAGGATTGTCTCAGGAGGCCATTTAGAGTGATTGAGAGGAGTGATTGGGACAACAGGCTGCTGAATTTCATTGCTGGAGTGGGTTGACAGGTGACTGCTTTTATACCCTCTCATCTGCGAGGGGTGAAATAAAACACGCGCTGCCATCCAGTCCACAGGCTATTGCCTCCAGGTAGAAGACCCCCACTTCTACTTCCCTCCCTTCGCGGGGAAATTTATAGGAATGCTTATTAAACAAACTTGAATTCCCCAGCAGGTCTTGGGCTTTCAAAGAGACATTGGCGCCGTGTATTTTCTATGGGATTGCAACTAAGAATTAAACGGAACATTTGTAGAATGGATAGGTGTACCTTTGTGGGCTCCTCCCTTCTCTTGCAATTGTCCCTTTCAGGATACCAGCTGTTTGCACTGTGTAATAAACTCACATTTACCTAATGTGCTGAGAAAGATGAGTGCAGCTTGACCTTTCAACGCTGAAAGCAAAGCCTGCAAATTAAGTTCAAGGGTAGCACTTTGAACACATTTGCATTTAGACATGTTATGGTTAAAGGGATGATCAAGATTATTCTTCAGCTGAGAATAAAGTCCAAGATTCTGTTTTTTTAAAAGAAATTATTATTATTAAATATTCTACAAGCATGCCTAGAGAACGACCTCCTACATGATTCTAGATCATGCCAAAATGACAGTTAATACTATTATTATTATTGCTATGTCTCTAGAAGTAATTCCTGTTATTTTAACAAACAATCTAAAGTGCTGAAGAGATGGATCAGTGGTTAAAACCACTGGCTGCTCTTTTTCTTACATAAAAGAAAATTGATATTTATCTTATTCATCACATGTATCCTGGAAATAAATATAGAACCCAAAACCTCCTCAGCTCATAACACAATTTTAGGATGTAGTCAACATAATATTAAGAATTAAGAAAGCCTTATTAGATATGACATCAAAAGCATAAGACACAGATGAAAGATAAATTATATTTCATCATAAATTTCATAGTTTGTGCTTTAAATGATAATATCATAAGGTAACAAAGGGACTCACCATATGAAAGAAAATACTTGCATATGATATGTTATGATTCATGTGTCTATCTGTCTTCCTAAGAATACTTTCTTTTTTTCTCGCATTGGTGTGGGAAGCATGCCTGTATATGTGCTGATATTGGTAAATGAATAAGGAAGCTGCTTTCAGTCAATGGCTTAACAGAATATAGCCAGGCTGGAAAAGATACATAGAGAGAGTAGGCAGAGTTACGGAGAAGCCATGTAGTCACCAGAGGAGAAAGATGCAAGCTGCCAGTGGGAACCTTGCTTATAGGCCACAAACCTCATGATAAAATTATAAAATAATAGGAATAGGTTAATTTAAGATGTAAAAGCTTGCTAGGAATATGCAAGAGTCATTGGCCAAGCAGTGTTTAATTAATACAGTTTGTGCGATTATTTTGGATCTGAGCAGCCAGGAATGATTAAGCAGCCTCTCCCCAAACATTGTCCTGATAAGTTTTTTATTGCTGTGAAGAGACACCGTGGCCATGACCATTCTTATAAAGAAAACATTTGACTGGGTTGATAGCTTATGGTTTCAGAGATTCAGTCCATTATCATCATGATGGGCAGTATGGCGGCATATAGACAGACATGGAGTTAGCTAAATCTTGATCAGAAAGCACCAGGAATTCCACTAAAACACTAGACATATCCTCAGCATAGAAATGCTGTTTTCCCTTAGTCACAGTGGCTATGCTTTAAACTACTATCAGTCAGGCAACTGAGGCCATAGCATGGCAGGAATTCTGTTCCCCCAGATAATGACTGTTGCTGCTGCTAAGATATAGCAGAATAGCATTAGGAGTCATTTTATCACTACTTTTTTTCCCCAGGCCAGTAGTATCTGGTTTTACCCCAAGTCTCCAAGATAGCTAAGTGTTGGGTATACATTCCATCTTATGGGGTGGGCCTTAAGTCAAATCAGACATTGGTTGGTTACTCATACAAGCTTTGTGCCACTATTGCACTTGTATATCTTACATAAGCACTGTAAATCAAAAATTCTGTGACTGGGTTAATGTTTCTGTTTCTCTTTTGGTAGGCTGCAAGGTGTCTTTCCACACCAAAGACACTAAACATAGGGGTAAATGTTCTATATACGTTCATGTTGACCTCTTGCAGTTCAATGAGTTGTATGTACGTTGTCTTCAGCAATGGGGCCTTGCTGTCAGTTTTTGGGAACCAACCTATATATAGTCTTGGCAGCCTATAGAGCCTGGGTTGTTTAGGGATTTCCATGGGACCCTTTAGGCCAACAACTCAATTGGATATAACCCAGTCCAGGTACTGGAAATTTCCTTTGCCAATGAGAAATGGCCCTTTGGGACTCTATTTCTCCAATTATTTAGAGACTTCATTAGGGCCACCTTCATATATTTTATTTTATTTTTGATTTTCCACTACACTAAGATTCCTTACCATCCCTCAAATGTCCCTTAGTTCTAGCTGTGTCTCCCCATATTCCCTCCCACTCCTCACCTGATTTTCCTGTTCCAGTTTCCCTAGCACCCAATCCAACCATAAAATCTATTATTCCCTCCTAGGGAGATCATGTGTCCCTACACCTAGTCCCCAGTATGCATGCTTTACACCGGCATAAATAGTATAAGAGGCCACGCCCCAGTAGGCAGGTAACTACTGGCTGTAGGATTTCCTACAGCAGTGGATTATTTGATCTTCTTTTTTAATATTTTATTGATCTTTCATATGTTATATATATTAGTCGTCTATTAGATGTGGAGTTTGCAAAAATCTTTTCCCATTCTGTAGGCTACCACTTTGTCCTAATGTTAGTGTCCTTTGCCTTACAGAAACTTTTCAGTTTTATGAGGTCCCATGTATTAATTATTGATCTTATTGCCTGAACTGTCAATGTTTTGTTCAGAAAGTCTTTTCCTGCGCAATGAGTACAGGACTATTGTTAAGTTTTTCTTCTGGTTTATTGTTCATTGCGTCTAACTTTGTTGAAGTCTTTGACCCCTTTAGAGTTGAGTTTTATGCATCATGATAAGTACGGATCTATTTGCATTCTTCTAAATTCAGACATCTACTTGGACCAGCACAATTGGTTGAAAATGCTATCTTTTCTCTAGTTTATATTTCTGGCTGTTTTTATCAAAATTAGGTGTCTAAACGTGTGTGGATTTATGTTTGGATCTTCAATTTGATTCCCTTGATCAGCATGTCTATTTTATGCAATACTGTGCTGTTTTTATTACTATAGATTTATAGTACAACTTTAATCAGGATTAATGATACCTCCAGTAGTTCTTTTATTGTTCAGGATTGTTTTAGCTCTCTTAGGGTTTTGTGTGTGTGTCTGTGTCTGTGTGTCTGTGTGTCTGTGTGTGTGTGTGTGTGTGTGTGTGTGTGTTTACATACGAAGCTAAGAATTGTCCTTTCCTGATCTGTGAAGAATTGTGTTGGAATTTTGATGGGGATTACATTGAATCTGTAGATTGCTTCCGGTAGGATGGCCTCTTTTACTGTGTTAATCCTTCCAATTCATGAGCATAGGAAATCTTTCCATCTTTTGAGAACTTATTCAATTTCTTTCTTCAAATACTTGAGGTTTTTTACCCTACAATTCTTATTTGCTTAGTTAAAGTTACTCTAAGATATTTTATATTATTTGAGGGTGTTGTAAAATGTGTTGTTTTCCTGATTTCTTTCTCAATTCACTTGTCATTTGTATACAGAAAGGCTACTGATTTTTTTTGTGAGTTGTTTTTGTATTCAGCAACTTTACTGAAAGTGTTAATCAACTGCCAGAGTTTTCTGATATGACAGCATCATATCATCTGTAGATAAAGATATTTTATTTTTTTCTCTTTCCTATTTTTATCTCTTTAATCGCCTTTAGTTGTCTTATTGCTCTAGCTAAGACTTCACAACTACATTGAATAAGTATGGATAGTGTGAACAACTTTGTCTTGTTACTAATTTTAGAGTAACTGCTTTGAGTTTCTGTCCATTAAATTTGACGTTGGCTATGGGTTAGCTGTAAACTACCCTTATTATGTTGAGATATGTTCCTTGTATCCCTAGACTTTAGGACTTTTATCGTGAAGAGGTATTGGATTTTGTCAAAGACCTTCTGTGCACCTAATGAGATGATCATGTTTTTTTTCTTTCATTTCATTTATTTGGTGGATTGCAATTACTGATTTTCAGATATTAAACCATCCCTGCATCTCTGAGATGAAACCTACTTGATCATTGAGGATGATCTTTTTGATGTGTTCTTGGGTTCAGTTTGCAAATGTTATTGAGTATTTTGCATTGTTGTTCATGAGGGAGATTGGACTATAATTTTCTTTCTTCATTTGGGTATCAGGGTAACTGTGGCCTCATAAAATGAATTGGACAATGTTCCTTCTGTTTCTATTTTGTGGAATATTTGAGGAATAATATCATTAACTTTTCTTAGAAAGTTTGATAGAATACTGCACTAAAACTCTATGGCCTTGTAGCCCCAGACTCATATTCACAACTTTTATTGAGTATCTGCCATAGGTATATTATTCATTATACATGGAGATAAGGAATGTGAATGCTAATTAATAAATATCTATGTAGAGATAACATTTGAAGATAATCTAGAGTTAGAAAAAATTTATATAAATCATAAAATTTTTATGTTTTATTTGATTCTTTCCCTCTCTGTTTTTTTCATATATACAATGTAGCATTGCAAATAAAATTTAAAATAAGTATTAGGGCTATGATTCCTCCCATTGATATTGGTGAGAAATAAAATTTAAAGCTTGGGGTACAAGGTTCTCATTAAAGTATGTAGGTAGCATAACATGGGGAGTAAATGGAGCCAGACTGAGACTAGAAACTCTATTTTAAGCTAATGTTGTAAATAACTATTATTGGTAACAATATCTCATAATATTATTGGGTGCCTGAAATAGAGTAATTGGGGATGAAAATCTATTCTCACCTTGAAATTGAACCTATAAAAGAGTTTTTAAATATTTCAAAAAACTGTGAAGGTAGCAACTGATTGCATGAGATCTGGTCCTCTCCATAGACATACTTGAGGTATAAATTTTTTTGTAAGAGGCTGCTTGTTTGTTTCCTGCCTGCCCAGACTTCCAAAATAACACACAGAAACTGTATTAATTAAATCACTGTGTGGCCCATTAGCTCCAACTTCTTATTGGTTAGCTTTTACATCTTAATTTTAAGAGTATATAAGAATTGATCCATTGTTGGGTTTTGATCCTACTGCACATACTGGCTTTGTGGGAGCCTAGGCTGTTTGGATCTTCACCTTACTAGAC
>NC_022031.1:18896651-18905941 GCF_000317375.1 Microtus ochrogaster | reverse complement strand
AAATAAAATAAAATAAAGAATTGATCCATAACACAATAAAAGCCTTATATTACAAGCTGGGTTCATGCTCATGAATATATAAATATATGGTTGTTTTGCTTTTTCTTTTTTTACAGGAGTCAGGGGAAGGGAACCTATTCTGAATATAACATTAAATAATTTTTCTTCAATAATAGAAAAGTTATTTTATTTTTCTTTTTTTAATTCTTTGAGAATTTCATGTATGTGTGCAATGAAATATGATCAGTTTCATCCCAATTTCCTTCCTCCAACTTCCCCATATGCTTCCCAACACTTCTTTCTAATCTTGTGCCTTTATTAAGTTTTGATAACCTATCAAGTCCAATAAATGTTCTTTATATGTGAATGGATATGGGGTCATTCCCTGAAGCACAGAAAAGCTCCCAGTGATCACACTCTCAAAGGAAAACAATTCTACCTTCTCCATCAGCCCACCCTCATAGGAGAATTATTCTACCTCCTCCATCAGCTATCAAGTTCCAGAAGCCCCTCAGTGAGAGGTAAGGCCTGGAGACCATCTCTCCATCTGTGCTGAAATTTAGATTGCTTTGATGTTGTTCAGGTCTTGTGCAGGTACCCTCAGCTACCATGAATTGGTGAGTGCAATAACCATGCCATGTCCAGATGGTAGCATCTAACAGAACCCCTCCCAATCCTCCAGCACTGACACTCTTCCTACCTCTTCTTGCATTAGGTTCTTTGAGCCATGACAGGAAATGAGCAAGTGAAAGAAGTGTCCAATTTCTGACTGAGTACTCAGTCTATTTCAGTCAGTGTGTTGACCAGTTATGCATTGACTGAGGCCATGGCAAGTGCAAGTTTCTCTGACTTAAGCAGCTCAGGTCTTTGAGGATAAATATAAATATTAAGAAGACAGTATTTTTTTCTCTCTCTATTTTTTTATTTTATCAATTCTTTGAGGGTTTCATACCATGCATGCTGATCCCGTATATTTCCCCGTCCCTTCATTCCACCCTCTGCTCTTGCAACCTGCCCCACCAAACAAAACAAAATTCACAAAACCCCCCAAAACTCAAAAAACACCCCCCCAAAACAAACAAACAAAAAAGAAACCAAAACCAACCAAACTAACATACAAAAAAGAAAAGTCTTGCTGCGGATGCTGTGATGTAACAGAGTGAGTCACATGATATACTATTTAGTCTATACATCTTTATCTGAAAGTGTTCATTGTCACTGCAATAAGTCATTGGCTTGGTTCAAGGCTCTACTATACCCTCGGTACTGGGCCCTCACTGGGACTCCTCTCAGATATCCTGTTGTTTTCCTGTGTCATGTCGATCCTACACTGTTGGATTTGTAGGTTTGGCCCCTTCACACACTCCAACAGTTCCTAAATGAGGTAGATATTTGAGTGAGACAACTCAGCCCTGGTTCCGGGCCTGAATGGTATCTGGGTTAGTCAGCCTGCCAGGTTTCCCTCACTGACACCAGTTCAGCCAGCTCTCCAGCATTGCCCCAGCTAGCTCGCCCACTGCAGCGCTGGGATTTCTAATTAATAGTAACTGTAGCAGTAAATGGCAACTACAACTGAATGACATTTTCATCCTCACCATCATCATCGTTTATGCCCCCGCAATGCTTAAGCATGCATGGGCAGCCTGTTTATGGCGTTTCTCCAGCTATTCCTATCCTATGCAGTGCTAAATGCTATTTTATTGTCATACGCAGGGTTCCATAGCCTTCCTTTATGATGTCTATCCAGCATTTGGGGGGTCTTCCTCTTCACCTTACCCTGTGCATTTTTCCAAGCAGTGCTATCTTTGGGTATCTGCTGACTGACATTTTACACTAAGTAAATTCACTACTTGCATTTAACTCAATGATTCTTGTGAAATGGGCAATCTCTCTAATTCATTTGGATATAGCTTAATAACTTATGTTTACCTAAGTGATCTTTTATAGAATAAGAAACTTTGTATTTATAAAAGAAATCCAATATCTACTGTTCAACAAGGCATTAGCACTAGTTAACGTCACGAAGCTGGGCAGGAAACACATGGGTTGAGAGGCTAGGATATATCCTGCTGTACAGACACACCTGCTCTTGCTTTGTTTAAAATATCTAGATTCAAGCATATGTCTTAGGGTTTCTATTTGCTATGATAAAACATTATGATAAAAACCAACTTTGGGAGAAAGGACTGATTTTAGTTTACTCCTTAAGATGGCCCATTTTCCAGGCAAGTTACAGGGGAGGAATGCAAGGTAGGACCCTAGATTCAGGAGCTGACCCAGAAGCTATGGAATAGTGTTGCTTACTGGCTTGCTCTCCATGGCTTCCTTCTGTTTATACTATCCAGGGCCACCTGTCCAGGAATGGAACTGCTCCCAGTGAGCTAAGTGCTCCCACCCCAGTGATTAATCCAGGCAATACCCCACTGACTTGCCTGTAGGTTAATCTTACAGGAACATTTTCTCAATGAGAGTCCCTCTTACCTGACAAGTCTAGGTTGGTGTCAAGTTGACAAAAAAGAAACAGCACAGCATGTATATAACCGACCTCTAGGAGTGCCTCTTTACATTCTCTTTCCTCGTTATTAAATGATTTATTTTAACAAATAAAATAAATATATATGGAGAAACAACAATTATGGTATCTGAGAAACAAATAATGCAGACAGTTGAAAACAAAATGAAAAGGCTTGTTTACTCAATTCTATAATGCAGATTTTTGCATTTTGGTTTTTTATTTGAATATTCCATGCATAAATACTATATTTGCATCATCCTTACTCTTTCTTATCCTGCAACTTCTCTAAATATCCTCCTCTCAAATTATAACCTAGTTTTTAATTTTTGTTACACACATATGTGTGTTACACACTACATATAAATACAGCTGCAGAATCCAGTTAGTGTTGTTCATATGTGATTTTTTTAGGGCTGACTTCTTGGAATTTAGATAACCTAACAGGGGCCTGATCCCTGGGGAAGACTTATGTTTCCTCTCTATATAGTTATTAATTGTCTATAGATCTTTATCTGGTAGTAGAACTGTATGAAATTTCCCCCATCCATATTGTCATGTCAACTGGTCTAGTCCTTGTTCAGGTCTTCTTTAAGCAATCTTTTTTTGAGATTTCACAGATGCAACCTTCTTATCACATATAAAAGATCCTTTGGGTTTTGCAATCTTCTTCTCTGTCTTCTGCAATGTCCCCTTCACCTTAAGTGTAGCAGTTGTGATATAGATCTATCAATTAGGGTTGAGCACCTCATGATCAGATGCTGTCTGCATTTTCACCAGTCATGCCTTTCTGCTGCAAAACTAAGTTCTTTAGCTAGGAGAAATTATACTAAGAAGGTGGCAGTAGTATTTTCTCATTTAGGGTCCATGAACTCACCAGCTATGGCTAGTTGGCAAGGTTTGCAGTACCAGGCATAAATTCCTTCCTATTAATTGGGCTTTAAGTCCAAGCAGACAGCTGGTGGTTGGCCCTAAGATATGTCACAATTGTACCCTTGGAGATAGCTTGTCATGTTAGCCATTGTGGTTCTCACACTTTTTAGCTGGGCCATTGACTGGTGTTCTCATTGGCAGGCTGTATAGCATCTTCCAATACCATGAGAGCTAGTCCTAGAAGTCTTATGTACTAGATATTGTTCTGTGAGCAATAGAGTCTTACCTTCGTGTTCTGTCATGCAACCACGGACAGTGGCAATAACCTATACTTTTTTAGCAGTCTCTGATTCCCCTGATCAACACATGAAGGGATGTTTCCCATGCCTTGTACTTGGGTTTTTATTTGATAGTCAATGGCTCTTGGGGAACCCAGTATCACCCAAAGCGGTGTCACTTCATTCAAATGATACACATATACTTATACACTATATATGTGTCTATTTAAAAGTAAACATAAAAAGTTTCCTTATGTTCATTAAATATTTAAAATTGTCTTAGTATTTATCCCTTCTCCTTCACTTTGCCTCTATAGTGCCCTTTCCATGTCCCAGTTAAATCCCCCTAACTGAATTACATAATTCAACACGCAGCTTTATACTTAATCCCCTTGAAATGTATGAACATCTGTAGCTGCTTCTCTTTTAGTTTTTTGCTCTTTTCAAGATAGTTAATTAGCATATATTTGTATGTATTAATGGGATAAACACTCTATTTCCATACATGTTTGCATGCCTTCGAAAATACAGCCTTTCTCCCCTATTCTTCCAAATTTCTAGCAACCCTATTTTCAGGTAAACATTTTTAGTTTTCACATATGAGAAAAATGTGTCATCCTATAACCAGCATATTTAATTTATCATGCTCCTCTAATTCCAGGAATTGTGTAGCAATTGACAGCATTTAATATTTCCTAATGTTTTGGAAGTACTCCTTTATGGAGCACAGTATATTCATACATTCATCTCCTTGAGGGTACCAGGGTAAGTTCCACGACCTGATAATATAATACCAATGCAGTAAATAAGGGAGTCTATATATCTATGTTACAATTATTTCATTACCTTCAGATACATGCTCAAGTGTGGGCTTTCTTAATCATGATGTCGAAAAGTTGGTATTTTATGAACTCCCATAGTATTCTTCATGATGTACAATGCTGTACACACCAATATCATGAGATAGTTCTTTCTCCACATCCTTGCCAACATTTGTTGTTGATTTTTATACAAAAGCCATTCTAAGTGATGCAAAATAGCTTGCTCTAGTTTTGAGTTGCATCTCTTCTATGATCAGTAGTTTTAATTCCATTGAAAAGTGACTCTGGGTTATTTGGCGACTGTCTGATTATAGTTTTAATATTCTGTCGAGTCACTTATCTTCTACATATGACACAATGTCACAGAACAGCAAGAAAGATTTTTTCTCATTTTTGTAGATTCTTTTTACTTCTATTTCCTTTCTACATGCAGCTTTTCAATTTTTGCTTGTATTTCTTGTGCTTTTGAGGTCTTATTCAGAAAACTATTGCCTCTACCATTGTCTTGAAGTATTCCTCCTGTTTTCTTCTAATTTTTTCAAATTTTTAGGACTTCAATAGAAGTAGTTAATCCATCTTTGTTTTTTCTTTTATTGAAAATATTATTTAATTATACAGTATATACTGATTACAGTTTCTCCCCTTCCACTCCTCCCAGTTACTCTCCACGTCCTTTTCCCTTTGGATCCATTCCTTTCTGTCTCTCATTCGAAAAGAAAACTTATAAGAGATAACAACAAAACAATGCAAAATAAAATATAAGATAAAGCCAAAACTTTTATATTGATGTTTTACATGGCAACACAACAGGAGGAAGGGGGTCCGAAGAGCAGGTACAAGAATCAGAAACACATTAGTTTTTACTACTAAGTATTTACTAACAATAGATATGTAAAGGACCTATTACAAACCTGGGTACTCCCTGCGTTTGCTGCTTCAGTCTCTGTGAGCTCATATGCACCTTGTTTGGTTGACTCAATGGGACTTGTTTTCAGGGTGTCCTCAGTCACCTATGGCTCTTACAATCTTTCCACCTCCTCTTTTGTGGGAATTCTCTGAGCTCTGAGGGGAGGGATTTTATGGATTCTTGTAATTCAGACTCCATCTTTGCAAAACTCTGCTGCTTGAAGAAGCTTCACTAATGGTGATTAGGTAAGGCACTGATCTACAAGTATAAAAGAATGTAATTAGGAATCACTTTATTGATTATCATTTTCTTTTTAGGTCAGTAATATTTGGTATTACTCTAGGTCTGTGGGCTATCCAGTTTCTGGTTCTTGGTTACTAAAGTCATGTCAGGTATGGGTTCCATCTTGTGATGTCAGCTTTAAGTCAAATCAAACATTGGTTTGCTACTCCACAAGTGCTGTTACACCATTGTCCTAGCATATTTTGCAGATTGTCCTACACAGATTGTAAGTCAGGTTGTGGGCCTGGGTTATTTTCCACATTACTCTTTCAGTGGCCTGAATACCTCCTCACACCAAAACAACTACAAAGTAGGTGTGAAGATCCTTTTTTCTATAGGGTGAGATTTAGAAGTTTTTTGCTAGCCATTTGTACGTAACCCATTGTCCAGTAATAACTTAATGGAAAAGCTGCCCTTCTTTCAGTGCATACATTTCTACAGCTGTGCCAAGAGTCATTGTCTACAGCTGGGCAAATACATTTCAAGGATCTCTATTGTCTTCTACTGTTTTCTTCATTTTACGCCAGTTATACTAAGCTTTGGTTATACTAGATTTGTATATGTCTTGAAATAAAGTATTTTGATATCTGAATTCTTTTTTGCTCAAAATTGTCAATGGTTACTTTGCCTAGTTTTCTGAAGAATGCCGTTGATATTTTGATGAAGATTGTACTAGATATCTCAATTGCTTTGGAGAATATGGGAGTTTAGTAATATTAACTCCTCCAATAGAAAAACAAGAGAGAAGTTTCTCTCCTTTAGTGAATTCTTTCAGTTTGTCTCATCGACAGCTTTTTAAGATTATTTTTGTATCTTCTGTGTATTAAGAGTCACCTGTGTATATGTATATACACACATATTCCAGGTACCTACAGAAGCCAGTTAGATATTTGTGAACTGTCATGAAGGTATCAGGAACTAAATCCTAGTCATTTGTAATAGCAGTTAGTGCTCTTAACCTCCGAGTCATCTTTCCTGCCCCCAAACTGTTTATAATTATAGAATTCTTTTACTTTTTTAGTTGTTTGTTCCTGGGTGTCCTAAGTTGTTTTGTCTACGACGGATAGGATTGTTGGTATACTTTCCTCATTATTATATTTGTGTTGCTGTATAGAAAACCTGATTTTTGTATGTTTCTTTTCTCATCTACAAATTTACTACTGAATGTTCTTGTTTCTAACCATTTTTTGGTTAGGACTTTAGGCTTTTCTGCATGTAAAAACAGGAGAACACCTTCCTGTTTGTTTGCCTTTAACTTTTTTCTTTGCCTAACTGTTCCTTGCTAAAATTTCTAGTACTATTTTGAGTGGGGATGGATGTCTTTGTCTCATGCCCTGGCTTAGAAGAAGGGCTTTGAGCTTCCCAATGCAGTAAGTTTTAAAAAATGTAGAGCTCTGGCAATGTTGGGGTTTGATATTGCTATGCCTAATTTACAGTTTTTATCTTTAAAAATACTGAATATTGTTGAATTCTTTTCATATACTTACTGAAATTATTATGTAAATTTCAGTCTTGATTCTATTGATGGGATATATTGCATGCTTACACTACTTGGAATTAAACCACCTTTATCCTGGTGAAGGATCCTTTCACAGTTCTACTGAACTGATTTAGCTGTATCCTATTTACTGTGTTTATATCAGTGGTAATCAGGGATATTGCTTTATAGTTTTCTTGTTTTCCTTATCTTTTTTTTCATACATGGGGAATTATTGCCATCATTTGGGAAAATTTCTTCCTTTTCAATTATTTGGAACAGTCCAAGGTAGATTAGTATTGGTTGTTTTTTGGTGTTTGTTTTTTTTAAAAGGTTTAGTAAACATCCATGCCTGGCAGTCACAGCACCAGCAGCAGTAAAGGAACAGCACTAGGGGTGCCGAATGGGATGCACACTGGCCACACCATGTGCCTTGTGGTAGTGGAGCAGCTGCTGAGCGGGTGGAGAATAAATGCAAGGTCCCCACGGAGCAGCTGACAAGCAGTACCAGAGATGGGAGGAAAGGTCGCCTCACCACCTGATCACACTTCTTCCAGACTGACCCTAGTACCAAGAACATTGTGCCTAGAGAAAATTCCTATGCTATGACGTTTTGAAAAACAGCTGTCAGATTATCAGAGTGGATGGAGCAAAGGTAGTGACAAATATTACAGTCACAGCAAATCACCAACACATCATAAAAAATACTGGGCTGTAGGCCTACAGCAGAACAGTGTTCTTTGGGGATTCTCCTCTGAGCATCAGTTGACATGCCGCAGAGAAATTATAAGAGATGAAAATGCTGAGAGAAAAATAGGAAAAGTCCTAGGAAAATTAAAACCCCAAGCCTTCCCAGTCCCAAAAATTTGTGTATATAAACTTCATCATATACTAAGGCATCTAGTGGCTATGGGATGGACCGAAAAAAAGGCCGTATATCAAGATCCAGCCAACACATCTCAAAACTGAGTACAAGCTGAACAATTCTTTGGCTGAGAGTGGTGTTCACATGAAATGTGGAAGAGTGAGCTACAAACCCTGTGGGATGGAAATGCCTGGCTGACCACGGTGCTGCTGGAGTTGGCAGTCGGTGTGGAACAGGGCAAGAGGCAGCCCTCCAGCTGCTGAGAGTGAACGGCTCCATAACAGGAGCGAGGAGCTAGGATCGTGACCCCTGACAAACAAGAAGGGAAATGCTCAGAGGACTGAGAAAAGGAAACAGAGTGGAAAGATCTCTGAAAACAGAATGAAATCATACTTCAGCAGCAAGAGGGGAGGACACCGTGGGGGACGGGCTTGTCTACTGGCAAGCATCAAGAGGAATAAATACTACAGCGTCACCTGCAACTGAAGAGCTTCCTGAGTGGGGAGGAAAAACCATCAATATATGATTTCCACAAAGGCCTCTTCCAACTCGGTACAGAGAAGGGGAGCCAGCAGAAACCTGAAGCCTGATCATGATTCCCGAGTGTGTGCAAGCAATAGAGCAGGACTAAGGGTGTGCGCTCCAGTCAGCATTGTTTCTGGGAATGTATCTATATTTTCGAGTGTTTCCAAACCAGTCTGCCATCTAGTTCCCTCCAGTGTAATGTCTCCTTTCACTTCTCTGGCCTTAGGAAGTTCCAGACAATAGCAGATTTTGACTTTGTGAAGGTCTCATTCTCAAGGAAAGTGTTAGTACTAATTAAAATGCTCACACGATCAATCAGGGATGTTTACAATGCTTTTTAGGCTTGCTGCGATCTTATAATTGGGATAATATTTTCTAGTACAAATATGAAAACCCTTTATATAAGGCCCATTTTTATTTCTTTTTATTGAAAAGCACTTCAAGTATGTTATAGACTATCAAACTTGAGTCCTAGGAGAGATGGATGGAATAACTTTCTTTGTAAACACTCAATTGCTTGAAAACAATCATTTAGTGGAGATTTAGAAGGAAAACGAAATTTTCTTCTGTGTCTCCACAAGACCCCTGCTCTCACAGTTTGCTCTGCAATATTCCATGTCTTAGATTTGGCTTCTGAACAGATGCTGGTTCTGTGGGAACAGAAATCAGAGAGTAAGTAAGGCATTGTGACTGCCTTAGGTGCTCCATATGTACTTATTCAGTTGTGTTTTATAGAAAAGTGGTGTAAGA
>NC_022031.1:18887303-18893421 GCF_000317375.1 Microtus ochrogaster | reverse complement strand
TCAGCAACTCTGCAATTTTAATTAATTAATGTAGAGATATAGTTCCACTGTATAACTCATGCAAGCCACAAATTAAAGATTCTTCTGCCTTAGCCTCAGAAGTGCTAAATGTATAGTTCTGCATACATTCCTGATGTATGTGTCTTCTAATTGGAGAATTTAAACCATTTATATTCCAGATATTATTTGAAGGTATGAACTTATAATAGTCATTTCCTTGATTTTCCAACAGGAGATATACTTTGACAGAATCCATGCTGATAGTTTTCTTTCATCTACTTCCTTTAGTATGGGATGTAATATTAGTCTAGTGGTTGTGAATTCCCTATTTTTATTTCTCTAAGAAAGTCTATATTTGACTACCATTTCTGAAAGGTCTACTTTTTATGTATATTAACCTTGATTAGAATTTATTTTCTCTCAGTACAAAATTTCTTTTCCCTCAGTACAAAAATCTGTCCTTCCATTCTCTCCTAGCTTATAGACTCTCTGTTCTTAGTCCAATGAAACTTTCCTTAAACATGATTTGAAGTGACTTGATGGTTTCTCTTACATTAATAAAATACTATGTTTGTCCAATAACTTTGAATATTTGGCCATAATAATGCCATAGTGAATAGCATTCTTGGTCATGTCTGCTTGGAATTCGATAAGTCTTCAGTATATAAGCATCATGCCTTTTCTAGAATTAAAGAAGTTTTTGCTTAATTTCATTGAGCAGATTTTCTGTAAGTCCTCTTTGTTTCTTCATTTTGGGATATTAGAAAAACACAGATCTTTGATTCTCCAAATATTTTTTGGAATTCTCCAAAAATTTTTTTGGAATTTTTTCTCCAAATATTTTTTGGAATGATTTTTCTTCATTCTTATTTTAATTTTTCTATCTTTTGAAATTAAAGTAATTACATTGTCATGGGTAATGTTGGTTTTCAACTTGATCACATCTGGAATCAACTAAAATTTAAGCAAGTGGGCACACATGTAAATAATCATTGTTGTTTGATCATTTGAAGTGGAAAAATCCACTCTAAATATTTAGAGAACAGGAGTTTAGCTGTTTCCGAAAAGTGGTGGTTAGATGTTCTTATCCAAGATCCAAGTCTTAATTACCCCTAGGTCATTGATTACCCTCATGTTGAGCAGTTCAATTAGGGAGCTGCTGGATACATATGAGATAAGGGTGTGTTGTTACTAAACCCTTATGACTATCATGCCATGCTGGCTGTTGTTGTGGTTCACAGGCATCAAGATAGGTAGGAGTGCTGGTTGCTTCCCTTTTTGGATGCTTGCATGCTATCTTCAAGGCTTTCAGGTTAGATGCTCAGATCCTTCAGGTTTTGTGTCTGAAGTTAATGATATCTTCAGTAACAGGAACTTAACTTAAGCCGTAGAAAGACAGTAAAGGGCAACAGCAATAGTCAATAATGCTTTGTGAGTCAAACTTGAACAATTGAACAATCTTGACCAGAAACTTGATAGAGGGCTTCTTGCGCCTGTTAGTGGATTTTTATGTCAGATAGTCAATAACATTAGGGAGAAATGTTTTAGTCCAGATGGGAAAATTTCATTTAAACTATATGCATGTATACACAGACCCATATGTATTATATATAATTTTAGATACATAGATATTATAACTCAGTATGATTTGTTTTGACATAATTGTTTTATTTTAGCCTTCTCCTCAGTCCCAATTAAAACATCCTCACATTTTCCCCATTTCCCTCTTTAGATCAGTTATACCTTGCTAGTCTTTCTTTCCCTCTAAACCCTAGCCACACACACTTACTTTCTTGGTTTCTGAGGTTACTCTAGACTGTACACTGTACACTCACATTTGCAGGTATGGAGTTGGGAGCCACATATGAAAGAGAACATGTAACATTTGTCTTTCTAGGTCTGAGTTGCCTCACTAAACATGATCTTTTCCAGTACTACCCATTTAGTACCAACCATTTACCGGAACATGTCATAATTTCATTTTTCTTTAAAACAGACTAGCGCTCCACAAAATATACCTACAGCATTTTTCCTTATCTACTCATCAGCTGAAGCACACTTAGGCTGCATTCCTTTCCTTGCTATTGTGAGTAGAGCATCAATGAACATGGCTGAGAACGTGTGTGTGCAGTCAGACATTAAGTCCTTTGGGCATATGCCAAGGAATGATATGGCTGGGTCATATGGTAGACTTAATTTTACCTTTATGATGTTTCTCCACATTAACTTCCAGAATAACTGGACCAACTTGAAACCCCAGCAATGGTGAATGAGAACTCCCTTTCCCCAGTATCCTCTCCAGTGTTTAATTTCAATTGTTTTGTTGATCTTCACATTCTGAATAGGACAAGATGAAATCTTGATTTTTTTGATTTGCATTTCTGTAATTTCTAGGGATGAAGAACATTATTTTTTAGATATTTCTTAGTCATTTTTATTTCTTTTGAGAACTTTCTTTTCAGTTCCATAGCACTCTTTATATATATTCTGGGCATTAATCCTCTGATATATTGCTAGCAAACATTCTCTCTCATTCAGGAGGCTTCCTTTTCAGCAAGCTGATTATTTCTTGGGCTGTGCAGAAGCTTTTTAGTTTTAAGAGGTCCCACTTATCAGTTGTTGGCCTTAATTCCTGGCAAACAGAGTCCTAATCAGGAAGTCTTTTGCTGCCTCTATTTTCTTCCAGCAGATTCGACGTTTCAGGGCTCACATTTAGGTCTTGGTTCATTTGGAGTTAGTTTTTGTGCGAGGTAATAGATGTGGGTTTAATTTCATCCTGCTACAAGTGGATATCCAGTTTTCCCCACACCAGTTGTCTTTTCTTCAGTGTGTGTTTTTGAAAACTTTGCCAAGTGTTAGATAACTATAATTATATGTACTCCTGCTCGGATGTTCTATTTTGTTCACTTGGATGGCATATTTGATTTTATCAAAGGCGTTTCCTGCATCTATTAACATGATCATTTGAATTTTGTCTTTAAGTCAATTTATATCATTTATTACATTGATTGACTTGCATATGTGACACCATCTTTACATCTCTCTGATAAAGGCAACTTGCTCATAGTGAACAATCTTTTTGATTCGTGTCTGTATTCAGTTGGCAAGTTTTTTATTGGGCATTTTTGAACCTACGCTCATCAAGGATATTAGCCTGTAGTTTTCTTTTGTTTTATGTCTTTACCTGATTTTTTTGTACTAGAATAATATGAACTTTGTAGGCATTTGGAAGTGCTCCTTCTTCTTTCTTTTTAATTTATAAAAATAATTTAAGAAGGATTTGTTACTGACTTTCTTTGAAGTCTGGTAGACTTCTTCTGTGAGTACACCTAGGAATATGAGATTTTTATGCAGAAAGTTTTATTATTGTTTAAATATCTTGTATCTTTTTTTTATTGTTCATCTCTTTTTGGTTTAATTTTGGTCCTCTGGAGGATTCTCGAAATTCCTCCGTTTCTTTTAGACTTTCCAATGTTGTCAGTACAGGTTTTTAAAGTATATCCTGAGTTTCTTTGGTGTCTGTTGCAAAGTTCCTCTGTACTTTTCTGGTTCTGTTAATTTGAGTTATCCATTTTTTTCCTTTAGTTGGCCCAAGGACCTATCAAACTTTTTTATATTTCTGTGAACAGGTGTTTATATTCATTGATTCTTTGTGCTATTTTGTTTCATTAACTTTTGCTCTGAATTTTTTATTTCTTGCTAACTACTAGATTTGAGTTTGATTCGTTATTGTTTTTGTATGAGTTGTGTCATTAAATCATTTACTTGTGCTTTTTCTTTCTTTTTGATGTAGGCATTTAAAACGGCAAATGTTCCTCATATGACTGCCTTGAATGTATCTCTGGGGTTTTGTTTATACTGCACTTTCATTTCAGTTTAGTTTCAGAAATTTTAAAATTTCTTGGTTTATTTCTCCTTTGACCATTCAATAATGAACTGTTTCAGATTCATGAGTGTATGTACTTACTAGAGATTTGTCTGATGTCAACGTTAAGTCTTATTTCGTTATGGTCAGATCGGGTTTATGGAGTCATTTCATTCTCTCTGAATTGTCAACAGTTGTTTTTAGTCACAGGAAACGGCATATTGGAGAAGTTTCTGTGGGATACTGAGTAGAACGCATATTCCTTATTGTTTAGATGGAATAGTCGGTCTACACATATCTGTGAAATCCTTTTGATGTGTCTGATGTTTCTTATCATTTAAGTCTGATGTTTCTCTGCTTATTTTCAGTTGAGATGCCTTGTCCCTTGGAGAAAGTGAAACACTAAAATGACCTATTAACGGTCTGATGTTAACTTTTGTCTTCAATTCCAACAGTATACTTTTCATAAAACTGTGTGAGAATTTAATGCATATATGTATAGTATATACATATATATGATCGTAATATCTTCTTAGATAGAGCATCAATAAGGAAATAGAGAATTTAAAATGTAAAAACAAATAGGACCTGGTGCTGGAAACCATGAAAGTTGGTTTTAAAATTTTCACTCAAATAATTTAGTTGCAGAAAGAGACATGCAAAAGAAAGATCATTTGACATTTTTGTATTTGGGCATAAAAAGGGAAGGGGAAAGGAAGAAAACAGAACTTAAGATACTTGAGAAAAACTTTTGATTGACCCAATATGTATGTGATTTCTTTTTAAAGTGGAGAAAAGAAAAAAGATCTTCAAATTTGGAGTTTTCCAGCACATAGAATTAAAAAACCGGGTCCTTTAATGAACTCCAAGTAGGATAAACTCAAAACTACACACATTGCAAGGCCTTGTGCTCACAATGATCAAATAAAAGGCACAATATTGATAGCAGTAGAGACCAGTGACTACCCATGCACAAGGAGCCTCAGAATGACTGAGCAGAAACTCTGCAGGCCTGGAGAAGACATAAAGAAGTTAAAAATGCCACCCTTCTGAATCACACAGAACTTTCCCTAAAAATGTTCAAGTAAATATATTTTTGTGTAAACAGAATTTATTGATAGCACTCTAGGTCAAATGGCAGGTTAAAAGCTTCATCGGTGGAACTCACTGGAAGAAAACAGTCCAAAGAATGTGCAACAAGTCATCTTTTTTCCTGCAGGGGATAAAAAGTGTAAACAAACTAAGCAACTAAAGTCTCCATTGGGAAGAAGGAAACAGGAGCTCAGCTGAACCAATATGCTGAAGCAAGGGCATTGAGAATGACACTAGGGAAGTGTGTGCACGTACACCATACACATTCACACACGCACGCACTGTGCTATAGGGACAGGCAACTGGAGAGCCAAAAGACTGCACCCTGTAAACTTAGGAAGCTGGAGATAAGTACAGTGAGTATCTGAGGTCTGTAGGGACCACCAGATGATGACTTACGACCTTTCCCCCCTACATGATGACACTGAGGACAAGGGGTCCTATTCACCTCTCCATGTCACAGCAAGTAGCCAAGCATAGCCAATGTTCTTTCTCACGACAATCTAAATGAGAACTCTAGTGCCAGGCATGAAAAACATCGTGAGTTGTTGGTTAGGGGAGTCTCAAGACTCCAAATTAGTATGGGCTTTTGCTGTTGTGCATCGTGCCTTCCAGCAAAAGAAATTAAGACCATGTTGTTGACAACAATACACACTTCAGGCACAGGACTTGGAGGAATTGATCTGGTTCTGAAGGGGAAGCCCCCTCCCTGAGGACCAGTTCTCATAGTATCAGGGGAGGGGCTATGTAAGCTGTCAGGGGAGAACAGAAATCATTGGCTCTAACCAGTCATAACACTTATGCACCAATACGGCATTCTGATAGGTGTAATAGTGGCTCTTATATGTAAGGGGTAACCAATAGCCTGCTAATTGGGCTTAAGGACCAGTAAATAGGAAGACATTTATGCCTTCACTGTAAACTTACCTAGGTTCCATGGCTCCATTAGCCATGGATATTTGATTAAGAAATCACTGCTACCACTTTTATAAAGAAGCATTTCTAAGTATATTCTAAATAAATATCCTTACAGCCACAAAAAAGTGTAGCTCTAACCTTTCATCAAAGAAGTCTCTTGTGGCAGAAGACATAGATACTTACAAAAAATTAAACTGGTGAAAACGCAGACATAAACCCCAATTAATACATTTACATTACAGC
>NC_022031.1:18853184-18887027 GCF_000317375.1 Microtus ochrogaster | reverse complement strand
CTCTCTCTCTGCCTCTCTGTCAAAAAAGACAAAATTGAGAGTGTTAGGGAGGATGCAGTGAACCTGGGAATGATGAGGATAAATACACCTCAGATATCTTGTATGAAATTCTCAAAGAATAAAAATACTGTATTACTTAAAAATATCATACTCTGGAGGTACCAAGTACAGAGACCACACTAGCACACTGAGTTTCAGAACTGAGGATCAAATGTCTGAACTACATATCTCAGCTTTATCACAACATAACTCAATATTGAAAATACTTCAACTGAAAGAATACAGCTAACATAAAAATACAAACAATTAAATAAGCCCAAGTGCAAAAACTCAATGTAACTATGAAAAAAAAAACATTAAAACTACAACAACATGACTCTCAGAAAATTATTAATCCCACAAAATGATCTATGTAAAGTCAATTCGATGAGATTTCAAAGAACTCAAAGAAAGCAAACCAGTGAAGACAAACAGATCACAAACAGCAGATGTAAAAAAAGAAATTTGTATAAAATATGAAAGAAATTATACAAAGAGAAACATTAAAAGAAAACTAAATTTGTTTAAAATTTTTAATGTTCTTAATTTTACACTGTACTTCTTCTGGAGACAATTTCAATAAATTGTGTGCTTACACATGTTTGCCTACAAAAAAAAGAAAGCTAAAATACACAATTGAAAAGCACAATCAGTCAAATAAAAACATCCACAGAAAGCCTCACTGAGAACAGGTCAATGGCAGACATAGCTGAC
Source organism: Microtus ochrogaster (assembly GCF_000317375.1). Taxonomy (NCBI): domain Eukaryota; kingdom Metazoa; phylum Chordata; class Mammalia; order Rodentia; family Cricetidae; genus Microtus; species Microtus ochrogaster. The sequence goes on along the minus strand of NC_022031.1, from coordinate 18,886,274 downwards.
TGAAAGGGTGAGAGAAATGAAAGTTTTCTAAAGACAACGACAAATTAAGAAAATACAAGTAGGCATCCAAGACCCCATGAAAATATGAAATTGAATAAACATGAACACAGAAACCATACAATTTAAAGGCATGGGGGACTTTTCAATAAAATCATAGCAGACAGTTTTCTCAAATTAGGGAAAGAGATGCCACCCCAGATACAGAAGGTATTCAGCATGCATTCAGACCATAACAAAACCTCCTTCTCTATCAGCTTTAACTAAGCCACTAACACACAAGAGAAGAGCTGTGTATTGACAGCGGCACTGGAGAAGCACAAAGTCTCACACAGAGGTAGGCCCATCAGGTTAGTAAGTTTCCCAACAAACTCTAAAAGTCAGCAGGCCTCATCTCTCACCTTACACAGAAATCAATTCCTACTGGACCAAAGATGTTAACCTGAGACCCCAAACTCTGAATTAGCTGAAGGAAAGGTAGGAAATTCATTTAAAGATGTAGGCAAAAGTGTTGATAAACAGATGCCTCTCACTCAGGAAACAAAGCCAAGAGTCCAAAGCTAGGAACCTCTGAAATTCAGAAGCTTCTTTCTGGACAGCAAGAAAACAGATTATCCAATGAAAACACAGTCTCAGAGGGGGCGTTCTGCTTCTGCCACATGTCTGACAGAGGATTAGTTTTTAGAATGTACAAAGATTTCAACAACCTAAGTGAGAATACAAACACCCAAATCAAAAAATGGACCAAGGGAACAGAACATACAGTTCTCCAAAGAAGTAGAAACGGTTAACGTTTTAACAAATGTTCAACTTCCTTAGCCATCAGGGATGTGCAGTCAGAACGGCTTGCCATCAAGGAAACAAACACGGACAAGAAAGAGGACCTTATTAGATCACTGTCGGTCAGAGATGTCAGCTGGCACAGCTGCTGTGGGTGCCATCTGTGGAAATTAGTGTGTGAGTTTCTCAGAGGCTTAAAAAGAAAAACTCTACCATGTGACTCAGTTGTTCTATTCCTGGGCATAGACCCAAGGCCTTTCCATCCTATTGCAGAGATACTTTCACATCCATGCTTCTGGCTGCTGCATTACATCAGCAAGGAAATGGAATTTTCATAGATGCCCATCTACTAAAGAATAAAGAATAAAACTGTGGCATGTATACACAATGGAATTTTAATCAGTGATAAAAAAGGAATTAGGAAAATTTCAAAACTAGATACAATTGGAAGATATTAGGTAAACCTAATCAGACTCCGGAAGACAGTTACTACGTGTTCTCTCTGTATTGGGTGCTAGCTTCTTATAAACACACATACACATTATATACATGTGTGTGTGTGTATGTGTGCGTTTGTGTAGAGGCTGCCCCAGGAAGATTGGGGGCAGCTTTAAGGGAGCAGAAAAAGTTTACGACACCACTCTCATTTTAGAAGTAGCTACAGAGTGTACTCCAGCTGCATACTGCTAAGTTTACAACACCTATATGAACTCAATGCCGGTGGGGCCTGCACAGACAACAGATTTCTTGAAGTCTGACAAGACGTACATAACGCTCAAATACAAGGATTTCCATAGGGAGACTTCACGCTGGTGCTCCACAGAAAATACAACAAACACTTTAGGTTGGAGAGGTGGCTCAGAGATTAAGAACACTGGCTGCTCTTTCACAGGTCCTGAGTTCAATTCCCAGCAATCACAAGGTGACTCACAACCATCTGTAGTGAGAACGGATGCCCTCTTCTGGTGTGCAGGTGAACATGCAGATAGAACACTCATACATAAAATGAATAAATTAATCTTTTAAAAAAGTAATATGACAATTCCAAGGAAAATAGCTTACAACAGTAAACTATAGAGAAATCCAAACAGGTTAAATGTTTGATGAAAAATGGAAATAAATCATTGCAGATATACTCAGTGACATCTAAGTAGAGGTAAGTGCTTAAGAGAAACTAGGAAGACAGTAGAAGTTATTAATAAGAAATTCACAAAGACAGTGATCAAGAAAAAGATACAAATAAATCAAAATAAAAAGCTTAAAAGGGCAAAAAAATATCCAGGGAACACCTCAGTAAAGGACAGATCTATAGAAAAAAAAAGCATATTTGGCTTGAAGACATATCCTTTAAAATATCCCATTCAGAGAGAAAACTAGAATAGAGCATTCAGGACCTTTGGGACATCTCTAGGTATAAAACCCTGCATCACTGGGATGCATGGAAGCAAGGAGAGGAAGGTCAAATGCACTTTAAGTTGATGACCAAGCCTTCTCCACAGGGCCTTTGGGGAACAGTTAACATAACATAGATTCATAAGCCATTAAATATTACAAAATATTTAATCTGAGCATATAAAAATGGTCGTCTTTTATGAAAAATCTGGTCTTGTTGAAAGACTGAAAGGATGGTTCAACATATTCAAGGGAATAACATATATAATAGAAGGACAAAAATTACATAATTTAATTAGATACAGAAATATATTTAGTAAAATTCAAGATCCAATCATGATAAAAGTCCTGATCAATTCATCACAAAAGGACAAGATCTAAACACACATAACAAAATCAGACCTACCAACATATTACATTGGAAAAGTATGAAGACATTTTTTCTAAGATAAGAGAAATCTGTTCATTCTCACTGGACAAGCTAAACACAGTATTAGATCTTTTATTCAGAAAAATTACATAAGACTATAAAATAAAAGACATGGGAGAAAAAGGAGGGAAAGACAAGATATCCTGTTTTGTGTGTGATGTAATTCTACATGCAGAAAAATCCTAAAACTCCAAAGGACTATGACAAACAGTAAATTTGGTAATGCTGCAGACATAAAATCAACATGCAAAAAATCTGTAGGTTTTCTGAAAAATAAATCATGGAAACAATCTCAACTAACATTACCCAAAGAAAATAAAAAAGAGAATACATAGGAATAAACATAACTGAAAAAGTAAATGGCCTCTATAAGAACAATTATAAAACACAGGTGAACGGATAGGTTTCTAGATACACACGAACCCCCAAAGTTAAACCAAGGAATAAAAAGCTTGAACACATCCATATCAAACACTAAAGCTGAAATATTATTAAAGATATTCTCAACTGAATGAAAAGTACAGAGATCTTGAAAGATTCTTTGTGAAATCCTACTACATCTTTAGACAGGAACCAACACCAGTGCCATTTAAATTATCCATCAATCAGAAATGGAGGAATGCTACCAGCCTCTAGAAACAACATCCCTCTAACTCAAAAACTGGATTAGAACACAGGAGAAAAAGGCAACTACAAATGAATTTTCTTCATAATCAGAGATTAAAAAATATTTAATAAAATACAAAAATTCACCAACACATTAAGGAAACTATAGGCAATGGCTAATCTGACTTTATGGCAAGAGTGCCAGGATAGTTCAAATTATCCACTTATAAATTAAATGTAACAAAATTCATAAATACAATCAATTATTATATTTAAATCATCTTAATAAATACATGATTCTTTGGTTGAGATTGTCTCCAGGTTCTAGCTATTACAAATAATGCTGCCATAAACATAATTGAACAAGTGTCCCCTCTACATGTGGGCAACAATTGTGTAGCTTGGTCTGTTTGTGGGGCCCCTGGCAGTGGGACCAGGATCAATCCCTAGTACAAGAGCTGGCTTTTTGCAACCCATAGTAGGATGTCTTTCTTAGCCATTACACAGGGGGAGGATCTTATCCTTTCAGAGGAATGAATGTGGGATGGGTTGGTGAAAGGTGGGTTAGAGGGAAGGAGGGAAGGAAGGGAGAATTGGTATTTGTTTGTAAAATGAATACAAAATTTTAAAATTAAAAAATAAAATAAACATACACATAGAAAGGGACTTCAGCAAAAAAGAAAAAAAAAACAACCGATATATTTTCATGATTAGAAGCCTTCAACAACCAGGAATAGGAAAATAATCCCCCTGCACAATAAAAATTATGTAAGTCAATCCTTTAGCCAATGCTATGCTAAATAGAGAAAATCTGAAAGCAATTCCTCTTAAATAAAAGAAATAAAACAAGGGTATCAATTCTCCTCAATCTGATTCAGTGTGGTACAGGATTTAGCCTGAAGAACAGACAGACAAAAGAAAGAAACAAAGAAAATACAAACAAGAAGTGAAAAAAAACAAATCCTTTTCATTTTCTCAAGATATGATCCTGCATTTTAATCAAACTAAAATCTATACCAGAAAAATCCTTAAATCTGATAATCACTTTTAACACAGCAACAGAATACAAAAATTAGGATAATAACATCAATATGTTTTATACACCAAAAATAAACATGTTCAAGAAGAAATCTAAAGTAATTTTATCCACAATAACCTAAAAATAATTGGAATGAACCTAACCAAAGATATGAAAGTCATCTACAGTGAAAACTTTATAACATGGGACAATAAGTCGAAGACAACACTGTAGAACTATTAATTTGAAGCTGTCCATATTCAGAATATGATCTAGCAAGTCAATGCCACACCTATCAAAATCCAACTAAATTTTCCCAGAATGTAACAAAACAAAACAAAAAAGTAAAACTTACACACTTTGAACAACTAAACCTTTCCTAAGAAAAAACATAAGGCTCAATTTCTCAGAAAATTAGGAAATAACCTTCCTCAGGATCCAATAATACCACTTTGGGGTATATATCCAAAGGATGCTCAATTGTGCCACAAAGACATGTGTTCAACTATGTTCATAGCAGCATTGTTTGTCATAGTCAGAATCTGGAAACATCCTAAATACCCCTCAATCAAAGAATGTATAAGGAAAGTGTGGTACATTTACACAATGGAGTACTACACAGCAGAAAAAAATAATGACATCTTGAATTTTGCAAGCAAATGAATGGAGCTAGAAACATCATTTTGAGTGAAGTAACCCAGACTTAGAAAGACAATTACCACATATACTCACTCATTAGTGGTTTTTAAACATAAAGCAAATAAAACCAGCCCACAAATCTCAATCACAGAGAACCTAGACAACAATGAGGACCCTGAGAGAGATATACATAGGTATAATCTACATGAAAAGTAGACAAGATATCTTCAGTAAATTGGGAGCATGGGGACCTTGGAAGAGGGCTAAAGAGGAGGCGAGAGACAGAGAGGGGAACAGATAAAAATGTAGAGATCAATAAAAAATAAAAAATGAGGGGCTGGAGAGATGGCTCAGTGGTTAAGAGCATTACCTGCTCTTCCAAAGGTCTTGAGTTAAATTCCCAGCAATGACATGGTAGCTCCCAACCATCTGTAATGAGGTCTAGTGCCCTCTTCTGGCCTGCAGGAATACACTCAGAATATTGTGTACATAATAAATAAATAAATATTTTTAAAAAATAAAAAATAAGAAAAGATATATAAGGCTCAATGACCCGTAACAACAAATTTCAAACTGTACTGCAAAGCTATGGTAATATAAACAGTGTACTATTGGCACACCCACACCAAGTGGATAATCCAAATAAATTATATCACCATCTGACATTTAACCAAACTATGCTGAAACTGTATATTGGAGAAACAGTAGCATTTTTAACAAATGGTACATAGAAAACTGGAAGTGGAAATACAGAATAAAATAGATCTCTCTCTTTCACTTCACACAAAACTAACTCAAAATGGATTAAATACTCAAGAAGACTCACAATTCTGAAATTTCTAGAAAAAAAAATGAAACTACTTTGAGATATAAATATATGCAAGGGGTTATTAGATATGACTTCATATATAATTATTAGGAAATAATATTAAGAACAGATGTGTAGAATTGCATGACATTTAAAAGTTCCACACAGTAAAGAAAGCAAGCAATTGAAGATATAACATATGCAATGGAGCAAAGAAAACAGGAGAGTTAAGAGACAGCATATACAATGGCCAGAATCATTGCCTGATATTCATTTGACAATTATTCAAAATCATTTAGACATAAAACCATGGGCAAAGGGTATTTTTGTCAGTCTTTATATTGTCTTGAAAAATTAGTTGATTTAATTTACATAATGGGTTATAAATTTACTATAACCCATGGCTTAAGGGCTTTAGACTGTATTAAGTCACCAAATGTTGATTCTGGTCCCATGGTAAAGTAAAGTATTGTGGCAAACAGAATGACTATCACAATCTACCTATAAAGAACTACATCAGGAATCATGGGGGGAAAGGGGGAAGCAGGGGTCAGATAAAGTTTTTCAAGATATGACCCCAAATAACATACTTCTGCTAGGTAGGCCCCATCTCTTAAAGCCCTAGAAGCCATAAACTAAAGCTTTCAAGCTGGGAACAACCCCACAATAGTTAGATCATAGGAAAAATACTTTATATATTATCCCTAACAAGGGGAGACCATTAAATGCTAAAGTCTGAGCAAGAGAAAAGAACCAAGAGAAATAAAATCACAGCCTTCTAAGATTCTCCTGCAAAAGGCTGGAGTAGAAGAGAGACAGTCTCTGTGTTTCTGTTCTTGATGTTTCAAGGTAGAGATGTAAGCATCCTAAATTCATCCTAAATTCACAGAGATCTCTTCAAATATGAGGATCAGGAAGTGACCAGAGTATGCCAAGATTAAATACTGGGAAGCATAGAGAGTTACTCAACAGGAAGTCTAGTAGCTCAATTATATGTAAATCAGAATGTTACCAAGAAATCTTGGAGCACTCACAGGGTGAAATTGTACAACTAGGTATACATCAAAGAGATAAGTTGGCATGCTTGTGTCTACTGTGGCCCAAGGCCTAAGAAATAGATATAGCTTGGGTACTGAACAATAGATAGATGGGTGAGAATAATGTGGTTATGTACATAATGGAATCAATCACAAAGAATTTAATCCTGTTGTTTGCATCAAAATTGGCGAAACTGATATTCTGCTAACTGAAATAAGCCAAACAGAAAGGCGAGTGGCAGATGATTTTCTTCATATGCACAAAGGGGAAAGATACACCTGAAAATATGTTTACCACTCTCCCAGGTGGTGGCATGAACCTGAGAGAGAAGGGCCTAAAATGAGATGAACTAAAGTCTCAAGCAATAGCCAACTTTATTCAGAGCATCAGACAATTTATACTCTGAGGGTTACGAAGACTCAAAAGACTAAGGTGTTCGTTCATAAGGACAAGGAGCATCCGACAAGTGCATGTTTCTCCACAGAGCATAAAAAGAGCAACAACTGAAATATGCTCACTCCTATCTGCTCCACCAGATAGAAACACATTCCAAAAGTGATTCTCTATCTGCAGAAATGGAGGTCAAAAGATTCTTGTTTCCTTGGGGTTTTCTCACAAGCGCTCAGAATTCTCACGAAACCCCATTCTTAGATTGTGTTCTAACAAAAGTAGACTCATGATTATTGGGAATTAAAAAGAGTATTGAATTTCAGGGGAAAGGAGTGACTAGATGTGCTCATTGCACATTGCATACATGGAAATAACATGCCGACTCCCATTAACATGTATTACTAATGTGCTAATAAAAAGTAACATTGAAAATGTATGAATTATACCTTTGGAAGGATCTCTGTGTCTTGTCCTGATGTGGTGCTGTTGCCATGAAACTCTTATCTTCTGAGTTTTCCTTATCTTTTCCCTCAAAACAATTCCTTTTAAGTCCTTCTTTCTCTAAAAGGTACAGCTATGCCTCCTTCTGCAGACCTGAGAAAACTTTCCATTTAGTTGCCCATTTCTAATAATTTACTGATTGATAATTAACAAAATATCCACAAAGAAGGTGGCTAGACCATGGACATTTGTCCATGTCAGAGTCCTGGAGCCCAGAAGTCCAAATTTAAGATATTACCTCTGCTGATGCCAGGCCTTGTTCCTATCTCTGAGAGCACTTGGATTTATGGCAACATGATTCTAATTTTCACATGGCCCTTCCCTTGTGTACTAGTCTGATTTTCCCCTTTTTAAAAGAATGCAGGCCCATTAAGTTAAAGTTCATGCTACGGCATTGTCTTAACTCAATCATCCGCCAATGCCTTGCATTTAACTTGGTCTGCATTCCCAAGTACCAAGTGCCAAGATTTTATCATCACATGACCAGGAACAATATGCAACCAAACTCCCTGAGCGATGACCAACACACATAACCCAACAAACAACCAAAAACTGTTCATCCTACCTTTTTGGGAATGTGGTCATTGTGTTCTTAAAATGAATCCCTTTTGTCTGAGGGTGACACAACTCAGCCTGTAACGCCAGCAACGCTTTTACCTATTCAGATATGAGGGAAAGCTTTAAATCCTCACTCAGATTGTGAGCCATTCCTTCTTGGGAGGAATATAGACAACTTTCTCTGCATTTGACTCCTGATGGAGCTGTGCTGAGTTCTCCTAATATTGGGTATAATCTGATATTCCAGGTTAGATTTGTTGGTTTTTGAGGTGCCCCCCCCAGATGTGTGAAAAATGCGGTTTCTAACGGCCCTGCTTCCCATCCTGTGACAGCAGTGTGGGTGGCTAATCTGTTTTTTTCTTAATCTGTAAAGCCTTAAAGTGTATTTAGAGAAATTCAGATTTGAGAGCCTGCCATTTTGAGAACAAGACACCTATATTAAAATGTGTATTAATGTAAGGATTCCACATGATTCCTACTTCAATCAGAAAATATTGATTCATTGCCTCCTCCTTAGGAAACGGAACATTTGTTCTCATTGACAAGTCAACTGATAGGCATTTGGGGGTCAGGTTCAAGGCAGCAGAGATAACTCAAGCATCACAGTTAGTCTTTTGTCTTGTTTGTATTTAGTTTCTAATATGTTTTGAGCCATTAAAAACCCAAGAACATCTATGGTTAATTATTTCATCCTACTACCATTCAGATATGATGCTGTATTCCCAGAAAGATGACATGGGAGAGAGACACTGTGGCAAAGACTGTAAATTTTGTAACTTAAAAGAATGCTAAAATAGGTGCTTTGTAGGTTATCTCCAAAGGCTATGTGCTACGTCTGAGCTGAATACGAGATTACCAGCATTGTGGGGATAATAGAAGAGATCATATTCATTTTCCTCATGGCTCTTTTTGGTGCCTGGAAGAGACTTTCTCTTGGACCAACAGCCTCTAACACCTCTTCTGGAATCCATTCCAGTCGATGATGAGCTACATCTGGCCTGTGAAATGAAAATAGCAAAACCTTTGATTGAGTCCAAGTTAAGTGGATCTACATCATCTGCTCAGTCAACTTTTGCCAAGATGGATGATGCTGTGTCAGTGTTCCATAATTTCAGAGGTGGATTCCCCCGCTTTAAAAGCAAAGTGTTCTCCTTTATGTAAGCAATGAAAGAGGAAGAAAAGGAAACTCTGCTGTGTGCGAAATGCAGTTTGGCTCCTTTATATATTTGGAAACAAAACCCCAAAATAGCCTTCGTTGCGCCTTTTTCCTTTTCACTGGAACCTTGCCATCTCAGCCCTTACCACGCTGCGCAAGGGGCACTGGCTGAGGAGGCTCAGCAAAAGGGAATTAGTTCTTTTTATCTTGGTATGTGAAGGGTCGAAAGGTGAAGAATGGGAAGAGACATGAGAACTGCCAGTGCTCCCCAGTCGTTTTAAGTCTCGGCTCATGTTAGAAAATACTCACTCCAGGAGGAACACAAAAGGTCACACAGAGAGGGGTGGGAATCTTACCATTTTGTTCTATGAATTTGTCCAGCTTCCTCCATTTAAGAACAATACACATAGAAAGGGAAATAAGGGAAATGAGCTCAAAGTGGATGTTTTCAAAGCTCAGGAAAACACCTAGCTATGCGGGAGCCTAGCTAGAGCCTACAGAGGAAGTCACACCTACCATGACAAAGGCTGAAGAACACTTCAGGCCTACTTGTTACACGTGAGGAGAGATAAGGTTTGTGTGTGTGTTGTTATTTGCTTTGTTTTTATTGGTACTTTTTGTTTGTTGGTTGGTTGGTTGGTTGGTTTGTTTTGGCGTTGTTTTGTTTTGTTTTTTGAGACAGGGTTTCTCTGTAGTTTTGAAGTCTGTCCCAGAACTCACACTGTAGACCAGGCTGGCCTCAAACTCCACCTGTCTCTGCCTCCCAAGTGCTGGAATTAAAGGTGTGTGCCCACAATGGCCTCATTGTCACTGTTTTTGTTGAGCTGAGGACTGAATCCATGGCCTTTTATCCTAGCCAAGCTGAGGACTCAGAAGCAGGTTGAGGATTTTGATGCTAAAGGTTCTGGTTGACTGGACTCTGTGCCATGATTACTGGCAGAGCCTCTATTCCCTTAGAGCAGTGGTTCCCAATCATCCTAGTGTGGCGACCCCTTCATTCAGTCCCTCATGTTGTGGTGACCTTCAACCATAGAATTACTTTTGTCGCTACTTCATAACTATAACTATGATAGTTGTGAGTCATAATATGTTTTCAATGGTCTTAGGCAACCCCTGTGAAAAGGTCATTCAACCCCCAAAGGGGTTAAAAACTACTGTCTTACATTCTCTGAACTGATAATGCAATAAGAACGTAGTTACACTAGTTTTCAAGTCTTATATACTAAGTATAAGTCCATTTCTGGGAAATTTTTTTCACAATTATTTCTATGATGTTGGGTATAGCAATATCAACTTCTTGTTCCAAAGGATTAGCAAGACTTTTAGGTACTGTGATTTTAGATTTCCACACGGGTTTTTCATATGCGTTGTTGCCATCTTTCTTTCTTCTTCTTCCTGGGTAAATTTTACCACTAGAATACATGGGGCACTATAGCACTCTTGTGTCTTTCATCTGAGCTTGAGAGCTTTCATATCCAGTCCTTAGCCCCTCACTGTACTACAAAGAATCAACAGCAGAAGTAGATCTCAGAACTCAGTGAATTGAGCAGCAAAAAATACCAGCTATTATGCTACAAGCTGTTTTAAAAAAAAAAAACGGCTGATTTAGAAATGAAAACGAAAGCTTTAGAATATGTGAGTTTTATATGCAGAAATTGTGTGGTAATTTCATTTATTAATTATACATATCTAGTTTAAAACTAATGATTTCATTGAAAACTGAATAGCCATTAAGACCATAAGAGCAATGCAGAAAATACCCTCTTCATAGGACGGTAAATCTGAAGTATTCTTAGAATTCAGAGAAAAATTTTAAAGAGCTTAATAAGTATTTTTCATTTTTAAATTTTTAATTGCTTTTACTTGAAGTTATTTGTTTATTAAATTGTTCATATTAAAACTGGAAGTTTGGAGCTGGAAAAATGGCTCAGTGGTTAAGAGCACTGGATGCTTTTCCAGAGGACCTAGGCTCAATTCCCAAAACCCACATGGCAGCTCACAACTGCCCTGGTTCCAGGGGATGCAGCACAAGCACACACAGACATACATGTAGGCGAAACACCAATACACATAAAATGAAAAATTAATTATTTAAAAAAAACTGGAGAATTTTATTTTTTATTTCATTTCATTCCATAATGTTGTTCCATAATTTCGTAGATGAGTATAACACATTTTGGTCATTGTTTTAGTATTTGTAGCCTCATCACGAGCTTCTTGTCCCAGCCTCCTGACTGCTCAGCTGAAGTTACAAGGTCTTCCAAGTCTCCACTGTTGCTCTCATGAATATATGAGCATCGGAGCTTTTCTTTCTTCCTTCCTTTCTTCCTTCCTTTCTTTCTTTCTTTCTTTCTTTCTTTCTTTCTTTCTTTCTTTCTTTCTTTCACCAAAGAATCATAGCTAGTAAATTCTATACAATCCCGTTTGAAGTGTAGCTAAGCAGAGTGATGGTGACATGGGAAAGTCCAGCGTGAGTAATCTTATTCTAGAAGCACAGTGACCTGACATAGCCATTTTTAGCTCTGCTCCCAGGAGTCTCAGTGTTTAATGTTTATAATTCTGATATAACTGAAAGACATTTGAAAGACGAAGAAGAAGAAGAAGAAGAAGAAGAAGAAGAAGAAGAAGAAGAAGAAGAAAAAGAAGAAGAAAGAGAAAAACACAGAAAGTAAGAGGGAACAAAACTACAAACAACTTGCATAATCAACAAATGCAAACAACAGATCAACACAAATCAGCAGAAAATACTTCCTTGATGGAGTTCTGAGAAAACGGTAGAATTGAGCTTTTTGAGAATTGGTATCCTAACTTACAAAATGAGCTGACTGTTACAGAGGTTTATGCTATAGCCCAAGCCTGAGGTGGCCCCCAAAGGCCCAAAGGCTGACTCCCAATGCTGTGCTCCTAGAGGTGGCAGAATCGTTAAGAACTGGAAGCTAGTGGGACAGCGAGAACTCAGTTCTGCTTTTTTTCTCCCATTCCTAGCATGAAGTGGGCAGTTTTGCTTTAGAACATGCCCTTGACTTAAGGTCTTGCCTCATTAGAGAGACAAAAACAAAAGGGCAAATCAATCATGGAACAGAACTATGGGTAAAATGAATCTTTTTCTTAATAAATCAGTTATCTCGGTAATAATTATCAAAATAGGCAGCCTACAGTTACATTTGTGGATTTCCTATTTTGGTGGTTTGACTACGGATGGCCCCCATAGGCTCATATATTTGAATTCTTGGTCTCCAGGTAGTGGAACTGTTTGGGAAGGATTAGGAGGTGTGTTGTCATTGGAGGACATAGGTCACGGGGGACATACTTTGAGGTTTCAAAAGCCCAGGTCCTTTCCAGTTCCCTGTCTCTGCTTCCTGGTCATTGTCTCAGGATGTAAGCTCTCAGCTACTGCTCCAGCACCATGTCTGCTGCTGGGCTCCCTGTCCTGATGGTCATGGCCTCCAACTCTTTGAAACTGTAAATCCCCAGTAAACCCATTCTTGATAGTTGTTTTGGTTATGATGTCACACCACAATAACAGAAAAGTGACAAAGACACCTATATTGAATACAAAATGTGTGGTACAACAGGGAAACCAGCATCCTATGTAACTACCTTACAGCAATAACCAAGTAGAAAATACTGATAGCATTAAGAGTTGGTGCTTTATCATCCCTCAACCTATTCAGAAGTACCAGTCCTTCACGCACAAGAAATAATACGTTCTGATTTCCCTAAACAAACAGCAACATTTCTGGCAAATGTAGATCACAAAAGTCCACCAATGCCAAGCTAGCACATCTGCAGTTTGTGGCAGAGTGTTGCGAAGTGACTCTTTGCATATTGTCGCTCATTGCGAAGTGTGACGTACCAGTAGAATTTCTGGATATTCTCATTTTAGAAACACTTAACTATAGTTAAATTTCTCTCAGCAAAGTATGAGTACATATCCACGTGGTACATATCCATGGTTCCCAACACAGATGAGGCTGGGATTGGAGGACCACCAGTGTGCAGTTAGCCCAGCTTCATGGCATGCGGAAAGTTAGCCTGTGTTATGGGCAAAACCTGTGTCTAAAACAATACAAAAAAAGAAGGGTCTCATCTAAACTAAAACAATACATGAAGGAAGGGTCTCATCTAAACTAAACTAAACCACATCTAGTTTAAACTGCATCTAGTTTCATTGGTGGTGGAAAATTTATAAGTAAATGGAAACACTAGCCCTCAGCATCTTCTACCAATAAACAATGTATGAATGACCCCAAGGAATGAGATGTGAGAAGGATGTCTTAGCCTCTACCAATCGTGACTTCGTGCCCGAGGAATGGAGCAGTGACAGAGAAGGGAGAGGAAGAGGATTAAAGGAGATTTTTATTATTTTCCCAAGTACGTGCATTTTCCTCCAAATTAAAACTTTCCATGCTTCAAACAAAGTGGTGCCAAATCTAACATTTATTCATATGTATGTTTAGCTGGAATAGCTGTGGACCAAGCCATGTTTCATATATTTATGTGCAAGGTATGAAACTTTCCATCTTTGCAATCCATGCCAATAAGCTGTACTGCTATTTTGTTGTTTGTGTTTTGCTTAAAAAGGTTGATTACATTTTGTAGACACTTTGTGGTTATTCAGTCCTCACTTGGGAGTTTGATTAACAAATACACCATGCTAAGGATACTAAATTGTATATATAAGCAAAATGGGAATATTATAAATTCAATAAAAGCCCAGTAACTCATAAAAAAGCGCAAGCAAGAGTTAGAAGTGATACTAACAGGTGCAGATTGGTGTGTTGATTTGGAAATTTCTCCACGGTTTTTAATCTGTGAAGCCAGGATCTTTAAAAACCCCTCAGCGTTTCCTCGGTAGACTACTGTTTTGCTCTACAATTTCTTAATATACTTTTTAGATTGAATATTTATCTACATGACACCAAACATACAGATGAAAACCAAAACATTCAGTCAATCATTCAGCTGTTTGTTAATATATATTTGGCATCGGTTATAAAAGAGGAATTAAAAATCATTAACTAGGGTTTCCATTTTTATTTATGCAGTTGGCAATACTGAAGTGTAGTCGTCATTGCAAGAAAAGCTCCATCTTAGTAATTGCTTTTCTTTTATTTGATATTTTTGATTTTATAAACAAAAGCTTTTTGTTCTGATGTGTTTATTTTTCTTGATTGTTAAATTACAAGCTTCATTTCCCTTTGACGATAGAGCTCTGATCTCAATTTTTCCATCAACATTTTAATTCTTCTTTGTCTCATTTCACCTCTCCCAGACAGAGGACATGAATATATTTTCTTTATGGCTATTTCTTCCCTGTTTATTTTCTCTTATATAAAATTTGTTTAAATTATTCAAATTATTAAATATAAAAAGATACTAAAAGTTTATATTTCAATCAAGATAAAACGATGCTAGAGAACAGAGAGGAAAAAATAGCATGTATCTAAGATGAATGTGAAGCCAGACACCAAATTCCTAAGAGTAGAAGGGAAAAGCTCAGACTGCATTTGAGATGAGGGATTAGATAATACTGTCTAGAGAAAACAACAGCAGAGAGTATTTGTGGTGAGGACTAGGTCCTCGATTTGCTGTTTATCTTCCGTACCACAATCAGGAGCTTCAGCAGCCTTATGCTTTGTTTCCTGCGGAAGTCTACCTCTCCGGCCTCCTCTGCCCAGCACCCCTCCCCCCTGGTTCAGAGAAAGGGATTATCAGGATACTTAGTTCCCTAAGGAATTCCTTGCATACATGCATGGGTCTCAAGTATTTATCCTTGCTTTCCGATGATTTAATTCAATACATGGACAACATTGAAAGAAGCTGCTGTCTGTTGTGTATCAAGCACCTCCTTTATGCTAGATAAGTGAAAGTTTGTGTACTCATTGCCCTACTTAGTTTCTGCAATGAGCTGCTTCATGGAGGAAAAACGATAAGGTTTTGAGATGTAAGCAATAGGACCAAGATCACTAGCTAGGAACTGGTAAATGGTTGAGCTGATACACAGCACCTAAGTGTCCGCATATGTGGGGTCGGTGTCTCTCACTACAGCTGATGTTTATTGGGAAAGTAGGGCTATTATTCTAATGTGTTAACTCTAAATCCTTTGTTGTTTTCAAACTCTGCAAAAAAATCTCTTTCTCTAAGAGAGACTCGTCGTCATTAAAGGGAGTTTCCTAGAGTAAATAATGACAAGACTATAATATAGGTATCACACTTCTTTTTGAATATTTTCAAAAAAGCAATGGTAGCTGCTACGTGGGGAGCCCCCCTAAGCACAGCTTTCTGTGTGCTTTCTCTTGCTACATCCTCACACAGCCTGACATTCAGATGCTCCTGGCATCTCTGCTTCTCAGATGAGAAAGCTAGGGAAGATTTTGAAGACTAATTTGGCTTCTGATGCTCTACCACCATAGCAGGGTGGGGTGGGGAGTTGCTTAGTGATACAGTGATACCTATTAGTCAGGCCAGTAGCTCCCCAAGCAGATCACTATTCTAAGGTGACTCAAAACTTAGCAAAAAAGAGAATGAGCTCAATGACTTCACAATGCCAGAACCTGTAAACCCCCCTTTGCACATATTGGTAAGATTTTGAGTCATTGTAATCACTTCTTTTCTCCAGTTTCCATCACAAATGTAGTCCTTTGTAGAACAAAACAGAATGTTTAAGACCTTATCAAGTTTGGAAATAGCCAAGAAAGAACTATTTCTTTTAAGTAAAGTAATTTAGTCGACTTTAAGGTTTTCATGCTCACCAAAACATAGAAGAGCCAATATATATTGTTAACTTTGCAAAATGTCTCCCTGAAGTGTGCACTTTCTGTTTGTTATATTAGCCTTGACCACTTCTAACACCTAGATCTGTCATAAAATGCCCCAATAATCTTGGCATTCCAGAACCAAGAAGGTGTTGACAAAACATGAGACCTACATCCATCATTAAATGATACTATATGACTCCAGTATAGATAGTGTTGTTCCTTTTGGAGACTACAGCTCCCAGCATTCCCCTGCACTACGGTTACCAGCGCGTTGAGAAGCCGCACAGGCGCAGGACATTTCTCCCAGACGCCCCTGCGTTCCCCGTTAAAAACAGGGGTCGCCACGAGCCCCCCCTTTCGTCTCTTCACCCCCGTACCTCACCTGTTGTTACCCCCCTCCATTAAAGTGCACCCATGTGGGACCGCCGCGTGTCCGTGTCTCCTTCCTTACCCCGCACCGTCATGTGTCTCGATTTCTGTCTCCACCCTCTTCCCCTGCAGAAAGAATAACAGATATCTCTATTATAAAAATTATGCAAGATATAGAAAACGTATCTTTTCAAGTCTCAAATCGCATGCTCTGCCTTGACCTCAGACATTTTCATCAGACAAGATTTCAGCATGCACATTTTGAGTTTGCAAATGAAGGCTGATATTGGCAAACAATGACTGGACAAACGATAAATGCTTGACTGAATGACTAAATGATTGACTCTCGAGTAGAATTTGATGACCCTCGTTAAGAAGTCTAAAAACTCTTGCTGATTGACCAAAGCCTTTCTCTGAAATAAAACTATACAGAAATGTTAGGTGTTCTTCATCCAATTTAATATGGTTGTAAGGGTACATGGAAAAATACCAAGAACAAAGAGATCAAGAACTAGACTTCTTGGTGCTGGCCAGATGGTTATTGGGTTAAGGGCACTTGCTACTTTTCAGAGGACTGTGGTTTAGTTCCCAGCACCTCATAACAGGTCATGGCCATCCATAACTCTAGTTTCAGGAGATCTAACATTCATATCTGGCCTCCATGTTCACTGCACATATACAGTATATACACACATGCAGGCAAACATTCATAAATAAAAATAATTTTTAAAAGCAAAGAAATAAGTGTCTCAAGTTCACATGGTAGTGGAACACAGAATCTTTATACAATCTTTCCTTTTTTTTTAATCCACGGAGGAACCTTCTGATACCCTCCAACAGAGATGAAAATACAGAGGGTTCTAGTATATATGCTATAGTTTTCCCTACACCTCTGATAAAATTTGGTTTACAAATTAAGCACAATAAAAAATTAGTAAAGCAAAACAAAGCAATTGTAACCGTATAAAACTATTTGAAACTTAGGAATAATTATTCTCTAACATTTGCATACCTCTGTTGACTTTAGAAAACTAAAATAAGAGAAACAGAAAACAGAGATTTGAGGATGATAATGGATATTTTTCCTATGTATATACTACTTTCCAATTCCATGTGTAGACTACAAACATGAAAATATTACCGGTCATATATGAGATGGTTGGAGGAGCATCCACAATAATGTATTTTGAAACAGAGGGGACAAGCCAGGCATCTTGGTATACACCTGCAATCCCAATACCAAAGAGGCTTAGACAGAAGGATCCTGAGTTCAAAGACAAACTGGGCTACATGTCAAGACCTTATTTTAATAAGCAAACAACAAAAGGAACAAAGACAAACTGATGAAAGGAAGATGTCCAAAGACAGGAACCTCAGATGTGTTCTGAAGTGAGTGTTGTATGGGAAGAGTGTCTTTCCAGCTACTGAAATACATGGGCAATAGTCATAGGGGAGCAACTTCTTGAATGGTTTAACTGATTCCAAGGGGAGCATGCTATTTGGAGTCACATTAAACATCTCCACATCTCACTGTGTACTTCAGGAGTTCAGGTCAGAGAACTCACAGTTGACAGGCGCTCCCCTTCTCCATCTCTGCGGGAAACTTAGTTGTCAGCTGTGCTATGGACTGTGCGTCCACTGTCTTCCTTGTGATTTCTTTGTACACATTTGCTTTCTGCAGCATTAAATCTGACATTCTACCTTCAATTTCTACCTTTTCCCTCTATTTCTTGGTGATCAAATTCCAAAAAGGCAACAATTTAATCTTACAAGATGCTCCAAATTTATCATTGCCTTGAAGTTTTAGAATAAAGCTGATGTCCAAAAGCAGAGAATCTCAGATTGCAAGCTAGGGTTGCAAATTAGCATGATAAACATTGAGCACTTTCAGATTCTCTAGTTCCAATCTCCTAGGAGCCTATCCAGGGCTCTGCTGAGCAGTTCCTGATAAAGAATCCCCATCAGACCAAATCAGAAAGAATTAGAAGATGCCTGGGTTTAATGGATGCCAACTATGTGTTTATCAACATCAATATTCAAAAGAACCCAAGACTTCTCCAGAAGTGCCAAGGCTTTTGTATTATATATGATTGTGTTCTTTCAAATCATGGCTGAGAGGCTGAGACCATTGGCAGAACAATTTAAAAAAGGAAGGCACACACACACACACACACACACACACACACACAAAAGAGAGAGAGCAACTCAGAGATAGAGACAGAGACAGAGAGAAGGAATCTGTTTGCACGGTACTTGGCTGTTGGATCCTTCTGGGATTTAATTATGTTGCTGGCAAACCATCTGACCATTAGAACACAAGCCTTGATCTTGGGAGGGACATACAGGAGCTGGAGTTCAGTTTCATAACCTCCCTCCACCCCAGGAAAAACCAAAAATGGGACACTGATTCAATAATTTTATGTGTAGCATGTACACATATGGTTGTAAAACACAGCAAAGTATTTGGGGAGAGTTCTCCATAGCGAAATGATCCAGAGCCTGTCTCTGGTTTCCCATAGCAGCACTACCCCACTTGTGTATAATCAAGCAGTTTGGCTCCTTTGACTCTTCTAGAAACTGGCTGATGTTTTTTTTTTTTCTTAACAGTCAAACTAGCTGCATGTGGCACGAGGTATACCTATCCAAATCAGCCCATTGCAAACACAGAGAGGTGGTAAATATTGCATTTGATCATTTTCTCTGTAATTTGCTGTTCATAGGGATGTTTTGCATATGTTGATTAAATATGCACTTTCAACTGCCTGGGGAGCCAGAGTCCCTCACAGCAGACCAGTGTGATCTGGTCCCAGGAGGCTGCAGCACTCCAGAGGGGCACAGTCACATGGACTACCTGCTTCAGCTTGTCTTAGCAACAATGATCGCCATATGTGAAGCTGCGGGAAAACAGATGCTGTTTTTCCATTTGTGAAATCAAGTTGTTGGAAAGTAGTCAGGTTTCCGACGCACGAGAGCTCATCTAATCAACCTACGGAGACAGTGTGAGCTTTCTCTGAAATATTTGACAACATTCCCTAGCACTGGTGACTAGAAATCTTATGAAATCAAAAAAGTGATCGTCCTTTCCCCACACGTGCATATATGATATCTCTTTGTATGGCTGGAAGTGGAATCTGTAGTTTTCCCAAACAAAGGGAATATGTAACCCAGTTGCCCGTTACATAAAAGGATTCAGGTCATGGTCTAAATGAAGGGTCTTTTTATTATAGCACTATATGCTACTATGTCAGTCATCGGTCATATTACTCCTTACAATCAGGAGACTCTTAGAAAGACAATTCCTTTTTATCAATTCAAAATCATGATTTCTACAAGAGCACAAGCCTCAGTGTTCTGGAATCCATTCTCCTTTGACCCACATTGCCAGGAGTCGTCACAGTATGTGGGCAGCAAAGCATTTCACTCCGACTGCTTGGATAGCTTCTTTCTGAACTCTGACCTACTTCTCTGAGTCTGTGTCCCCAACAAAGATTAGTTTGAAATCAGGTTATCTAGAGTGAATACAATATCTCCAGGGGCAGAGAAATGCCATATGCCCATCGCAAAGTGTTCAAGCAGCAGCCATGAGCGAGATCAACTGTGGCTAAATCCTTACCTTTAATCATCACAAGCCTCTAATTTGTAGAAAGAAAAGTAGATAAAAGCTGGCTACGAGGAATGCTAAGTTGGCAACCATGGAACTTGGATGCTACTCCTGTTCCCATCATTACTTCCTGGTCTTGTTATTGTCTGGATTTTAATTTTTTATGTAATGTGAATGATGTAATGAATCAAACAGATAAAAAGAAATTGGCAAGCTTTAAGAACAAAAAGTCTCTGTAGAACATCATGGTGTAAATAAATTCTGTTCCAGTCATGTTTGAGTGCTGGGTAGCCTGGTCTCCTGATGGAGATCTACCTAGATCTATCTTGAGTGTATGCCACCTTGAGAAACAACGGAAGAAAACCGCATAACAATAAAACCACTGCACTTACAAAGAGTGTTACTTGTTCAGAAGACAAAGACATGATACCTACTCAGAGTAATGTAACTTTGTCACCATGTGTGTTGGATTTGAAAAGGTGGGGGGATTGCATAGGACTGGGGATAGTTCCCCAGAGCAGAAGCAAGATGCATGTGACAAGCATGGCCGGGAAGCATGAGGCATTTGTAGAGGTGAAGAAGCATAAGTTAATCTGACCAGAAAAAGCAGAAATTTGGAGAGGGAAATAAAGAAAAGAAATGGGTGTGTAAGTACAGATCATAAAGGGTGTTGAGCTGTGATCTTCTCTAGAGATCAGAAGTGACTCTGGGCAACAAAGAGACTTATCATGGCTTCAAGCATGAGACCCATGCAGTGTTTCTTCTGCTAAATGTGCAAGTACAGGGGACTGAAAATTTGGATCCCACTAGAGAAGAGCACACACTTGCATATTGCAAAGAGAAATGGACAATAATAAAGCATCTCAGACCATAAGGACAGACCAGAAAATTGAAGTGGTTATAAATAAATACCCGAGTATAATTAGCAGTAGAGTGGTTACAATGACTGTCATAGAACTTGATTATAGACACATTATTTTCACACTGTTAACTGCTATAAAAGCTCAATGAAACATCAACTTTTGTGGTAAATAGGGGAAAATGAAATACTTGGAAAAATGGAAGTCACATTGGAATAAGATTAACTTGCGAGCCAACTCCAGACCCAGGACCCTTTCTGCTTTTTATAGTTTGGTATGCAGAGTTAGAGTTGGAAAATCTGTATCTTTGTTCCCCTCTCTTAGGGATTTCTAAATACTACCTAGAGAAGGAGAAAAGGGTAGATAGTATGAGGCTATTAACTCGTGAGTAATAAACATGTTGGTGAGCAAAGCATTGAAGAAGTGGATTTAATGACCAGGAGCACTACAAAGGTTTGTGACGCAAGTCTTTCCTTGAGAATTTTTAATGCATAAGGGGCATAATTTCTACAAGCCACTTGGTGATTATAAGAACCTCTGAATAGAGAGGTTCTTAGATTATAGAGCCTCTGAATATATTGCTTTTCTGATTTATTTGGCGAAAATTGATTTTGGCTACTATAATTCCTCACTAATTCGTGAACTAACTTAACTTCATTAATGGCCTTTGGGAAGGGTTGAGACAGGGTTTCTCTGTGTAACCCTGGCTGCCCTGAAACTCTCTCTGTAGAACAGGCTGCCCTCCAACTCAGAGATGTGCCAGCCTCTGCCTCCCAAGTGCTGGAATTAAAGGCATGTGTCTCCACCACCCAGGGGACTAGCTTCATTAAATGAAGGCCATAAGGTCCCACAAAGTTTCTGAACAGAATTACATGTCAGCTTGAAGGTCTAAAATGTTCATATAAGACTCTTAGTTATTTATATATTATATATCTTTGGACATATCATATAACCTAAGTGATTATGCTTTGAATCTACAAAACTAGAGATACCATCTTTAAATTATCTATTTTCATCCATTAAGGAAATGCTTGGAGCATGGTTGTAAAATATAACCACTTACGTTACAGGTGCAGGATACAGTACTTGCCCAGAGCATGCATGACTTGATTTTGTCCATATTCATTAATGAGAAACTAATAAATATTTTGGCTTCGTATGAAGTATAATGTCTAACTTATTCCTAACTCCTTGAATATGGTTTTCTCAGTGCACTGTGGATCAAGAAATTTAAGAAACATTCTGTGAAGGTGAAGAAACCACAGAAAACTGCTATGGCAAAAATGAGGTCAGACTCACATAGAGAATGATCTGCCAGACGTCACAAAGTTGGGAGACAGATTGTGCACTGTTCTTTTTATCACTGGGTCCTGCCTCATCACCGGCCATTCAATATTTGTTGGTGCTCTTCTGAACGGTGGGGAAACCAATATGTTTCTGACAGTTGAACTCCTCTCAAAGAATAACAGAAACACACAACAGGAAACCTTCAATTCCACCACAGTGGACTTCGGATATCTTCTGGATGCTACAAAAAAGATCCATGAGTTTAAAATATGTATGCACAAGAGCCAAGCTCATCCGCATTCCACTGATGCCATGAAGGGAAGACACTGGCTCCCTTTGCACCACCTTCATGGTCTGTTTCCTCCTATGGCTTATAAACTATTTTTACTTTTGACAATCATAATCATTCTAGGCACAAAAAGACTGAAAATATGTCTTATTTGTAGCTGGCAAGTGGAAACTACCTCATGTGCCATAGGACTGCTAGCAGTGGCTAGACAAGGTTAAGCTTAGATTATGAGCTATTCTGAAGATATCCTTCTATATCCAAATTTTCTTTACTCAAACCAATATTAAATGGCCACGAGTATGAATCAGGATCTGATAATATGAACAACAACAACAAATAGCCATGTCTCCCTGGGATTTACTATTTATAGGGGTATCTCTGTTGGTGTGGAAATTCTACCAATTCAGTGTGACATCTCAGCTTTACAAGGAAGTGAAACAGAAACTTTAACCCGTCCTGTTCACTTGAGGCCATTGTCTCTACTTTTAATGCAGCCATGGTTCAGTGTGGGATGGCACATACACCACACTTTACACAGAAAACTCATGGGAAACGTTCTTATGACTTTCATCACAGGGTTGGGCATTTTTACCCTTTTGCCACTGTGGAATTGCTATAAGCACTATGTGACATCCAATCTTACTGCTACCCATCATGTGAAGCTTTCTGAATTTATTGTAGTTCTAAGATCATTTAACTGTCTTAACTTTTTTGCTTTGTAATACACCATCTTCGATAGTTTGAATGACAAAGGGCCCCTGATAGGCTCAGGTAGTTGAGCAGTTAATCCTTGGCAGATGGTACTGTTTGGGGAGGTTATGGAACTTTTAGGTCGTGGAAACATAATAGAGAAGGTACATCAATGGGACAGAGCTATGAGAGTTGGCAGCCTCAGTCCACTTCCAGTTTATTCCCTCTGTCTTATGTTTGAGGTTGGAGATGTGCTCTGGAAACCTCCTGCTCTGTTTCCCCCGCCATTATGGTCTCCCATCTATGTAACAAAATAAACGCTTTCTTCTGAGCTTTTGGTCATAGTATTTTATCATAACAACAAAACATAGCTAATATAAAAGTTGTTAGAAAAAGTAGAATCGCTAATGTTAAAAATCCCATCACGCTGTGTTTTGGAGAAATACGGAAGACTTTGGAACTTTGGACTAGAAAAGCACTCGAATGCTGCAATCAATGTTTAACACATCATTCGAGTAGGAGCTTAGAGGACAACATTACTGAGAGTAATGCAGACTGTGCAGCCCTGGATCATAAGGTTTCCGAAAGAACGAAGGGATTAAAAGCAGCTGGGTCAGAAGTCGCTCCTGGCTGCTTCGTTTACTAAAACTGGATGTCATGCAAGAAATTTGAAGCTAAAGCTCCCTCTTCCTGGACCCCTGTTTCCCATGATTCTGTCTTTGCTTCCTGACTTTGTTCCAGACTGATTAAATGACAGAGCATCAGAGACGTCTGTCCTTCCTCTCACATCTTACTCATCTGCCTACTGCTGCCAGACTTCCCACTCTTACTTACGGGATTGCTTCATAGAACTTACAAATGTTTGACATTATGAAATAGATGATTCCACTAGAACTTCATGAGGGCAGGGATTTTATAGTATCCACTTTTGCCCAGAAGAAAGATTGGTACAAAGAATGTGTCTCATAAATACTTATTGGATGAATGAACATATTCTAATCTCACTAAAAAGTCTTAACTTTGTTAAACAGAGGACTTGTTCTTAGTCAGTTTGGCACAGAAGAGCGCTATTAGAGACTGAAAAACTCTTCTGTTACTAATGTTGAGATCCTGCACATTCCTCCATAGGCCTTTTTATTCTTTTGTTTGCTTGTTTTGTTCTGAGACAGCTTTTCTTTTGTAGCTCTGGCTATCCTGGAACTAGGCTCTGTAGACCAGGCTTGCCTTGAACTCACAGACATCTGCCTGCCTCGACCTCCAGAGTACTGGAATTAAAGGCATGCACCACTATCTTCTGGCTTTCACATAAATGGTTTGTGATCTTTCTTTGAATGTAGAGTATAGACAAAAATAAATCCAACTGTGCTGGTGGCACACACCTTTAATCTCAGCACTCAGGAGTCAGATACAAGAGGACCTCTGTAAACTCAAGGCCAGTCTAGTCTACATTGTCAGTTCTGGGACAGCCAGGCTATAAAGACAGACATTGTCTCAAAAACCACCAGCACTACCACCACCACCAACAACAACAACAACGACAACCCAAACAATAAAAGCAATCCCATAAATATTCAATAAAGATTTGATTTTAAATGTATTTTGGGGAAATCTCCATCAAATTTAATCTTAGGCACTAAAATCAAAGGCATAATAGTAACTTTTATACATTTGAGGTCTCTGTCATACCCGGTGTGGTATGAGGAATGGCCGGGATAGACTTGCGGCTCCATACCCCCACTGCACCCGCTATGCTCCTGACATAAACTGTGGTCATGCATCATAATTGAAAGTGCATATTTTTGAGTTAGAAACTGTACCTGGCAAATAGCGATGCAGGTTTGTTCTCAGTTTAATTAAGTGAGTCTGGGCAGCCTTTTTGCAATATGGAGATTAACTGTCAAATTTATGTTAATATGATCTCCGAGAATGTAAAGTCTATAAAAAGTTTCTCCCCTCACCCCTCAGTTGAGCATCTCACATTGCCTGGCTGCAGTTCTCATAAGCTGGTAGTTTCTTATGAAACCAGCACCGGGTCAGGTCAGTACTGCAAAAGAAAAGGCACATAACACATTCCATTCCTTCAAGACTTTAAGACAAATAAGTCGAAATCATAGCTATTATACAGAGGGAAAACTGTCACAATGGTTGACTTTGCAGCCTCTCAGCAGAATCATTCAATGCCAAGCTCTCCTTTATCTGATTAACACAGGATTACAAAGCTCTTCTGAGCACTCCCCCTATAATACAAAGAGCTTTTCATTCCTCTAAATACTCCCCTTTTTTGTATGTTAAAAAAAGTGCCATCTATTTTTTTTTTAATTTGGTGATTTAAGAAAAAAATGCAAACAGTTTGAATCATGAGCCCTGTTGTGGGGACCGAGTTAATTAAAAATATGATGTATACATACAGCTGATCCTACACTCACCCTAATGAAGAACATTAATTCTAGGGCGTGTGTGGCTCTAGTCACATTGCTACAAATTACTGGGCTCTTTCCTTTATCTGTTTCCAAGAAAGTCTCCCCCTGTTAGTTAGGAAAAAAGAAAAATATGACGCCTCAGTCCTAGGCAGCATAAATTACACACATCAATCAGAGGAAGCTTAAATTAAAATACACATTTGGCAAACAAATATGAATATGTTGATCTCATCTGTGAATCAAAATGATTTACTGGCTGTGCTGACCCCCTACTGTTCAACATGAAGGTCACTGTGAGCAGCTTCTTTCTCGTTGAGAAATGTTTTCATGTCTTTTAAAGATGTGATTTTATATGTGCCCTAATGTTCAATCTAGTGATTCCTATGTAGAGAGATTGATTTATCTTATAAAGAAAATACAGGCTCATTTTTATTTATGTAATCCAAAACAGATAGCTAAATTAAAATGGTGAAAAAAAAAACACCGGTAGTTTATAGTTCCTGGACTGAAGATTTCCAATGTGTTTATGATATTTTCTAATCTAGCAGAACACTATTTGTGAAATGGACTGATACACCTTTCCGATATTGAGTAATCATAAATCAGTCCATTCTTATCACCTACAGCATGCATTATAGGGGCTGGGACCCCTGGAGGGTACCCATTACATGGTAAAGCTTAAGTCAAGATGATCTTGGGTCTCAGCTTGCTATTTCTCACAAATACCTGTAGGTGAAACAGGCAGATTGACTAAGACAGAAATCTCCCTGAATGAAATCTTATTTTATGTTACGACATTAATTTTGAATATGAATGTTGCATTTTCTTCCTGAGACTTCATCATTATAGCTACGAACCAGTATATTGACATCTGCCTTGACTGGTTAGATCGCATCTCAGTACGACACATCCTCATGGAGATACAGAAGGACAAATGACTAAACTAATTTAAAATTGTGCACCGCACACATGCCTTACAACTTAAAGAACAACCATCAAGGAAATTATAATCCGATGGATTATAATTGTCTAGGTCTCCTTCCACCAAAGTCGAACTCAGCTGTTTTGAAAGATGGAATGGATCTGGATCCTTGGCTTATTCCAATGCTACTGAGAACAAACTTTGAGAAAGGCTGTTGGAAGGGTAGATTGGGGGGAGGAAACCTTATACAATTTGTTGCAGTTTAGTAGCATTTTTATAAGAATTATATGAACAGATTAAATCCATGGCTAGGATGGCCATTTCACACTTCTCAGTAAACAGTAGAAAGTGAAGTTATAAAGGGCTACTCTATTCTAGGACAGTAGTTTCGTATTAGAAAATTTCTTTTTTTCTTTCTTTCTTCCTCTCTCTCTCTCTCTCTCTCTCTTTCTACCTCTCTCTCTCTCCCTCTCTCTCTGTCTCTCTTTCTAACTCTCTCTCTCTATCTTTCTTTCTTTGAAATAGGGTACCAGCAGAACTAAGAATTATCAGAGAAGCAAGTCATCCAGAGTCAGGTACTTATCAAACATCCAAGTTTTAAAAGCACATTTCTGTCCACACATCTATCTTCATTGTTATCATAGCATATATACTAATTGCTGGCTTAGGACATATGATTTTTATGTTTCTGGAAAAAATGCTAAAAAGACTATGGATCTTTACATCATCGGGTAATAATAAATAAATGTGGAAAGTTCTAGAAGCAAGGAAAGCACTGAAGTCGGGTGAAAGGATAATTACAATTTCTCATCTTCAGCGGTACAGAAACAACAGCTTATCTTTCCTCTGAAAGAAACTAGTAAACTTTAAGAAAAGATAGGTTCAGGATGTTTGAGACCACTGTCTTAGGAGGAAAAGGTCTGAGTCACTTTTATCAGGACTCGTGTTGACTGCTAAGATGGCCAAGATGAATGGATTGGTTGTGCAGCAGTCTGTTCATTTTGGCTCAAATAGGCACTGCCAAGAGGAACTTGGGTATAATTTTGCTCTGTGCTAATTAGAGTTGGTCAAATGATCCTCTGATGAATTTCCTCCCCTAGATAGAATTTGAGAGAATATGCAACAACAAAGTAATTATCAGGGGTGCCAATTATCCATAGGGGCACCCAAACTGGATCCAAGGGTGTAGAACATGGTCCCAACTTCTTAGACAATTTCCTCCCCAACTAAAGCACCCCCATTAAAAGTCCTCTTTGAGTGGGCACACAACCAATAGTGCATATGCTGATAGCATTTTCACATACAAATCTGATAGTTAGGCACGCCATTACCCAATTTACACATGCAAATGCAGTAATTGTGTGTACTGGGGGCTCCTGGAAACCTGGCACACACCCAGAGTGGAAGCCTTTTCAAAGCATGGCCAACCCACCAAATTCCTCTTCCACAGCAACTCAGCCCATTCTCTCACCTCTGCCTCTATCATACAGCATTCTATGAGCTTCTGGGAGACCTGAGGTGCATTTTGTGGACCTACGTCAATGGCCGAAACTTTCTCTCTGTTTGATTTGGACATGTTTTCAGTTCATTTTCGTTCCCT
The DNA here is from genome assembly GCF_000317375.1 of Microtus ochrogaster. Classification (NCBI taxonomy): domain Eukaryota; kingdom Metazoa; phylum Chordata; class Mammalia; order Rodentia; family Cricetidae; genus Microtus; species Microtus ochrogaster. The sequence goes on along the minus strand of NC_022031.1, from coordinate 18,858,162 downwards.
TTCTTGGGAATTTGTTTTTTTCACTTCTCTGTTTAAAAAATAAATAAATTCTAATAAGAAAGTAAAAAGTCTTTTGTTATAACTTATTCTCATCTAGAACTTGAAATGAGAGTGATCATGGGTTTTTACAGTAGATGATTTACACTTTTCAAAGAACAGAGCTTTCTATTTACAGCTATGTGCACGAGTTTATCCCAAGATGCATTTGATTATTCTAATTTACTGAGCTGCTACAGAAGCAGCCCTTAACTGTTTCCTGCCTCTTTGTTTATGTATTTCAAATATTCTGGGGCTGCTGGAGTATTCAGGCAGTAAGAGGAAGACGAAAGAATTAAGAACTAGTCAGCGTTGAATATACTTACTTTGCCAGTATTTATAAGATGGAAAGATGTAAGTTCATGGAAAGATATTCAGATCAACCAAAAAACAGCAGAAAATAGCAATACAGGAGATTTCCCCAAAAGTAAGGATGAATATTTAAAAAGGAAGAGTTGTAAATAAAAATTATAACTCCAATTTCTTCAGAAAATATGTATTATATTATTCCATTGTTCAAAATACTGCTTTGATCTCTTTTTCAACTTTGAATATTCTATTTCCTCTATATTATTCTTTTTTATTGAAAATATTTAGTTTTATACAATATATGCTGATTATGATTTTTTTTCCCTCAACTCTCCCAGTTCCTCCTCACCTCCCTTCCATCTGGACTTATACCATCTTTGTCCCTCATTAAAAAAACAAAAAGGCATCAAAGGAATAAGATAAAATAAGATAAAACAAAATAAAACAAATCATAATTGGAGAAAACAAGAAGGCAAAATATAAAAATGTAAGGAATATATAGAGATGCAGAAGCACACATGTTCACACGCACAGGAATGCCATAAAAACACAAAACTGGAAACTATAATATATATGCAAGGGCTCTGCAAGTTAAAACAAAAAGAAACAAACAAACAAAATGCCCTAACATTATGAGACAAAGAGCCTCCAAAGATGTCGCTGAGTTTATTTGGTGTTGGTCATCTACTGCTGGGCATGGGGCCTACATTAAGAGTGGTTTGTTTTCCCAGTGACACTCCCTTGGGGAAAACTAATTCTTTTTTTTTTTTAAATCTGCAAGTGGTTATCAGTTAAAGTTAGCTTCTGGGCTAGAAATGTATCCACTTCTTCTTTCAGCTCTACGACCCCACTAGGTATAGATCCAAGCAGGCCATATGCACACTGTCAAGTGTCGGTGAATTCATCTTTGTGTCAGTCCTGTTCGTTTAGAAGGCCTTGTTTCCTTGATGTCCTCCATCCCTTCTGGCTCCTACACTGTTTCTGACTTCTCTTCCTCATAGTTACATGAGCTTTGAGGGGAGGCGTTTGATGGAGACATCTCATTTAGGGCAGAGTGTTCCAAGGTCTCTCATTCTCTGCATATTGTCTGCTGCAAGGGGAAAATTCTGAGATGATAACTTATTAGGAGTCATTTTGTGTTACATTCCTTTATGAGAATACTAGTATCCAAATCTTCCTAGGTCTGTGCCCTATCTCATCTCAGATGCTTTGCCACCCAAACAGTGTTGGGTATGGTGGGTTCTATCTCATAGAGTGGATCTTAAATCAAATCAGATCCTAGTTGGTTACCCCTACAAGTTTTGTGACATTATTGCACTAGCAGATAAGACACCATTATAGATCTTAGCAGCCGAGTTGGTATTTACCTTTCTTCTTTGGTAGCATGCAAAATATCTTCCATTCTATGGATGTTATTCCATAGGAATGAAGATTCTAGGTAAGCACCAGTTTGACTTCTCCTTAATCAAAGAGCTGTGTAAGTCTTGTCTTCAGCAACACTTGTCTTGCATTCAAATTGTGGAGAGAAACCAATAGTCTTGTCCATATCCTGGGTTGTTTGGGGGTTGTCATGGGGTTCCTTTACCAACAACTTTGTTAAATGTAACCCACTCCTAGTACCTGGTACCGAAAGTCTCTCATTTGGAGATGAGAGACGTCTAGTTGGGGCTCTTACTCTGTCTCCTCTGTTATTTGGTGATTTTATTTTAGATCAACTTCACATACACATATATTTTAGGAAGCTTCTACTGTGTTGGGTTTCCATATGACCTCATAAATGCTTCTTAGATTTAGGTGTTCATCTGCGCATTTCCTCCCTCTTCCCCTCTTCCCTCCATCTCCCTGTTTGATCCTCCCATTTTAGTACTCCCCTTCATCTATCCATAACTATTCTACTTCTCTTTGTAGGGGGATTCATCGCTCCATCTAGTCACTTATTTATACCTAATCTCTGTGGACCTATGGATCGTAGCTTGCTTATCAATGACTTAACAGATTTTCTTCTAATTGTGTCTTTGACTACAGCTCCTGATAGAGAATTCCTATTTCATGGAATGTCCTGGGTGACAGGGACATATATTATTCTAAGGAGACAAGTCTGGATGGATTCCTGGGTGGGAGAAGCAAAGAATCTGAGGAGCTTCCAGGTTCCCAAGAGTGGAGGATGCCCGGAGAAGAGCAAAAGTACTCCCCACTTTTCCTCATGCCTTGACATATGTATCTCTCCCATCTGGATATTTACATATACTTTGTTAAATTATTTATTATAAAATTATGTATGCAAGTAAAATGAATTACCTGACTATAATGCCTTATTGATTCAAGGGAGTGTGAGAATTCTGAATTATCACTCGCAGTCATAGACCACAATCTGTAACTTGTGACTGGCCTGTTTTAGTCAATTTTGTGCTGCCATCATGCAATACCATAGACTTGTTAATTTGTCATGAACACACATTTATTTCCCACAGTTGTAGAATCTGGTAAGTACCAAGTCAGGGAACTCAAACCTTCCAAAGGCCACTTGCCAGAGGTGAGGGCAGAAAGAACAAAGGGGAATTACAAAAGGTGGTCACAGTTTTCCTTTTCTGAGGATTACACTCCTGTAATGGCAACAAGAATCAATTCATAAAGGCTAGTACTCACATCCTAATCACTTCTGACTATGTTTTCCCCCCAACATTGCCCAAAGCATGAACTCTGGGGACACATTCAAACCATAGCAATATCTCAAACAGAGGCACCCAAGTATAATGGGAATAGGATATGAACTCTAATACTAATTGTAGGCAGCTAGCTTTAAAGTTGAATTAAATTGTAGAAAATCTAGCTGGTATTAGAGAGTGAACTGGTGTGGAAAAAAGCAACACAAAGAATATATTACATTATTGGGAAAGGTTAACCTCACATTTTTTGTAGTATGGATGATTTATTAAATGTAATAAGAGTTATGTAGTAGCATTTAAAACTCTGGATAAAGTATATCAACAACATCAACACCAGAGAGAAATGATTATTAGTCTTTATAAGCAGTCTTGAAGCTAGGGATCTGTATTATAAAACCTATGCCATTAAAAAAAATTCCATCATTTGTGTTTGTTGTATTTGCTGTCACTGGCTGTTTTCTCTGCCTAATGGTACAGCTGTAGGTCACATGAAGTATTTATGTGCTATCATGAAACCTCCCTAGCTAGCTAAGGAGAAAATTGGCCAGTGCAACTCAGTATCATGTCATGCTCACACCAACTCTTGCTAACACATTGAAAATTACTGGATTTGCACAGGTGAAGTTGTATCCGTTGCAGTAACTGTTATAATCAGAGGCATGATTAAGATCATTTCCAGTTATGTTAGCCCCATTATGAGACATTAGGCATGAAGGTAAATTTACTTAACATTATAATCTGTGATCATCTCAGAACTTCTAAATAAAACATATTTTTCAGGGAGTCACAAGTTTCTACTGAGGTGGCAATTTGAATATCTGAAAGTGCCTAAATAGAATGCCAAAAAATGTAGTACTAGCTTGCAGCAGGACCAGACATTTCGTCACTGACTTGTTTGATAATTTGGAGAAAGAGTTGATTATTTACATAGTTATGGCCTACGCAGGATCCTGAGTCCTGTCTGTGATCCTTAGCTGGAATGATGCAGGACAGACAGGATGAACTGGTTTACGTTGCTGGTAATTCTGACGCAACTAAGACCAACATCTGGAGTTCTGCTGCTATAGTCTTCTTGGCCCTATCTCCTCAATTGTTTTTTTCCATCAAAGCTAAAGGTCAGTTTCCTTGGTGCCGTTTCCTGAAAACTAAAATTCTAAATTTTAGACTTTTAGGGGGCAATTACAGAAATACAGCTCCTGCCTGTTGGTAGCAAAGCTGAAGTATTATAAAGGTACCTTGCATTAATTAGTAATTTCAACTTGACAAACGGTAGGATATTACATAAAAAGTAATTCTTCAGTGCTGGTTATTAGCTCAGTAGATAGCTTTTACATCTCAGAGAATTGATTTTTAATACTTCTAAGCTTCATGATAAAATTTTGAATCTCAGGAATTTAGAATAATATTTATTATTATTTATTATAATATATATTTTATCATGTCACAACTTTTAAAAATATTATTTTTATTTACTTCCATAGTTATATAACTTTTATAAGTGATTTTATGGAATTTATCATTTATTATCCTAAAATAATAATTTTTCCTTCAGAAAAAAGAAAGCTTAGTTTCTCTCATGCATATTATTTAAGAAAGCGAAAATGAGCATATATGATATTAACAAAATCATTCGCATATGTATTAATCCATTTGAAGCATAAGAAATAAAAATAAATTAAACCCAGGCCCAGCCACCTATGTTGTGGGATAATCATTGTGCACTGGGAAGATGTATCTTTGCCAAGGCATCCTATGATTGGTTAATAAAGAGCTGAATGGCCAATAGCTAGGCTGGAGAGAATAGGTGGAATTTCCAAGGACAGAAAGAAAGAGAAGAATCCTAGGCCTGTGGATTATGCCAGAAGAGGTACTAAATGCTGCCTAGTAGGCTAAACTGGGATTCATGTGGTCAAAGAACAATGCAGGTGCTTAGTAAAATCAGTTCTAGGATGAAACAACAACAACAA
>NC_022031.1:18836879-18851459 GCF_000317375.1 Microtus ochrogaster | reverse complement strand
AGAGTTAAAACCTTTCCTTTTATTTAGACAGAAAGGGTAAATGTTGTAGTATAATCTTTTTGTATACCGTGACAATGTATCTTTGCCAATACATCTTCTGATTGCTGTAATAAAGAGCTGAATGGCCAGTAGCTAGACTGATGAGGATAGCTTGGAATTCCGGGTAGAGAGTTGAAGAGGAAAAGGAATCTAAGCATGCTGGTTACACCAGGAGATGCAGAGCAAGTCGGATATAAGGTACAGAAGAGAGTTAACTGAGCCATGTGGCAAAACAAACACTAATAAAAGCAGGTTAATTAAGTTATAAGAGCTAGTAGGGAAAAGCCTAAGGTAAATACCAAGTTTTCATAATTAATATTAAGTCTCCATGTTATTATTTGGGGATGGTAATTCAAATATAGTCTGACAAAAAATCTTACTACATACCTAATGTTTGTATTTATTTCTTATTTAGAATTATATACATGTACAAAGATTATTTATAAACTTACTTAGTTGTCCAAGGATTTCAATATAAGTATCTGAAATTTATCATTTTAAGCTAACATATATGAAGTATATATCTCTACAGGAACTTCATAAAACCAAGCCTTATAAGACCTGTCATGAGTATTATCCAGTTTATTGAATATGATCTCTAAAGTTGTGACTTATAACAAGTTTCAAAGCAATGGTGCCTTCCATGACTCACAAGACTGGCTAGGGTATTCTTACATTACAAGCAGCCAATGTGTTGACATTCTTCTTATAAAGTTTTAAAGCTTTAGAATGATTATAAGGCATTTCTTTTATCTTACAACTAAAGATTTTCCTTCTAATGTCATGAGCCACAATAACAAAGGCTATGATGTGAATATGCTTTTCATTATCCCCAAAGAATGTCCCAGCTTGATAACACATTTTAACTTTCTTTTGAACATTTTAAACTATTTATTTGAATTAAATACTGTTGAGTGAACATTTAATTAAATAGTTATCTTGATTAGTCTTTTATGTTCTTCCCAAGAAAGAAATAGAAAACAAATTGGAGGTTGTCAACTTTACAAAAATGGGAAAATATTTCTGTAAAAGCAAATGTGTAAAATGATTATATAGAAAATCGCAATTGATTATTGACACCATCAGCACTTTAAATATTAAGAGAGTGCAGCAAATTTGCAGAGTAGAAACCTAATATACAAAAGTAACTATATTTCCTCTGAAGGAAGGAAAAAATATAGTTATCAAATGCCAGTCTTTGATGAACACAGGAGTGGCTTCAAGATGCTTTATACAGATATTGAGTTGATGATTTATTAGGATTTATTAATTCTTGAGACAAAAGCAAATGCTCTTTTAAAAACACAACACAAGGAAGATACTATAACACAATGGTGGTTTTCAGTGTCTCCCAACACTAAATATGCTGGAATTTTGGTTTTCTATGTGATGTTTTTGAGATGGTTAAATCTTTAAGAGATGAGACCCCTATAGCAGGTATTTCCATCATTAAGGCACCTGTCTTTGTAAAGAATTGTTGAACAAAAAGTTGTCATGAAAATGATTTGTTATAAAGTAAGGTAGAGCATCCAGGCTCTCTTTTGTTCTGTGTTGCCATGATCCCTTCCGAATACACTTCTGCTCTTGCAGTGCCAGGAGGCCCTTGCCAATGCTGAGCAGACAGTTGGCACCATGCTCTTGAGTATCCAGAATGCTAAGTTAAATGAAACTCTTTATAAAGGGTCTAGCCTTGACTGTTTTGTTATAATACAAAGCAGCGTAATATAACTAGATGTGTCTACTCTGATAAGTGAAATCATCTCTTTTATGTTTGCATATATGTATATGTGGATGTACTTGTACATTCATATATGTGCACTTAAGTGTAGAGTTGTACACATATGTGTATGCATGCCTCTGGAGGACAAAGGTCAGTTTCACATTTTTTCATAATAACATTACATCTTATTTTTTTCACACAGGATCTTTAACTGAATCTGGATCTTGTAGAATCAGACAGACGAGATGGCCATCAGGTCAGGTGCCAGGGATCCCTCCTTTCCATTTCTTCAGTATTAGGATTACAGATGTATCTCACAGTGCTTTTTTTTTTTGAGTTTTCTTTTCTTTCTTTCTCTTTCTTCCTTTCTTTCTTTCTCTCTTTCTTTCTTTCTTTCTTTCTTTCTTTCTTTCTTTCTTTCTTTCTTTCTTTCTTTCTCAGAGATTCTCTGTGTTACAGCCCTAACTGTTCTGAACTAACTTGTACACCAGGCTGGTCTTGAACTCACAGATATCTGCTGCCTCTGCCTCCTGAGTACTGGGATAAAGGCGTGCACCATCACAGCCCAGCCTTGCATTTTTTCTACCTGAGTCCTGGTGACTAAAATAAGTCCCTCATGCTTTCATAGCAGCCACTATACCAACAGAGCCATTTCCCCTGCCTTCTTTTAAAAATTATTTTTATTAAAAAACAAAAACAAAAAAGCAATAAATACTCTTTCTAAGACAGGGTATCATATAGCCCTGCCTGACCTCAAATTTGCTATATTGCTGAGGGTGTCCCTGAATCTCCAGATCTTCCTGTCCCTGCTTTCTGAGAACTGGGATAACAGGAATGTGTTAGCATACCTTATCAATACAAAATAGTCTCTTTTAGATGAGACAACCTCCTCACAAAGATTCACTTGCTTCTTGCACTGAGCCTCAATTATTTGATTGTGTAAGTAAACACTCAAAAGTAACCAGTAATTCCAAATTAGCATTTGTACTACTCTGCTAGAGAAATAGAGATGTTGGTTACTCTTGTGAAGAGATGTGCAGGAATCAATTGTTTTTCTGGAAGAGTCAGTGTTACTGATAGAGAAAGCCCTTGCAGAACTGCTTCAGTTCAGAGGTCCACGCTGCTTGCTTTGTGTCTCCAGATGTTGGCCAAAAACCAATCACAACTCAACACAGACTCACCAAACTTCTTGATTCTAGGCCCATAAAAGATAAAAGTGGTTCAAAGCTGCACATAGGCTTTGAAAAAGCAGACCAAACAATGGCAAACCAAAGCATGATCTATGAAGGATGGCTGATTGGAAATCTGGACTCCTTAGGCTGCGGTGCTCATTGAAGGGGAGACAGACTTTGTGACCATGTACCTTACCTTCTCCCTACAGAGTATCTATGTTAGATCCAAAATGCTAGTAAGCAGACAGCCCACAGGAGCAGGTGTTCAAAAGCTTGGAAATAAATTTACCAGTGAATAATATGATTTTGATTAGACCATAAAAACACATTCAAACATCCCAATGGACCACATCCCAAAGAAAACTAAACAGACTCACTATTGAAAGTCTTCAACAAATATCAGAAGTATTTGAAGTATCAGAATATCAAATATCAGGTTTATTGTGAGGTTATAATCAAGAGGCTTATAAGAATGGTGCACTATGATAAGGTACACAAAGTGTCCTTGACATGTATGCTTTCAAAAACAGTTGAAAGTCCCAGTCACCTCTGAGAAGTCACAGCTCCTACTGCCTTCTTGCTTGGGTAGCGATTTCAAAATACAAATTCAGGAAAAACACCAGTATTCAGATATTTCTCGTTATCCAGAGCTGGCCATGTTTTTCCTTAAAGAAAGGCCATTTTTTTTCCCTGAAAATCTGCCCAAGTTTTTCTTCCTGGGTTACAAAACCTGTGACTTTGCCATCTTTTGCCACTGACCTTCAGATGCTTAACCTGATGTTTCCCCTGACTTGTTAATCTATCTGGACTCAGTATTATTTCCCACTGTTGTATTATTATTTTCCTTTTTATATCTTACAAAAAATAATGTTATCTAAAAATTGCTGTTTTATTAAAAATTATGAATTTGATGTATAATGTCTGGAGTGGAAAGATAAATAATATAAACATACACAAGCCAAGGTGTGCAATTTAAGTTGGGATTTTAGGCTCTAATGAGGTAGACTGATCTCAGACTCACTAAACTTTAAATACATCTCTGAAAATATTAGCAATTCTGAAACTATCTAGAAACTTCTTTATAAAGAAGTTTAAAGAATATGAGTATACACACACTTGAATGATATGACTGAGTAAAAGATGCTGAATATGATCTGTGAAACAGAAGAGTTCCAAAAATAGAAAAGAAGCATCTTTCCATTGAGGAAACACACACACACACACACACACGGCTAATTCATATTCTGTAGTAGTGGACAGTCGGATGATTTGGTGAATTGGGTTTCTCTTGAATGGATAGCTGAAGCTATGAAATACCAATGTTCTCCTAATTTCTCTTTAAGAGCATTTGCCAGGAATTGTTTACATCTTGCAAGACAACTTTGGAGTTTCCATCTCTGTCTACCCCTGAGTAATACTAACTGAAAGTTAATTAAACAAATAGAGTACTTCCAGCCATACAAGTTGTGTAAAGACACAGAGATGTTTTGTTCTCTGAGCTCTAGCATAGAGGGGCAGCCCCACACTTACACCTTTTTAGCAACAGCAATGACTTGGCAGCATCTGCTCATCCTAATTCTCATGTGTGCATGTGCGTGTGTGTGTGTTATGCACTCAGTACATGGATGTGAGTTTTCCTTTGTGGAAATAAAAGCACAGAGTTCACCAGCTATTCCAGGCTCCAAATGTAGTTTTTCTTCTAAGATTTTAACTGGTCCATTTTCAGTTTAACAAATGCATCAGGGAAAACTGAAGCTAATAGAAAGGAAGAAAATGGGTTGTGCGTTTAAAAATATATTTACGGTATGACTCGTGCTGGTGTAGCTGTTTAGAGCTGACTGAAACTAGCAGCTACTTTTTTGATATGGAGATGGAATATACCATTGTGGGACATTTATACAAATAGACACCGTGGATGGGGCTCCTCACAATGGAGTAAGTATGAGCTGTAACTAACGAAAGTCTATAAAGTAGCCAAAGACAAAGAACATATAGCAAGGTCAGTCAAAATTCAGGTACGACACTTAGACAAAATCACCAGCCAGGTCACAAGAAGATGTGTAGCTTACAGATGAGAATCAAGGACAGGTAGTGACCATCTAAAGTCATCTGTACAACACAGGCTCTAACTACTTCAAGATGCTTAGAAACTACATTGAGCAGAGGTGAGACATAGTAGCAGGAGCCAAAGCTCTGGGATCTATGTGAGGGACCAACAGCTGGAGCGCAGAGGGGAGTGAGAACACCATAGCCATTTAGTGGCTGCATACTACAACCCCAAGGGAAAGTGGGCCGTTCTGAACTGTCTATGAGCACATCATGGTGGATTTTAGGAACTATGGAAAGCTGTACATTCTCATGTAGCCTTGTGGTAAGATGAGGACTAGAATCATGTATCTAGATACTACTTACCTTTTTCAAAAGGTCCCGTTTATTAACTCCACCATGATTTCTTCTCCCATCAACAGCTCCCCTATTCTTCATAAGTGAACAAACTGAGAAAACAGAATCACACCACCTTCTTTTTGTTTGTACATTTGTGTGTGTGTATATATATTTGTTTACATGTGTGTGGTAGGGATTTCACATGTGCGTGCATATGTGCATACAAATCAGAGAACCATGCCGGGTGTTTTTCTTCAGGAAGGATCCATCTAAATTTTTAAGGTGTGTTTTTGTCTGTGTGTATGTGTGTATTGGTGCAGCAATAACCCAAATTGAGAATTACATGAATCTAGATTTGAAAATGTGTCTGCCTACTCCTTTGGTAATCTGAATAACAAAATGATTCCATTTCCACCTCTGTTTCTTTTCTTGCTAAAAGAAAGTTAAAATAACCACCTCAGAGATGGCCCTGAGCTTAGAGTATGAAAAATGCCCAGAACACATGACCCACGTGCAGTAAATGTAACTGTTCTTATCAGAGAGAGACTAGTGTGACACAGTAGAAAATGAGATTAAGCTCTCTGTAGAGTTCCAGCTTTAAGTTTCAACTGCTTGAGTGTAGAAAACTTAAGCCCACTGAAATTTAGCAGTAGTCACCTTTTAAAATGCAAGTAATAGTGAGTGTTTTTTGAGTTTGATGCTGCTACTGTCTAGACAGTGTTCCTGCTGTCAGTGAGAAAGCCCTAAGCATGGGGAAATTGAGACCTCTTGAGTTTATTTTTTCCAGGTCTTTGTCACCATCAGAGAAAGAATTTAGATGTAAGATAAAGTACTGGAAAGAAATTTTATTATAAGACAAAATTGTACTCTTGAAGACTAAGTACAAGCATTTCAAAACAGTGGCATCAAGTGGAATCTTATGAGCAAACTTTAAAAGACAGGGGAAGGAGGGTTTTCAAGAAGTGGAGACCCTTGGTCTTCCTATGGGTTTTGGATGTGTCATGGTGTCAGGCATACCATGGAAACAGCCAATCCTACAAGGCTAATGGTATAAAGATGTCATTATAATGAAGAATAGATAACAGTCATCTTAAGGCTGTGTTAATTCCAGCCAGGTTGATGTGTTTGCTACCTGGATAGTCACATGGTATTTTGCAGTAACACCGCTCTGTGTCTGTCATAGACACTGGCCTCCATGAAGTCTGACTCCTTTCTCCCTTTGGGTGCCTAGTCTACATTTTACTTGCCAAAATGTTGGTGACAATAAATGCCAAGCATTAGTATTATATTAAGTTTCTTATTGAAAATCCAGGTGGGGAATTTCATAATGACCTGTTTAAAACATAAGTTTTACACATTTAGGGGTATATAGCACAGCACCTGTGTGGAGGTCAAAGGACAATCGTCATGAGTTAAGCTTTCTCCTTCTCCAATATGGGTTTAGGGATTTCTTCTGTTAAGTCCATAAGGTTCTTATTTGTCTTTAGGAAAGTGTGTTTTGGATTCAGAGAAAGAAACACTGCAGTTGAGAGAGGATAGACAGAGATGGGGGCTCTAAAGGCTGAATGAAATAATGTTATCTGGCAAGAGCTTTCGTTCTTAAGGCAGGAAAGGGGAGCTATGGGGAAAACAGAGGCTTAAGTCGGGAGTGTGGGGAAGGTAGGGCAGAGAAAGTAGCAGGGAAATGAGTAACTAATACTAAAGATGTCTTGGGGAAAATATGGAAACCTATCTTACAAGTTTCTTAAAATTTGATTTTTTTTAAAAAAATGATTTTGACAGTTATCCTGCATGGGGATGTTAGGACAGGAACAACACTTCTCCCAAAAGCTACAGGTTATCAAAAACCCAAGTGCCAGGTGGGGGATATCCCCTTTTTGAGTTGTTAGGCAGGAAAAATCAACACGGGTTATTCCACCGGAGTATGATGATAGGACCCTGTTACTAAAGATCCCACACTTCTTGGTTAAAGGACATGGAAAAATCAAGCTGATAAAACCTGACAGCTTCCTTCTTGGTAGGAAGCTTTCATGGTTCCTGAAGATGCTTTGCAGGTTGATGGGGCAAAAGCAGTCATTCTCACCTACAAAACACGGAAGCTACAGTAATGACGTGCCTGGTGAGTTATTCCTATTGGTTCAATGGTGGCATGGCTTCTATAGTAGTAACCAACCATTCATGGTGTGCTCTGCAGAAGGCAACTCATACCTGGTGCTGTAAAACTGGCCAAGAACCCATGATTGGGGAGGTCATGGGTACTAGGAGAGAACTAAATAATATTATTTTGCTAAATGGATATAGCATCAAAATGCTTCCTCAATGCTTGTCTTTAGAACTATAGATTGATACCATTCTCTGCCAGCATCAGAGGGACTTCTTTTTACAGGTAAGGGGGCTTAGTTAACACAGAGACCCACAGCAAGTGAATGTACAGACCCACTAGAGAACTCATTCCCAAATGAGACATCTATACAACACTTCCCCAAAGCTCACGTAACCTGGTGGAAGAGAGTAGAAAGGCTATAAAAACCACAGCCAGGGCAGACTGTTGTGGAATGATTACTTCTGTGTATGACATGGTCCATGCCCCCATGAGCTCAGCAATGGCTGCCTGCACAAACCTTCAGGAGATCAAGCCAGTTAACATCCCAGCGTGGGGAGAGGAGGGAGGGCCTCTGGAGGCCTGACTCCTAGCTGAGGAGCTGCTGGCAGTTGATGCCTGGTAAGAGTTACTACAGTTTTAGCACAAGAGTGTCCCTAGGAGGTTGTCCATGCTCCGGATGCTCCCATATCCAAACACAAAGCAGCAGCAAGAGTGGGAGTCAGTGAGTTATTTTTAAAATTAAAAATAGATAAGAGAGGACAGGAAGTTGGGCAGAGGATCAAGAGGAATGAGACCTTTGAGGAATTGGATGAAGTAGGGTTATTTTCAAAATGCATTTTAGAAATTATTGAGTTCTCAATGAAAATCTAAAAATACCATGTTTAAAAAAATAAACTTTTTCTCTTTTACTATCCTTATTTGACTTTGCTTCTGGATGTTGCATTGATTTCCCCATTTTATCCTTAGAGTTTAACTATAAAATGAGGATTAAAAAATATATTAAAAAATAATACAGAGTTCAAATTGCAGACATCTATTTCTTAGATTGGGCTGAGTTGATAAAGTTCTCATTTCTCCTTATTTTCCTAAAAAGGGGTTATGTTTGGCTTTAAACAGCAAAATTCTGCAGTTGAAATAGGATGGAGATAGGCTCTAAAAGCTAAATGAAATGAATAGTCTTGCAAAAGCAAGAAACGAATTTTTCATGAGTCCCTGGGAACCAGCAAAAGTGCGTCAGAACTGTTGTTTTCAATAATAAGCTTTATTGCTCCGTTAAAATACTCCACACAAGAAGGCTTCTATGCCTTTGGTGTCTCTGTAAGGAAAATTAAAACAGAGCACACAGCACTGGGGCCAATTTGTTTCCAGGGAAGTCAATTATTAATATAGTATTTAGTATTTAATGAACTCAGCCTATGGATGTGAAATGCTGCAAAGAGATCTTTGTACCAGCTGAGAACAGGTGTGGATACCAGCTTTGCCCGTATGTTTACCAGCTGATTAGTACCCATTAACAATGATAATAATCTAATAAAAATGACTTTATATCCAGTGAAAGCAGAAGCACCCCTGTGGGTTAGGAAATGGCTTGCATCTCCCTTGTCAGGCCAGAGATAGGAGGGCAACAAGAACCCAAGGTACCCTGAATACTCTCAGTTTCCAGACACAGACTTTCTCCCACAATTCCTGTCTCCAAAATGGAGACAGACCCCCTAAAATCAGAGTGGGTGGATTCTTCTCATGATTCAAGAGGAAATCAAAGACTTTAGTGCTCAGTGGCATCTTCTCTGGCAAGTGGAGCCAGCTTCAGAGCCTTAGTAAATAAACGATACTACGCTGACTGTTCTGAAGACTGGGCAAAGCTGTGGGTGCCTTCGGGACCACTGCGCACCCTGGGGACTTCAGGAGCCTCTGAGTGGTTGGCAAGAAAACTGTGAGTCTTCTCTGACCAAGAATCACATTCTATTCTCCAAAACCCCCTGAAGGAAATTTAGGTCAAAGGCTGCATACAGGTGACTCGGGCAAACACATTAGTCTCTTGGATGACATACAGTTTCCAAGACTGGCTTTACCCCACAATGGGACATACATTATTAATTTCATTGACGTCCTTCCAAAGCACTGGTAGAAAAGTACTAGAGAGAAGAAAGCTGGGAATACAGTTATGGTTTTATTGATTTTACTAGTAACAGATTCCTTGAGGGCATTTGGACGATAGGGAGAAGGCACAGGAAGAAAAGCAGACAGGGTCCAAGAACTGGAGATTTTTATGGAAAATGAAGGAGAAACAGTAGCTCTCAATTATGTGCTCTGTGGTCCTGAAACTGTGTGAGGTAGTTCACATGGACCATCCTTTGGTGGAGGTGGGAGGTGATAGAGGAAACACACAAAAATGAAGAGGTCAGAATGTCACCTCCTGTTCCAGGAAGCCATGCAAGGACTTCTGGGACTGTAAGTCGTTCTCTCTGAAAGGAATTCATTTTGATTAGCTCTCCCATCCACTGAATCTCTGAGTCAAGGCTGGCAGAGAAGCATTGATCCTCTTTTTGTGAAGGAAGCCATGACCAGCAGAGTCTAACATCTCATTCAGTGTTAGATGTTCAATGAATTTTCAAGACTTGAAGAGCAGACTTGAAAATAATATAGACCAGGAACAAAATAAATATATAAACAAAAGATAAATGGTCCAGAATTTGTGTCAGAGTTCCTTTTGGAAAAATACACCCCAGAACATGCGACTTCTGGTGCTTGTGTGTACACAGATCTTTCTATTTAGAAAATGGAAGGACACGGGATTAACAGTTCTCAGAGATAACTAGAAACTCCTCTTGACAGCGCCAAAACTGGCGCAGGGGCAAAACCAACGGGCTGGTTACAGCGCATGACCAGTTTCCCTCTCAAATATCTGAGAATGTCTATTTAATCTTTATCTTTGTTGGATGAGAAGTAAAATTACAAGCCAGGAGTGGTGGCTAATGCCTTTAATGTCAGCACTCAGGAGGCAGAGGCAAGCAGAACTCTCAGTTTGAGGCCAACCTGGTCTACAGAGTGAGTTTTGGGCCAGTTAGGGCTATACAAGAACCTTCTCCAAAACGAAAATAAAAGAACAAATAAATAAAATTACCCAAGAGTAAGGCATTTTAAAATATTCTTGATCATGTTTGTTGGCCGTAATTTGATAGTCCTTGCTAGCTCCCATCAAAGATTCGCCCTCTGGACTTTCATTTCATGGTGTCCAGGTTCTTGATGGGTTTCCATTTCCTCTAATTTTGCAGTTGCTGAGACTAATTCTCCATAGAAGAATATGGCGGGTCGTAAACAGCAAACACAAAACAATCTCCACTACTCTAGAATGAAACTCGGAGGAGGGAGAGGAGATGATTTCTGTATCTACTCCGCAGGGGGCGTGTGATTCTCATAGTCTACAGATCAGAGGATCGAAGTCCACAAAACTTCAACTTCCATTTGCATGAACAGGTAAAATACATCGCAAAATCACACAACCCTACGTCTGGGCTACTTCTAGACCCCACAGGGTGTCAGGAGCTCCTATGTACTTGAGCTAAGGGAATGGAAGAGATTGGAGTCCTATGACTATACTCCCAATCATGAAGGAGGTAATAAATTTGGGCCACAGTGAGTTTAGACGTTTTAATTTGATTTAACTATCAAATTTCCAGGAAACAGAGTATTTGGGAAATGGAAATAATCAGAAAATCAAGAATTTGGTTAAGAAAGAAAGAGTCCTAGTACAGTGTTTTCGTAAGACTTCCCTGCTCCTCTGGACTCGTTCTGCCAACAGAGGCTCTCTGTGAAGTAGAGGAGAAAGAAATCCTAACAATAACATGCACGTGCTTTGAAAGAGATGAAGCAGAAGATTAAGGACGAATCAGAGATATTTTATTGCCCTAAGGCATTACTCATTTTCCTGACACGTTATGTTTTTAATTAAAATTGCATGTGAGTTAATTAAAATGTTCATCCGGGTACTTTTTTTTTTTTTTACTTCTACTTCCATGGCCTTGTTTCTCCTTTACTTTTATGCTAAAACTCGGTTCCATTTAAATTTCTCTTCTTTTACTGGCAACAAATTTAGCACATAGATTTTATATTAAACTAGCTAAAACAAATAAACTAATTTGAAAGCAACTAATCCTTAAATGACCCCAGAAAACAAAAGATGGTTTTCTTAAACCAAAACTTATGCAATTGGCATCAAGTAAATGTGTTTATTAAAAAACAGATTTTACAATCATAGGATTCTTCTTGCAAAAGACATGTTTATTCATCCACATTTCTTGTTCTGGAAAGGATTAGAGCTTAAGACGACTTGATTACGTAACATCACCTTTTTCTGATTAAACTGATTAAGCTATTAGTGTACATTTATCTAGTTCAAGTTGAACGTTGAACAGAAATCTGTGAGAGTACCTCTGAAAATGCTGGTGCAGAGACACAGAGAACTTGGTTATTGGTGATTGATACTGACCTGTTAGAGCAGCTGTCTTAGGTGGCCAACTACTTTATATATACCCACTAAAAAGAAATGAATCCCTTTCATTGTGGTGGCATCAATAGACCTGAAAAGTGAAATAAACCAGATATGAATGTTTCCCCATCTGCTTCCATGGGCAGTGGATTCTTTTGCTTGTTTTGTTTTGTTTTTGAAGTTGTTTTTCAAGACAAGTAAGGCTCTGTGTAGCCTTACTCCATGTGGCCTGGGGACAGTTTTTTCATATTCCATACAATCAAGGCTGCAGTAGCGGCTGCCACGAGCCACAGGGCCTTTGAGATTCAGTCCATGGAACCTGAATACATGCATGTTTGGAAGTCTGCTCCTTCAAGAACTGATGAAATCTAAGTTACAGAGACACACAAAGGCTATGATGATATAAATAACAGTCAAAAACAGTACAGCAAGGTAACACTTTTGTGCTTCCTATAACTAGAAACCAAGAACTTCACAAGTAGCATCCAATACCATATTTAAGTGAAAAGATAATTCTGTGTAAAAGCTATACCCTAAAATGGAAGCAAGTGCTCTCCTATTAAATACATAGATACATAGACATGCAGGGATACAGGAAACATTCAAAGAAGCACGGCTCCTCCAAAAAAAGAAAAATAATTTTCTATAAATGATCCTAAGTGCTACAAGCCACAATATTATACAGTAATTGTTCAACCACCTTTTCACAAGAGACTTATCAGAACCAAGAAATCTGGAAAAGGCTAAACCAAAAAGCAAAGCTTTTCGGCATTGCTTGTGAGTAAAGTGGCTGTCCTTTGCTGTAGATGTTTTGCCATAGCTAACTCCCTTTCTGTTACATATTTGGGGATTAATTCTCACAGTTCAGAACTGTTTAGTGAAAGCTGCTTCCCACTGGCCAGACCTTGTTCCTCTCTCCTAGGTAAGCGCAGAGATCTGTCTTCCTGCAATTACCTTTATCATCAGGCATTTGGTGAGTATTTAGGCAAGAGCATCTCATTTAAGATAGTCACGTGTCTCTGAGGACATAGCATTACTATCTGCTCAAGCTGATGCTCTGGTTTTACTCCAAACACCAATGATCAGAATGGTGGATAACAGCATAGCCAGGAACCGATAATTTAGAGGCCTGGGCCTCTTCTTCACTTACAGCAATAAGTCTAACTCCGGACCAGGCCTGTAGAAACTAGTGTCTGGTGTATGTGCTATCTGAGCAGGAGCCATCAGCTTCCCCTAGGTTGCCTAGTTACCTCACAGCCTCTCTACATACTGAGAAAAGAAATGGCATGCTGATTTAAACTGTCCATGCCCTATTCATAATTTTACTAGAAATAAACCTTTTAGCTATTTGATATATCACCAAAGAATGTAGACAATAACCTTCCCCGCTAAGAATCCAATGATGATTTAATTACATTCTTAACTAATTTTCTCCTTTAAGAAGTTCACCAGACATGTACCAGATACTCTCATGGATCTCTCTCTCTCTCTCTCTCTCTCTCTCTCTCTCTGTGTGTGTGTGTGTGTGTGTGTGTGTGAAAACCCCTATCTGATTTTCTATGGTGAAAAACAATTCCAACCCTGGAACCTGCTAGGGCTGAGGAATTTTTGGTTTTAAGAGTATATATGGCTAGGAATGTTTGTAGAATAATGCAGAAGGAAGAGCAAGGGAGAATTGATAGAAATGAGAAAGAAGAACAAATAAATATGGAATAAATATGGATGGATGATCCCTGTTGTGAGTAGATTTCTTACCCCTCAGATCTTTACCCTCAAATTTCTAGCTCCATTAGCCATTTGTAGTGAGCCGGACAGGATCACCATTACAAGATGGCACCACATCCTGTCTTGTTGGTTATAAACAACCCCATATTTGGCTATGCCTTTGAGAGCTGCTTGTCCCCCGCTTCCCGTATGTGCGGTGAATATGGGTCCCTGGGCCTATCTCGATGCAGTCTGGTGTCATCTGATGGTGGCAGCCAATCACAGGGTGACCCGTGTGCCAATTCCCTATATAAGCAGCCGCCATAGTGCCCCCGGCCCTCTCGTCTCTCGCCTGTCTCTCGCCTCTCTCTCTCTCCTGCTCTCTCGTTTCCTGCCCCCCTTCACTTCATGTTCTCTCTCAACCAAGTGCACTCCAGTAAAGCATGATCTGAGAAGAATCCTCGTGTGGTGGTGGTTCTTTCTTGCTGGTCAAGAAGCCCACCGCAGCCATTCCTGACATTTTTTAATTGAACTTTGATGCCTAAGCTAGAGGAAATATATGAAGTGACTAAAACAAAAATTCAAAATAAGAATTCTAAGAAAGTCATGAAGTGCAAGAGCATACAAGTAGAGCAACCAAAAATGTAAGAAATACAGATCAGGGTATGAATGAGAAATTCGGACTTACAAAGCGGACAATGAGGACTACTGAGAACTCAAGAACAATGGCAATGGGTTTTTGATCCTACTGCACATACTGGTTTTGGGGGAGCTTAGGCAGTTTGGATGTTCACCTTACTAGACCTGGATGGAGGTGGGTAGTCCTTGGACTTCCCACAGGTCAGGGAACCCTGATTGCTCTTCAAGCTGATGAGGGAGAGGGACTTGATTTGGGAAGGGGGAGGGAAATGGGAGGTGGTGGCGGGGAGGAGGCAGAAATCCTTAATAAATAAATAAATTAAAAAAA
>NC_022031.1:18829718-18836779 GCF_000317375.1 Microtus ochrogaster | reverse complement strand
GAGGGAGAGGGACTTGATCTGGGGAGGGGGAGGGAAATGGGAGGTGGTGGCGGGGAGGAGGCAGAAATCCTTAATAAATAAATAAATTAAAAAAAATAAATAAAAATAAATAAAAATAAAAATAAGATGTTATTTTTTTCAGAAATTAACCAATAAGAAATCTTGAGTCTAAAAACATCAGTCAGTGAAATAAAATCTATCATGTTTTAGGTCATAAAAGAAATCTTAAGAAATATAAAAGAATCAAAATAATTTATTGTCTTATTAGCCCAGAGTGGAATAAAGCTAGGAATCAATAGCACTAGAAACTATATAAATGAACATGAATAAAAATGAAAAATATACGAAGATCATAGAAATCAGTCAATTTTCATGTTCTTCAACGTCAAATCAGCAATTGAAGAATCAGTTAGAATGGAGGGAGGCTAAAAGTCTCTTAAAATAACTGTTAGCATTTCATTATTGCAACATCAACCCTGAGAAAAACAACTTGAAGGAGAAAATGTTTGTTTTGTTTTGTTTCTGGGCTGTGCACAGCTGCTTAAGCACATTGCAGCCAGGAAGCAGAGAAGGGAGGGAACAGGGTTGGGGGAGTATGTGGACCTCAAGGGCTCACCCATCAGTTAATACCACATGCCATATTTCTACCTAGCAGTGGAGTGGTTCACTGATCAGGTCAGAGCCCTCACGATCCGGTTACTTTTTGAAAAATCTTTAGCACATAGCTTTGGAGAGACATTTTTAGATATAACCCCAAAAGTCACAGTAATACGACAGAAGTTCAGTGTGATAAGTGATAAGCTAAAAATGTTGAGTTCATCACAGAGAAAAGTGGCCAGGAAGGGGAGAGGGGGGGCAGAGGGAGGAAACAGAAGGGGAGAAAGGAGCACGAGCGCACTTTCTCAGGAATGAGCCCATGCTGTGCAGCTCTGGGCTGAGGAGTAAACCACTATGGGCTCACACTTCTGAAATAAGCCAAAATAAACATTTTCTCCTTCAAGTTGTTCTTCCCACAGATCATCAGCCATGGAATGCTAGCATGAGAGTTCTCAAAGATCAGATGGCCAGTTTATGTAGAGCCAGAGAAGAATCACTTGGAGAGTCACAAACTAAGCAAAACAACAAACAAAGGAGGCAGAAATATGAGCTCCCCAGACTTGATGTCTACACAGGGTATACATGTAGCTTATTTTTATGCTATCATATCATAAAAGTGGAGAATTCAATGACAATGAAAATAAAAACAAATCCACATATTCCAAAACACCCCGAGATAGAGACAATTTTTAAAATAAAATTTATAGAAATGCTAAGTAAAACTCCATCTATTGAAACTCAAAATTTTAGGGTCTGATGCTCCATGGGTGATAAGAAGTGTGAGATGGAAATAAGGATTTTCCCACTATATTACAATCCCTTCATGGAGTGTATGGGGTGTTTGGGGAGTCTTCTTTTTTCTTTTGTATTTTCCCCTACTTCCAATGTTTCAGTTCCCAATAAAGTTTCAGTGCACCAGAGAAATCAGTGCCTCAGCCACTGCCTGACTAACATTTTCTTTCACTTTTCTCTGTCACCTGGATGAGGTTCAGTACATCTTTCCCCCCAGGTAAGATTTCCAAATGCCAGGTAAATAGGTGTGATGTCCTCTCAGTTCTTAGTCTGTTCTATGACTGCACACTTCTTGAGATCCCCAATCCATTAATTTCTATCTACTTTATCTTTTATCATAACTAAAGAAAACTGTAATTATAACTATCTATTCTTCAACTCCATCAAAGACTCCAGAAGTCTATAATATTACCTAAGTAAACAGAAAGTTTCTTGTAAGCAACTTTCAAAACTCTAGAATTGACAGAGACATCTCACTGCCTGGACAATCTCCCAAAGTTCTTCTGTACCATTGGGGCATCCATCTTCAGCCTACAGACCCATAGAATCCAGCAGACTTTTCCATAAAGCAGCCTTCTCTACAGTGCTTATATTTGCTTGGTTAGTGTCTAGGAATTTAAAACTGTAGAGAGAGGTTTCTATGCCCCCTGTTCCTTTTTTACTCATTAGAAAATGAAGAGGCAAGCAAACAAAAATCAGAATGTAAAAATAAGACAAAAAGCACAAGAAACACACACATAATTTAAAAACATAAATCCATAAAATCAGAAACCACAATATACAAACAAAGAGCAAAAAAACAAAAAGAGTGCCCAGAGTAAAATGAGACAAAACATCTACAAAAATACCTCTGAATTTCTTTTCTGTTGTCATTTACTGCTGGGCATGGGGCCTACCCTTAAGTGTTGTTGGTTTGCCCAGTGCGACTCCATTAAAGAAAAATAATTTTTCCTAATCAATTGCATGTCAATTGTCAGTAAGAGATAGATTTTTGGTTCGGGATGGGGCCTCGTGTCTACTTTTTCCTGGCGACACTGGGACCACATCTTGCTTGGATCTGTCCAGTCTCTGTGCATTCATATGCATGGTTAACCATGTGTTTGCCACCATAGGCTCTGAAACTAATTCTTATACTTTGAATGCGTGGCATGCAATAGAAATTCATTTAGTTCTAATAATTCCCATATTAAAAACATAAAAGAGATTTTTTTAACATATATTTGTGATTTGCAACCAGGAAAGGTTTGACTACTCCCCTTTTAATAGACTGTCTTTCCTGTCTTTTTTGTCTCATTTCTCTTGGAGGAATCACTCTTCCTGCTTCCAAACTATAGTAATCAAAACAGCACAGTACGTGGACAAAGTCAGATGCAAAGGTCAATGGAACAGAAGAGGAAACTCAGAAAAAAAATCTCAAGCATAAATGCTGAGCTAATTTCCATAAAATCCACCAAGAAAAGATGATGGGAAAAGTCAAGTTTCTGTAATACACAGTGTTAGAAAACCTGGGTATCTACGAGCATTCGAATAAAACCAGACTTTGCATCCTGTCATATACAAACATCACCCTAAAACAGGTTAAAGACCTAAATGTAAGACTTAAAACTGTTAACCCCTAGATGAAACCATCAAGAAAAACTCACTTCCTATTGGCATTACCCAATTTTTCTATTTTTCTTTTCTGTGTGTCACTCAAAAACCTGAGGTGACAAAAGCGAAACTAAGCAAATAGGATTGCATCAAACTGAGACACTCTTCACGGCAAAGGAAACTGGACAGAAAGCCCATAGACTGGAGGAAAATATTACCAACAATGCATCTAGTGAATGGGGTAGTAGTAAATGAATAAATAGTAAATATGGACCTTACACATCCCCATAGCAAAAGATTAAATCCAAGCTTAAAAGTGGACAAAATATATCAACAGATATTTTGGTCAAGACTATAAACAAATGAGCCGGGCGATGGTGGCGCACACCTTTAATCCCAGCACTCGGGAGGCAGAGGCAGGCGGATCTCTGTGACTTCCAGGACAGGCTCCAAAGCCACAGAGAAACCCTGTCTCGAAAAAGCAAAAAAAAAAATAAAATAAAATAAAAAAATAAAAAGACTATAAACAAATGACTCAAAATCACTTATACAAAGGAAATGTAAAACAAAACTATGATGAGACATTGTGCCACCCCTGTCGTGAAAATGGTGAGAGGTCAGTGCAGCTAAGGGCATGGAGCTCAGTGAAGCTTTACAGACTCTTCCCATTGAAAATTTGTAAAGATTTATCAACCTAATTAGGTAGAAGTTTTAATACTCAGAAGTTCTCTGTAAGTATGAATTAAAGGAAATGAAATAAGCAAATTTGGAGATGTGTGCACTCTTGCCTTCATTGTGGTATCATTCACAATAGACAAGATATGTATACAATCCATGTCCATTGATAGATATAATATGTTATGTTCATAAATTAGATTGATAGCTAGATAGATAGATAACATGGATAGAGATAGATAGATAGATAGATAGATAGATAGATAGATAGATAGATAGATAGATAGATAGATAGATAGACAGACACATACCCATCTAATGGAACATCACTCTTTGAAAATGAAGCAGTATTATTTATGAAAAGATTTATAACTTCGTGACTATTATGCTATATGCAGGGCAAACACAGCATGGTCTCACATACACACAGAATTATACAAAATATTGAACAAATAAAAACAGAGTAGAACAGTGGTTACCAAGAGAAGAGTGAGAAAATGGGAAAAGCAGATAAAATGTAGAAAGACTTGTGAACAAGTCTTGAGATCTAGTGAGCACCGTGAAGATTACTGGTGATATTATGATAATGTATACTAGATTTAAGAGAATAGATTTTAACTATTCTTTTCACTTATATGTACAAAAGTTAACAGTGGAAGGTGATGGGCAGGATAATTTGTTTGACTTTAGCAATCATTTTATTATGTATATGCATATCAAATTATGTCATACACCTCAGATATATACAAAAAGATTGGAACAACTCAAAAGCGGGCTATTGCCATATTTTCAATATTCGCTGGATAACTAAAATAAAAATATACTATACATGTAAAATGGAAAAACATGATTCAAACCAGGAGAAAATCAGCTTGTTGTAGGCAGTATGTATGAAAGAGAAAATCTGATTTGTGCTTTCCTCTGTATATTTCCTACATCAGATGTGTCAACGTGCTGTGGGACAATGGTCTTTTATCCTGTTACTTGTATTATTTTAATAAAATGCTGATTGACCAATAGTCAGACGGGAAGAGTAAGCAGAGCGACCAGCCAGGAAGTAGAGGTGGGATGACCAGAACAGGAGAATTCTGGGAAGTGGAAAGAGTCAGTCTGTGATAACACACACACACAGAGCACACAGAAGAAAACCCCACACAGAAAGTTACCAAGCCATGTGGTTAACACAGACAAGAATTATGGGTTAATATAAGGTGTAAGAGTTAATAAGAAGCCTTGGCTAATAGGCCAACCAGTTAATAATTAATGCAAACCTCTGTGTGTTTCTTTGGGACTGAACAGCTGCAGGACCGGGTGGAACAGAAATCTCAGTCAACATCAAAGTATCTTCCCAGCTCCATGATGCTGAGTCACCCGGCAACATTCTCTTATCCTCTTCTTCTGCTGAGTTCACCTGATCTTTTAGACTACTACTTTTTTGTCTCAATTCTTTCTCCTATGCCTATTCAATTTGTAACTAGTTCATCTAATAATCCAATGTATTATATTTAGAAACTTCCTTTCCCGTCACTTAACACCCTACAGGGCTTCACTGAGCCATAACATATTATCTGATTGTAAATTAAGGCAATGTCAGTAGACAAGGTAGCTGAATGGAACGCATTACATTCAGTGTTGGAATACATGGAGGAAACACCTACATATACGGTGTTTAAAACCTCTTTGAGGTTTGTACCTGAATACTGAAACCATTATGATCATGGAACCACAGTCCATGGTCAAGGATTTAGAGAGAGATGGTGATAGAATGTGGAAAAACTGGCTGGGTCTCCTCACCTGCTGATTATTAAATTTGAATTATGGTGCTTGAGACTGATGTGGGGTGACCTTAACAAAGGTGAACTCAACTAAGGAATGACAAGGTTTAAGAAGAAGTAGCCTGATAAAAAAGAATCAGTATTGAAGGGAGGAAGGGAGGAAGGGAGGGAGGGAGGGAGGGAGGGAGGGATGGAGGGAGGTAGGGAGGTTGAAGTGGAGGAGAAGGGAGAGAGGAAAATAACTCTTTAGTGGGGAAATGTTGCCTTGTTTATTTCTTTGTTAAATCTCTTAGATGTTAGTGCAGAGAGCTCTGGAATTTTCAGTTCAGCTGTTGGACTTACCTTTCAAACAATCACTTTGTTTGGGAATACAGGTTGTTATAACTAAACATTTACTGTTTAGCTTAACTTAAAATATGTTAATGTATTTCTTTCACGGAATCAGATAACTACCTAATTTTGCAGGAAAAAATTGCTAATGTTTCTTCATTTCTTTAAGAATGATTTAAACACAGCAGGCATCTCACCTCAGAAATAGCAAGGCATTATTTAATTTAAAAGTGCTTTCGTGTGACATTTTAGGCATTTTGAGAAGTGCATAAAAGATAAGGTTACCTGACGGTAGGGCTGCTTCAAAACACCATTACACTGATAACGACCAGGGCCATTTCATTTGCATGAAGCCATTTGATTATAGCATTGGGAATCAAGTGATATTGTGTTTGGAACCATTTGTTCATGCTATTTATTTTATCATAATACATATTTATTGGTATTTTATTCACAATGTAAGTCACATGTTAATAACAGTTTAACAGGCTTTAGAGACAAGAATTCTCACATGTTCAATAACAAGCTCATGACTAATTCTGCAAGGTATGCATACCCACAAAAGGCTCGCTCTCTCGATATATACACACGTATGTATATACACATATATATATATGTGTGTGTGTGTGTGTGTGTGTGTGTATTACTGTGACATCTGAGCAAAGACTTATGTAATTTAGTTGCCAGATTTAGTGAAGTAAATAATAATACAGTAAGTTAAATTTCTATTTAGATAAACAATGAATAAAGTTTTATCATAGATAAAACTCCGTAATATATAGGAAACACATATTTTTAAAAAGACATTACTTACTGGTTTTTAAATTTAACACAGCATCCTGTATTTTACTTGGTGATTCAAACCTAGAATGATGAACTCCATATCAACTTTTTAAAAATCTCCTGCAGGACTGGGAATATGGTATGTCTGCCCACGGGAGCTGGGGAATATACTACTATAGGCCCTGGGAAGACAGGAAGGGGAGTCACTAATTCAGTGTCAGCCTGGGACACAGAGTAAAATCTCATATCTTTTTAAAAAGAAGGAAAAATCAAATAGACAACCGATATCTCAAATTAATGCAAGCATATTGCAATTGTATGTCAGAAATAAGACATTTAGAGACAACCTTGAGCTCTCAACACTCCAACTTCAATAAATTCATGCTATTCAGGCCTTGGAGGCTACCAGGAAGAGGTAAGGCAGATCGGCTTCTTGCAAATTACATCTATAGAGGTACCTTGCCTTGTGTAGAAAAGTCTATTAAGAACAAAAGGATTTAGACACTTATTTAGAAACAC
>NC_022031.1:18818455-18829599 GCF_000317375.1 Microtus ochrogaster | reverse complement strand
GAGAGAGAGAGAGAGAGAGAGAGAGAGAGAGAGAGAGAGAGACAGAGACAGAGACAGAGACACAGAGAGAGAGAGAATACTATAGGTATATATCTAACTCTGGGTGGCACCACCCATAAGGCTGCATTGTAGAGAAACACAAGTCAACGGTAGAAAGCCTGCCATCAGTGTTGATGGAATCTGACATTACCAATGGACTGAAGTTAAAAGAGGGGGCAGATGGAGGTTCTTGGTTGTCTTGACCCACTCTATTGTGAACTGTGTGAATTCTCAGAAGAAGCAGTTATCATGGCTCGTTGCTGGTGCTTCAGACCAGGGGTCAGAGCACCACTAATAGCCAAATGATAAGGATAGCAGCAATTCAAAGCCGCAGGTGACCTGACAGGAATCTACTCAAGCTTCCTCCCCCTTTTACCCATTTCTAATACTGTATCCCAATGCTCATCTAAACCTCTTACCAGTTGGGAGAATATGGGAAGAGTGTTAAGGAAGATGACTGAGTCACATTTGCCTCGCGTAGAAACCTTCGAAACCAGACGCTGAGAGTGTTCACATTACTGATGATGAATGAGCAGTTCTGTGTCTCCAGAAGCCATCGAAAACATTTACGTCTGTGTGCCATGTGGGATTTGTGAGCTCCTTGCCAGCGGGGCTCAGAAATAAGAGAGGAAGGAGCAGTGCATAGAGGGCAAAACATTAGCGAAGTGGGACAGTCTTTTCCTTTTTGGAGCTGGAATGGCCAGGAGGAATCTCATTGTTTCGGCTGACTTTGGTATTGTGCCAAGCCAGAGGCACTGACCACAGGGACACTTGGTTCCAGCTTTCCTTTGCCGCCCCCAGTGCCCCAGTGAAACCACCACCACTGCACAATCTGATGCCAGGCCAGAGAACACCAGTTCTTTTTTTTCCTTTTTTTTTTTTTTGCTATTTTTAAATAATTTCGAATAGCAACCTATTCCCCTCATTTATTATTCTTGATGAATAGCAAATTATTCTAATAGCATTGACTGTTCTATTCATTCATTATTTGAGGATGATTAAAAGTGAATAGCTATTATGAAGCCTCACCAGTTCTAAAAATTAAACCTTAGAATGTTGTGTTTCCTTTTGGCTCTGAGTAATTATCTCCATAGCTTCCTCTAATTCACACACACACACACACACACACACACACACACACACACACCTTGCTTTTCCGCTAGTGGCAGTCTGTTTTGACTTGAAGCAGGATGCCCCTATTCAAAGGTTATCCTGAGAAGTAATGGATAAACATCTGAAATGCCATCTCCCCATACACACCAGAATTATGCTTAGTTCAGTACCTGTAATCCACTCACAACCATGTTATTTAAGCACATAGAATACTGCCTAAGACATGGCTTGCATGTTATAAAACTAGGTACAAAAGTGGTCATTTTGGTAGCGATATGAGATGATAGAGTAACTCCAAAGCTCCGCTAATTTATAAAAGCAATACAATAATGACAAAATATAAAGAAATAAACTTTTGTTAGAACATGGAAGCCAGTCAAAAGCGTATAATAATGTAGGAATTATTCCGTTCAAAAGAATGAGAAGGAGTGTGGAGCACTTCAATTCACCTGAACCCATTTCCAATGTCCATGACTTGAAATTTCTGGTATTCCCAACCTGAGTACGAGAAAGAGCAGAGGGGTCAAGTTAGCTAAGAATTGTAACCATTCATTCTGACCCGTGTGGCTCAGAGGCTTGTACATATCTCCACCACCACAGAAATCACATCCCTTTACAGGAACAGTGAGTAATGGGTGGGAAGGAATTGGAAGCTGTGGTGGGTGTATTGTTGAAAGCATTTACAGGCAAATGTTTTAGCTACAGCTGCCAGAGGCAGCAAATAATGTTTGGAACACACACACATGCACACACACACATCAAAGACATTGGAAGGAAAGGATGGAGCACATGATGCTTTTGAAAGAGATCTAATGGCTCTGTAATGTTCTTGGAACTCGAGTAGGGCACACTATGTCCAAGGAAGTCCAATGATTTTGCCTCTATCTAGGCTTGCCTTTCACACTTGAAGGAAGTTCAGGCTGAGAAATACTTGTGAACTGCAGGGGAATCAAAGGCATAGCCTAATAAACACAGAAGAGCCTTAGAAGGGGAGTTTTGGGGTTTTTTTCTGAACTTTGATGGAAATTTCTGTCTAATTATTACCTGACCATGAAAAATATTGAACAATGATTTTGGTTCCTATCCTGGAACTAACTCTTGTAGACCAGGCTGGCCTCGAACTCACAGAGATCTGCCTGCCTCTGCCTCCCAAGTGCTGGGATTAAAGGCGTGCGCCACTACCGCCTGGCCCAGATTAAATATTTTAAAGCAGAAGAATCAAATGACCTCAACAGAATAGAAACAAAAATTCAAAGCATCACAACTAAGCCAAGAAAGAACAGAGACACATGACCAGCTAAAAGATTGTGTCAGTAACAAAAACAAACAAACAAACAAAAATTGACAATTCCATTGGAGAGGTCTAGGGCTCTGACATCACAACATTTAACCAGTGTGTTTTACCAAATGTTTAAAAGAAAAGGATACCAGTTCTGCATCAAGTCTTCCAAAGAATACAAGTGTGGAAGACTTCTTAAATTCATTTATGAAATCAGTATAACTTCATATCAAAGCTGGATAATGACAACGTTAAAATAAACAAAGATAAACAGGCCTCATAGATGTTTTAAAAAAAGCCTCACACAAATAGCAAGTCCAATCCACTACCTTACTAAAAAGATTAAACACCTTGACCTACTGGGATTTGTTCTATGACTACAAAGTGGTTTGTTTATATGTGTATACAATTGTATATAATATATATGTGCACACATATATATGTTTATTTTCCAATTTTCAGTAGCCAAACAATACCAGAAAAATAACAGAATTAAGGGGTTCATTTTCCCTATTTCAAATTTTAAGCATACATCTTTAGTTATCAATAGTCTATAGTTATCAAAACAGTGTGGTATTGGATGGGAAGTTTCCAGAATTAGATAGTGGTGATGGTTGCAGGGCCTTTCACATACTGCAGTGTCACTTTAAACAGTTCAAAATGGCCAAATCACATGGGTGTCATTGAAAATAAATAAATACACAATAGAGTACTTTCAGAAAAAGAAAATTATGAATACTATTTAAAATTGTCAGGCACTGTAAAATTCATACCTGAAAAAGCAAAGATTATTCCATTATATGTTATATTTACATGCCATTGGCATATAAAAATATAGTGTTTATATTTATCTTATTTTATATATTTATTTATAAACTTATAAATTGTATGTATTAAATGTCTAGCATGAAATTATTTCCCCTACATTTTAAGTTCATAGATTTTGCACAAAAATTTTGTAACATCACTTTTACTATAAGCACAGAAATATTTCAATCTTCCTAGCCTGATAGATTAAAAATATAATTATCATTTATGGTGAATAAAACACATTACTGTGTACATGGAACACTGCTTGGAGTATTTATCTCGAATTTTTTTGCTCTCCAGAGAATGTTCTATGATCAATTTTATTTGAAATGATTACCATCAGAAAGAAAGATAATGTATGACATATTTCAACACCATCCTCTCCATTGATATTTTGAGCAAATGGCCACTATCAACAAAGGAGCTCTGTATGTCCAGGAGATCAGAGAGAAACAAATACTCAGACATTCCAGGGCGACTATGGGTTCAACCAACTGTGGATAGAAAATATTCACACTCAAACTCCCATTTGCATGGAGTGTGTGCAGATCTTTTCCTTCTCATTCCCTAAAGGATGCAAATGTTTGCATATACCATTTGCATGGCATTGGGTGTCTAGGCAGTTCTTGAGGTGACTGAAATTAAACGGGAAGCTGTGCATAGGTTCTACATGGATGCAGTGTTGTATAAAGGACTTACATATTCTCAAATTTTGGTATTTGTGTAGGATTATGGAATGCATGCTCCATGGATACTGGGGGGAAGTTGTGAAAGCTCGTTGAAAGGTTTCCTACATGTTTAAGTCTTGCTCTCTGTCTTGAGGCTTATTCATCATAATGTCACACATTTGTCCCACTCTGAAGAAACATTTTCCTTGCATTAGTTGCTCGGTTGTGGGTAGAGAAGGAGTTCAATATCCCAACAAAATGGCATGCATGTTCCATACAGATTCATTTGCACACGGCTTACATAATGCTGTCATTTACTGTGAATGCCTACCCAGCCTGCTTTAACTTACCAAGTCTGTAAAATCTTGTTTTACCCACATCACAGTATTGTTGTGAGAGTATGCAAAATGAATTGTGTTAAGCACCAAGTGTGTTGCTGTGTTTGTATTAGGTGTTCAGTGTGCTATTATTGATGGGGTGTGCATCAATTTTTTGGTTACATTTTATTTGTGATCTGGGTGACTTATTCAGAAACTAATTATGAACCTGGGAGAGTGAACTCCATAAAAGGATTCCTCCGTGTGACCACTATCCTTAGGAAAGATCTTTGCCTTGGTGATTTAGAAACACTAAGCAACTGAACAGGCAGGGCTGGAACAAAACTCCCCTCTTCCTAGAAACCTGGCTTTTTAGTAGCACTTGCTGTACAGAAGTATCCCTCCTCAGTGAGTCACTTCCCAGAGTGAGCAACTGCATTCTGGGTACTACATTCTCCCAGTTACTAACTCCACTTCTGCCATCTACTGTCTGTGTGTCCTGGACAAATGGCATCACGTTCCTATTCCTCTGTATATGATAGCTTTCCTAACTTTAAAGTAGTAGTAGTGAGAGTTTCTGCTAGTGGGGGTACAGGAAACAGTGTGTCCATCTGCCAAGGGCACACTATTTTCAAGGAGCAAAGATTCACAAAAACATTCAGTGTTTCTACCACCAAGATATTCCAACACTGCACTAAGCATGCTTTCAGGACTCAGTAAAATGGTACCACCCACTACTTTCTGTGGAACTTTTTGGACAGTCCTTCCTGTTTTAGTTTTTTTGTTTGTTTGTTTCTCACTTAACACACACTCTTCATAGTTCACCCTCTCCTCATTGTCTTTCTAACTTCCCCGAGAACACACCAGGCTCCTAGCTGTCTCTTGTTTTCCTTCCTCCACCCCCCGAGAACACACCAGGCTCCTAGCTGGCTCTGGTGGTCCCCCCCCCCCCCCCCGAGAACACACCAGGCTCCTATCTGGCTCTGGTGGTTTTCCCCCCCAAGAACACACGAGGCTCCTAGCTGGCTCTTGAGGTTCCGTTCCAGTTCATGGGGCTCTCTGCCTGCTTTCAAAACCCTTCGCTCTGAACACCTGAACAAACTTTAGGCTTAGCAGGCTAAGCTAGATAGGAAGCCATCCAAGAAATTTAATGAGAGGACTTAGCAAAAGCAAACAGCCCACGTCAAACTAATGCTCACCATATGTAACGGTGTGTCTTTCCCCAGGAGACAGAAATAAAGATGTGATTAAGAAAAAAAAACCCTACATATCTCTGTAGAAAAAGTCTTCAGGGCGGGTTAATTTCAAACAGTTGAGATTTTGCTCCCTTTCTAATAACTAGTAGATTAAGAAAGAGGGACTCACCGGTTTACATGGCAGGCTTCCCATCCCCACAGCACCCAGCACCGTGCTCCCAGCTGCTGGACATTCTCTGATCTTTCAAACTTGCTTGTCCTTCTGTCTTGACAAGTCATTAATCCACACGAGCCCTAATGAGTTCCTCTACTCGGTCTGATACGGGAGTTTAGGATTGCTGTTATGTGGAAATTCTCTCCAATACTGTTTATTTCTGCTACACTTCAAGGATTTCAACATGGCTAAAGCCAAGCCCACCCTTCCTAGTCCTCAATCTCAGAATCACTTCACATTTTGTTAGTCTCTATGCATGTCAATATTTGGGTACTGAAATTACATGTGCTAAAAGAATGGACTCTCAACCCATTCTGGTGCAAGGCCTATTTGAAGGAAGAGTCACCACACGGAGGTATTGTGCTTTGTGAGCCAGTGTTTAAGGTTCACTTTTGGCATCGTGTGCATAGCCTGTTCCTGTATCATTGAACACCTACATTCACTTACTGACTTACCACGAGCAGATCACCGACTTCTGCAAGCCCTGGCATCATTTATTAGGAAGATAAATGAGAGTAATTAAGCTTCAAGGCCGTAAGTGCTAAAACTTTGTGGAATTAGTGTGCTATTAAAATGACGGAGTGCCTGGCTCTTCCCAGGTAAGCGATGCTCTTTCACCTCTGGCTCTGCTTCGTTGTGTGACCTCTACTGACCCTGCTGGCTATGCCTCTTGCATCCATGAGCTAAATAAGCCACCGCTCTTAGTGTCATGGATGAATGACCAGTCGGTGGGGATGAACTAGATCAGTTAGTGTCAAACTGAGGTCATCATCAGCACCTTTCAGGTAAGAGTTGCTAGTCTTTAGTAACAAGATACAGACCAAGTTACCTCACAAAACAGCAGTCATCTCTACACAGTAGACTAAAGTTTGTGGGGCTTTTGTCTTCACAATTGAGCAAGCTGAGTATTTAATCATTTAACATAGCAGTTTTGAGTTTAACATGCAGAAAAGAGAACAAGAAAGGCTAAATACCAGGATGAGGAAGGACTGAACACAGGAATAGGCGAGAGTTATGAAAGAAGAAATAAAGCTAATGGCTTTCCTAGATTTAATTCTGTCACAAATTTTTGGGGTTTGGCAGTAGAAAAATATATAAATTACATATAATAGTGAAATTGTAAAATCCAATATGAAGCTTCATAGGTTTATAGTCTGCTCAAACTGTATAGAAGCTCATTACGATGTATAGGTTTGGGGTCTGATTAATTTTCATGTGTGATTTTGTTATTTGCAAATTTTTTGGACTAAAGTTTATAAAACAGCAAAAATGTGATTGTGAAGTTACTGTAAGTACAAATTATTTGTATCTGAAATTATTAAATAATATTTTTAAAGGGTGTTTAACTTTTTGCAAAAGGTAGGAATACTTGAGCTTTCTAGCCTTCTTGAGAAAAAGGATCTTGCCTATAATCAATAAATACAAATGGACCTAGAAAATATAACTCTGGCTTGAATTTGATTTTTACAATTACCTATATGCCTCGGTGATTTCACATGGAAAGCTTATTCATGCTAGAGTTCCTGGAATGCCGGCTAGTCCTGCTTCATGCGGGCCATGTGTGAGCTCCTACTGGAAGTCATTTGTGTGAGTTCCTCTCATGCGTCACATTTTTGAGCCCCTGCTCTGCATCAAACTTGGTACCCATAAGCATGGTACTCATCCTCACTTTCCTGGCCAGGGCTTTCTTTTTATGGATGCAGGCAATTGTTTCTGTGGAGAACTTCTACATTATGAAACCTTTTAGTGTACAAAGAACACTTCCCTTCCAATAAAGTGACAAACATTTTCACAATGCTTTTTTTTTAAGTATGAGTGGTTTAAGTATATGAAGGAAATGTCAAATAAGACATTGTAACATCTTTTACAGTGGGATAAAAAAAATGCAGGATTTCAACAAAACAGAAGGGCGCCCTACAGAGGCATCATTATTCTTAGTTAAATAGGACAGTCTAATTATAACCTTCATGCTTAAAAATGTTATTAGTCACATTTTCTCATGTATTTATCT
Organism: Microtus ochrogaster; assembly: GCF_000317375.1. Lineage (NCBI taxonomy): Eukaryota > Metazoa > Chordata > Mammalia > Rodentia > Cricetidae > Microtus > Microtus ochrogaster. The sequence goes on along the minus strand of NC_022031.1, from coordinate 18,821,952 downwards.
CCTTCTTCCCTACCTCTAATTTTTTGGTCTTTGATTTGGATAAGAAAAAAATGAGAAGAATTTGCATGGGAGTTCATAGGGGACCCTCTTTAGCAGCCTCCATTACTGGCTTCCCACATTTCACTTTGTCCCTAAAGAAGTCATCCAGTAACCCAGAGTCTTGATTCACTGGAATTACCTACTTTAGCCTTATTACTATTACTATGTTTGACTAGTTATAGAAACAAATCTGTCAAAAGTCTGACTTTCATGTTCCTTGTGTCCTTTGTACACAATGTGAACTTTGAAACTTGTAAATACCAAGACTTAGCCCTCCTTTATTCTGTCTAATTGGACATGAAGGAAGAAAGGGAGAGAGGGTGGGAGGGGTAAAGACTCAAGGGAAGAATTAGAATAGAATAAACCCATATGAAATGTTGTAATATAAAGAAAACTTGAAAAGACAATGAAATGAGTTTCAAACACAGTGCTAGTCCCATGTTATATTTTTCACAACATAATCTTAGGTTTGAAAATTAAGGGCCTTAGTTATGTGAGAGAATCAGCCAGGTGCCAACAGGTAATTCCCATGCAGCCCCTCACAGCCTTCCCCCAGCTCTGCATTTGTAAATGTATCTGTTTCCATGACTGTCTGTCTTGACCAAACTCACCTTTGCAGTCTTTGTCATTGTCTAGGAAAAGTGACAGAGCTTCCTCAATATAACAAAGAAAGTTCCACAGAACAAAGACAAGAAGCGCATGGGAGCACTTCCTACAGCTGCATTAGTGGTTGTGCACTGGCCTCCAACTTCCCCACAGAGTTTATCCAAGTGTCTATGGACAGATCCCACCATCTGCAGCATCATTCCTGGGGACCATGTTAGAGAGATCTGCCTTGCAAATTGAGCAAAGGAGAATTTTGATAAGAATCATGTGTGCCCTACCTCCTGCATGCCCATCAATGCCTGAGGCAGGTAGGAAAGCTGGAGGGCAGGAGAGTTGTTCCTGATCCCCACTAGCTGCAACACTTGGGAGAGCAGGTCCTGTACCTCGCCTGGACAGCACTATAGAGCCAGCCGGCTTGTGCAAGTGCAGGTGAACCAGCCTGTGAGCATGTGAGAACAGAGCTGTGAGCATGGGAGAACAATTCCCAACACTCATCCATCTTGTGGCAGCATGGGCAGGGGAAAGACACCCTCTTTCCCAACCTGTCAATGCCTGGAGCAGGTGGGAGAATTGGCCCTGAGTTCACAGGAGCCAAGGAGCTGCCCCTGCCCTCCACCAGCTGCAACTTCACTTGGGCAACACAATAGAGCTAGCCCTGTTGGCAGAGGAATAGTGAGCCAGCCCCAAAGCTCTAAGAGTGGGAGGGCTACTCCTACAACTATTCATCAGTCATGTAGCAGTGAGGGTGGAGGAAAGTTTCCCTATCTTACCCTTCACCCCTTGCCCACTGCAACAGACAAGAGAGCTAACCTCCCCTTTACCGGCTGCAGCACTCAGGGAAGCAGCCCTGCTCCTTGCCTAAGCATCACAGCAGAGCTGGCCTTTGCTGTTGGAAGTTTGGGTGACCCAGTCCCGATGTTGTGAGCAGGGACTGTCCCCATTATTTATCTGATACAACAACATGGGTGGAGGAGAAACACTCTCCTCCCTACTTCCTGCCCATCAATGCCTGGGACAGATGGAAGAACTGGTCCTGGGGGTCATGGGAGCAAGAGGGCTGTCCCTGTCCCTCGCCAGCTGCACCACTTGGGAGAGTGACCCCTGTACTTCACCTGGGCAACACAGCAGCGCTAGCCCTGAGGTGTGGTAGAACCAGCAGGAAAACTGGTCCCACCCTTTGCTCATTATTGTAAAAGGGGAATTAGCCAGTGTAGTGCTGTAGAACTCACTCTGGCGGTGAGGACTGGGGAGAGCTGGTGGGCTGACCAACCCTGCAGCTGTCTGGGCCCAGAATCAGGCCCAACATCTGACCCACCACAACATCTACCCCATCTATGATCTCCTAGAGCATGTGAAGAGCCTGACCTGTAGACCCAACGTTGCAGGATCTCCACAACACAGGGTAGCAACAGGTTATCCAAGAAGAGTCCCAGTGAGGACCCAGCAACCACAGTGTAGTAGAGATCTTGAACCAGAATAATGTGTACTTCCAAGTAAAGATATATGGACAAAGGGGTTTACCACACGAATCACTGCAGCTTGCATGACAAGATTTTTTTTCTCTTAAATTGCGTTTTATTTGGGAGCCTTGCAGGGGCAGAGAGCAGATGTGAAGGTACAGGCTGATTTGTCTGTCCTGCCAGCCAGCTCTCAAATAGTCCCATGGAGACTTATTATTAATTGTGAAAGCTTGGCTGATAGCCTAGGCTTGTTTCTCACTAGCACTTATAATAACTTAAATTAATTTGTATCCATTCATCTATGTTCTTGATGTGGTTTTGTTACCTTTACCTTGTAATGCCCATGCTTCTTGTTCTCTGTCCTGGTGGCTCCCCATTCTTCTTCACAATGTCCTCTTTGTCCCAAAAATCCTGCCTAACTATTGGCTGTTCAGCTTTTTATTAAACCAATCCAAGTGACACATCTTCACATTGTACAAAAAGATTATTCCACAACAATTCCCCATTTTGTCTAAATGAAAAAGAAAAAAATTTAACTCTAAAATAGTAAAATTATATACAATAAAAACAGTTATCAGGAATTGCCTAAATAGAAAGGAAAGGTACTAACTTTAACAAGTGAATCTATATTCAATAAGAAAAATTATTAAGTAAGAATTATTTTCACATTGTCCAGTTTGTTTGTATTTTGCAAATTTAGAGAAAATACTACAATATCTATCCTCTCCTATTGAGTCCAAAGTTTTGTACCTAATTTAATTTTTATCATGAGTAAGTAAAACTGTAATTTTAACTGTCTACTCTTCAACTCCATCAGAGACCCAAGAAAGATATAATATTACTTGAGGAAACAGGAAGTTCAGAGCAAGCAACTTCCAAACATAGCAGAAACGACAGAAACATCTAGATGTCTGGACAGTCATTCAAGGCTCCTCTGTAATGTTAAGGCATCCATCTTTAACGTATGAGCATAAAATATCTGACAGATTTTTCTGAAAAGCAGTAATTTTGAAAGACTGTCTCACTTTATCTTGGCAAAGTACAGTGTCTCTTTCTTTGTGCCCTAATTGTCTGGTATGCAGAGCACACTGTCAGCAGTCAAGACAAGAGTAGTTTCTTTCCCAAATGGCTAGTTTTGCCACGTTGAAAGCAAACTCCATATGGAGTATTTTTTATGCCCATCATGTATTCTGAATTGGTGCTGCCAAGGGCAGATGTGTCTCATTATAACAAAAACCCCTATGTTAACAAAACATTTTAAGTGCCATATTCTGTAGATCTTTTAAGTACTTGAAGATAATTTATCTATCTAAACTATATCTCTGTTTGACCTTGGAAACATACCCAAAATGAATGCAAGTTTTATTGTTATAGGTAACTAACTACTAACCT
>NC_022031.1:18794762-18816606 GCF_000317375.1 Microtus ochrogaster | reverse complement strand
CCATAGGAAGCTGTGTTTGGCTCCATTTTTGTGTGTTTGAAACATTTTTTTTAAGTTTTCTCAGATCTTTTGTGGAAATATGTGCAGAATGCCATTTGTAGGCAGATTTTTCTATTCCACCAGCCTGCTCCCAAATAACCACATGGAGACTTATGATTAATTATGAAAGCTTGGATGATAGTTTGGGCTTGCTTCTAACTAGCTCATAACTTAAATTGTATCTTTTAATCTACATTCTTTTATATGGCTTGGTTACTTTTACTTTGTAATATCCATGCTGTTTACTCTGTGTCCTGATATCTCCCCTCTTTTTTCCCCAACATCCTCTCTGCCCCCCAAACCCTGCCTAGCTATTGGCCATTCAGATTTTTATCAAACCAATCTAAGTGACACATCTTCACAGTGTACAGAAAGATTATACCACAACACAAAGGGACAGGGAAATGAATGGGATCAAGATGTATGATGAGAAAGACACACAGGATAAATACAAAGAAAGTAAAAGAAAAAGAATTATGTGTTTAGTTTAAAAAGACACTCAAGTACCTTATATTTCTAAGTTGCTATTTTCATTCTATCCAGTATATATACATACCATTTGATTGAAACATATTGAAAAAATTTGGTGCCTTACTTTATGAAAACTCATAATTTTGTTAACATCTACAAAATAAAATAAAGGGTTGGCAAGCATAGATAAGGGATTCAAAAAGAAGACATCATGAAGAAGCAGCTAATGACTCTTGCTCCAGCACTATAGCACAGTCAATTCTCTCGGCAGAAAATGTCTTCCATGTATCTTTATCTCAATTTTATTTTGTCCATTTGTATTATTTTTGTCAGTTACACACAAGCTACAGTCACCTCAGAGGAAAGAACATCAATTGAAGCTGATCTATAGGCAAATATTTGGAGCATCTTCTTGATTAGTGATTAATGTGGGAGGGCCCAGCCTCTGTGGATGGTATCAACCCCAGACAGTTGGTTCTGGGCTATATTAAAAAGCAAGCTGAGAGATCCATGAAGTGCAAGCTGGTAATCAGATCTCTTCCATAGCCTGTTTCTGTTCCTGCCTGGCTTCATAATAGACTGCAAGCAGTAAGTAGATATAAATTCTTTTCTCTCCATATTGTGTTTGATCATGGTCTTTCTCATAGCAATAGAAAACAAACTGAGACAAAAAATTTGTACCAGAGAGTAGGCTATTGCTATGAGAGACCTGATCATGTTGTCTTGGGGAGGATTGATAAAGTGTTTGGAACTTGGGCTAGAAAACCCGTTAGTGCTCAAACATTAAAAGTCTGTTCTGTGGAAGTTTGCATATGATGGAGGCATGTGATACATCAGAGGGACATTTGCGAGTCCCAAAAGATTCTATCAGAGATATTCATGTGATATATTTGGATTAAGAATTTGTTGTTTCTGGTCATCTGAGACTAAATAATCAGTCACGAGTAAGAAGTGACGAGAACAAAATGAAACCATTGCTTTACTGGACACATGGCTGGGAAAACAGCTGTGATTAATAAGAGACCACTAACATTGAGATGAAATCTTTGGGAGAGCATTTCCTCGGGGTCAGTACACACAAGCTGTGTTCCAGGAAACAAAGCTGAATTTCAAGCTGTCAGCCAAGCTTAGTTATGTGAGAAACTCTCCCAGAGGGCACTAGTTTGGGTAGCATGAAAACTGAAGGACTTATGTCACACAGAGAGGCTTGAGATTGGGACCACAAGAGGACAAAAGGAGCCCTGTTGGAAGTGCATCCTCTGTTACATTAGACATATTGGAGACAGGACTGTGATGATCATCAAGGATAGCACCAAATGCAAAGTGGAGTTGTCCTGAGTCTACAAGTCAAGATGACAGAGCAAAAGAAAGCAGAATTGCACAGCCCTTTGAAGTCCAAAAGACCATGAATAAGTGAATCCCAGATGTTGTACACTGAGTTATTTACACAGTTGTTCTGTAGTTTTGCTCTGATTTGATTGTGGCTATTCTGTGATGCTTCTTCCCTCTTGAAATAAAAAGTATACAACTTGGTCTTGCTTTTTTCAGGAGCACAGAGTCAACAGATAACTTTGGATAGTCCTAAGAAACTGAACTTTTAAGATGTCTGGACTTTTTAAAGTCTGTTATTTTTTAAGTTGCACTATGTGTTATATTATGATATTAGTATAAAATTGAAGGAAAACATAAAGAAAATGGTATGTTTCATAGTGATATGTTTGTTTGTCAAGTTGACAAGTGGTCAACTGTGTTAATTAGGCTCCTATTAGGCTCCTGTTAACTTAACACAAGGTAAGATCACCTGGCCAAAAAAAAAAAAACCTCATTGAGAAAATGCCTCTATCAAACTGGCATTTTCTTGACTACTGATTAATGTAAGATGACCAGCCCTGTGTGAGTGTTATGACCCTTGGACAGATGGTCATGGGTTGGATAAAATAGCAAAATGAGTAAGCCACAGATAGAAGTCAGTAAACAATATTCATCCATGACCTCCACTTCAGTTCCTGCCTCCAGGTTTGTATTCTGAGTTCTTATCCTGACTTTCCTTCACAATGTACTATAAGCTAATATTAAAGAAACCTTTTCCTCACCACATTACTTTTGGTCATGGTCTTTATCGTGGCAAAAGAAAGCAGCCTAAGACATCATTCTTCAGTGCTGTGTCTGTTGAGATGACTTACTTCAATGGAAGAGTTCCATAAAGGATTTATTTGCTTAAAGATTATCTCTAACATCAGATCATGTTACAACAGAGTAGAAGGCATGAGATCTGGACTCATCCCTGTCGGCCAGTATTTAGAGAAATATGAATCCAAGGCACTTGCAGATGTGACAGTCAGCCTCTGCCACCATGCCTTCCTCGCCTGCTGCAATGCTTTCTCCACCATGATGGACTGTGGCTGGAACAGGGAGCTCAAATAAACCCATTCCCCTTAAGTTGCTTTTGTCAGAGTGTTTTATTGGAACTACAGGAAAAGAAAGTAAGACAGTCCTCTTCCATAGTCAAATCTTATTTTCATCTGCATTATTTAAATTAGCACCTCCTAACCAACATCTCCTTTTCCCAATCTAAATCCTTCTGTCACAGGAAAGAGGGCACAGAATTTCATCTTGGTCAATACTAGTTAATTGCCTTATTTCTGCTGCAAAACAGTTATAAAACCTTAAGGAAAAATTGTTTATTTATCTCACAGGTTGAGAATACAGTTCAGCAAAGCCGGGAAGAAGAGGTAGCAGGAAAAGGAGGAAGTTAGTCACATTGCAACCAGAATCAGGAAGCAGAGGGGAAGAGAGAAACGAACGAGGGTACTCTTTTAGCTTTTCTCAATTTTATGTAGTCTGGAACCCTAGTGTATGAATGCTGCTTGTGCTTAAGGTGGGTCTTCCCACTTCAGTTTGCCTAATATAAAAAATCCCTCACAGATAAGCCCTGAGGTGTCTCCCTTTGATGATTCTAGCTTATATCAAGTTGACAATCAATATTAACCATTGCATAGTCTGTGGTCTTTGTCCTTAAAATAAAAAGTAGTTTGTCTATAAAATATAAACAATAAGACAATAGACACCCTGCATTTCAATTATAGGATGACTAAGCAATGACTGGATCAATAATTTATTTCTGGAAGATCCCTAACTACTCAAATCATTTAACAACTAAGTTGGTGTATCATTATAAACTGTGAATCATGGTATAATTTTAATTATAATAAAAAGAACTTAAGAATCTATTTACTTTAAACCAAGAAGTTGATAATTTTAAGCTTTGAATGTATATAGCCCAGAATCAAGTTAGTTGCTGGTGACCTATGTAAGGGGTACCCATGTAAGCTCATGCTCAAAGAACCTGTTTCTGAATCATGTGCCTGATAGTCTTGAACACATCATGCATCTAGAATTAATTACAGTGTGTTAATTAATTATGGGCAATAATCTATCCCATCATATTCCAGGTTTAAAACCCACAGATACTTTAATCTGTTGAAGTCAAAATGAAAATCCTGTATGTGGTTTATAATTTGTTGGAATGATTTTTTTAAATCATTTGAAAACAGATCTGGATCAGGTTCCATGCATGGTCCTAAATCACAAACACAACTGCTATTAAGTTGAGTGCAATGGATATACTGTCCCTTCTGACCAACAAGTACTATACCCTGGAAACACATGTCTTCTGATCCCTAAGCAAATCTGAGACCCAAACACTGCATTTGAGATGGAAGATATCATCTCTGGCACATTCCCAGTTTAGCCTGGAGTTTACAGAAAACAACATAGTCCACCAAGAAGATTGTTCTACTCTCTCTTTCACATTAGTTAAATGAATTCAGAAGAGATCTCTGAATTCAACCCGCAAGATGAATCCAAATATTCTGTAGGTTAGTTTATTACCCTATTCCCTTCCAATGGCAGACTATGGCTCTGTCCCCTCAACTCCACAGTAGTGTATACAGGAGCCAACTGTATTCTCAGTGACAGAAAACTAAAATAAGGTTTGTTTCTGTACCCATTGTTTAGGAATGCCTCCTAACTTTCAAGGAAGCTGGAGAATGATAAAGACACCGTGATATTGAAGGATAAGCAAATCTTCTACCCTTCCTACTTTGTAAACAGTAAAATGTCTTTTTGAACTCTCATCTATTTTTAATAATAGAGGCTTCTTGGAAGGAAATCATGTTCTTTGTATCAGGAACTTGCTGAACAAATACTTGGTGTGTTATGGATCGATAAGTCAATTGCCTAGGTGGCTGCATAGAATTAACAAGAGGCATTGAGAGTAAAAAGGACTGAGGGACCAGGTTTATTTCTGAGGGTGGCCTCCTAAACAGGGGTCCCTGGAGCAAGGAGCACAACACTGGATTTTTCAAAGAAGAACTGAGGATGTAATCAAGTTAGGTAGCTATGGCAACATCAGAACTTTCTCATGAAATGTAGCTAGCCAGTACACATTTTTTTTGATAGATGGCCTCTTAGGGCTTGATAGACCCTAAGATAATGATAATAAACTTTTTGGTAAGATCACATTTTACTTTTTATTTAATTAAAAAATTTTCTAAATGTGACATAGTTTATATTGTATAGTATGAACTCATCTAAGCCCTGATTTTGTATGAGTTTGTAAGTGTGGTGTGTATGTATGCATATCTGTATGTTTGCATCATGTATATACATTCTGAAATAGTGTATAATAATGTGTGTAAATCCATGCAAAGTAATATCTATCATGCCAATATATGATAAAGTATTATATCACATTCAGTACAACATTTTCACTCTAAAGATAATTATCTATGAGACTCTTATATTCTGTCCAGATTCCACTCTACTTTTTAATTAGGTCTTAGCCTTTTCAGTGAGGGATTTCCTTCCTTCTATTTTCAGGAATACCATGCAGACCATAGTCACACCCCTTCATGCCTTACCAGCCAAGGAGTGTTGGCCAAAGTCAACTGGCAGTGTCTGAGCCTCTCTACCTGAGGGCATTCTCTGAGCTCCAGCCTTTCCACAGAAAGCTGAAAGGACCAGACATTAGCTCCTCCTCCAACTCTCAGCTGCTCCTCTCAACCAATTGGCTGATAGGAGGTGATGCATTAGTACAACAATCTCCTTTACTGACGTTGGAATAAGTCTGAGGCTCACAAACATTGGGAATACTTTTAATTATCTGCAGTAGAAATTTTTTGTGGGAACTCACCCACTTTCAATGGTTTTGTCTTTCCATTCTTACCCTCCCCATCCCCTTTCAAAACAAGCTACTTACATTTGTCTCTTTATCTTAGGGTTTGCTACAGGCAATGCAAACCTAGACTTCAAAGAAATAGCATAGAAATACCTACAGCGCTCATGGCATTGCTGTTCTCCTGTTCTGTATGTCTTTCTCATTAATTTAAATTACTTGGAGGAAGAGGTTCATTTACATCCCTAAGAGTCGCACGCAGTATTTCAAATAACATATACAGCACTGTTTCTTGAAATCATGAATAAATGTAACACAGTCCTCACATAGCACATTTATGCTGGACACCAATCTAAGAATTTGCCAGCTTTCAGGAGACAGGGACACAGCCACATACTGCGAGCATCCTAAGAAGTTTTCCTAATTTTTTAGAGACTGTGATTCAGGACAAACCAGGATTTATGTTTCATGCTGAGAAGCATTCGAGAGCTAATTAGTATGATGAACCAGAGTAAGACTGATAGTAAGAAAAGGCTCTCAAACGAATAAGAGTGTGTCTTTAAGTATGAATGTGTGCCTTTCTGAATGAGTCATGATAACTAAGCCATATCAAAGTGTAGACGCAGGTTCCTCACTGAAGAGTAACATTTAATTTTCTCAACATTAACTAATACTGTGGCTTGAATGAGAACGCCCATAGGCTCATACATTTGTCTGTTTCTTAATTAGTTAAAATTAATTAATTCTTTCCCAGCCAGATCATAGTTTCCCCTCCCTGTCTCATCTGTTCCTAGTCCCTCCCCTCAACCTTACCACATCCACTTCCTCTCTTTTCCCTTCATAGAAGTACATGTCTCCATGGATATTGGACAGCCAGGGATATCAAGTTGCAGCAAGACTAGGGACCTTCCTCTCCTATTAAGGCTGAATGAGGCAACTCAGCAAGAAAAAAGGGTCCCAAGAGCAGGCAACAGAGTCAAAAGCTTATATACTTCAATGTTTGGTCCTCCCTTGGAGAAACTGTTTGGGAAGGATTAGGAGGTGTGGCCTCATTGGAGAAGGTGTGTCCTTCTTTGAAACTTTGAGGATTCAAAAGCCCACAGGGCTCTTGATGCAGCAGGCCCAGGACCTCTCTAGCTACTTCACACTAGATCTACAGACTTATTCGTGACCTACTGCAGCCTGACTGCCGAAGTCCCTTGTCCCACCCTATCTCCATTCCCTGAAGGTTTGACCTCTTGGTGTAAAGCCTTGATATGAGCCTTCTCTTCTACTTTTATGTTTATTGCCATTCTGCAGAAACCCTTTCTACCAGGGATTACCTGTGGCTACCCTGGGCTAAAAGATGAGGTAGGAGATTTCACTATCCTTATTGTTTACCAATACAGTCTCCCCAAACTTGCTTTTATCTTAGTCCTGTAGCAATCTTCTTGCAGAAGACTCTTCTCCCAACTGACTTCCATTCCCTAGGGTTTCCACTTTGTGAAGTAGACTCCAATATTCCTAGTTATTACCCCCTGTCCCACTCTGTGTTTCCTCCTAGCCCATATCCATTCCTTTCTGTCATGTACTGACCTGCAGATGCTCTATCCACCAGGAACTCTTTAGGCTAGGATCCAGAGAGGACAACAGCAATGAAAGAATGGAAAACACACCCAACAAAGACAAGACCAACACCACGAATCACTTCTAACATTATAACTCCAGATGCCTAGATCCCAAGGCAAAAACATAAACATGAGCAGCCAAGATAATCTGCTTCCACCAGAAGCCAGTAACCATCCTGCAGTAGGCCCTGAAAAATGCAATACAGCAAAAGCATAAGACAAGGACTTCAAAATAGCAATTATGAATATGCTCAAGGACCTAAAAGAGGATATGATAAATTCTTTAATGAAGTCTGCGAAAACACAAATGGTTGAATGAAATAAATGAAAACAATTCAAGATATGAAAGTAGAATTTAGCAGAGAAATAGAATCAGAAAAGAAAACCCAAACTTAAATAAAATTAGAAGTGAAAAATTTAGGATGTTAAAAAAATCCTCAGAGATAAGTCTCACCAACAAAAGAGATGAACTCTATGAATAACGGGAATAGAGAAAACAGATGAAATCCAAGGCAAAAGCACTCAAAATATTTTTAACAAAATCATAGAAGAAATTTTCCCAAACTAAAGAAGGAGGTGTCTATCAAGCTACAAGCCCACAGCTACAATATCAATCTAAATGGAAACTCAAAGTACTTTTACTAAAATCAGGAACAACACAAGATTGTCCATTCCCTTTATAGCTATACAATATAGTACTTGAACTCTTAGCTAGAGCAATAAGACAACTGAAGGAGATCAAGAAGATATAAATAGGAAGGGAAGAAGTCAAAAATATCCTTATTTGCAGATGATATGATAGTATGAATTAAGTGACCCTAAAAATTTTATCAGGGAACTTCTACAGCTGATAAACACTTTCATCAATGTAGTAAGATAAAAAATTAACACACAAAACTTCTATACACGAATGAAAAACAGAAGAAGATAAATCAGGAAAATAATACAATTTTTAATAGCCACAATATAAACAAAATATCCTGAAATAACTCTAAAAACAAGACGAATAGTTGCATAATAAAAATTGGGAAATTGAAGAAAACACCATATATTTGAAAATTCTTCCATGGTTTTTCATTAGTAAGACTAATATGGTAGAAATGGCCATCCTAACAAAAGCAATCTACAAACTCAATGCAATTATCATAAAAATTCCAACAAAACAACACAATTTTTCACAGAAATTTAAAAAAATCAGCTACATATAGAAACAAACCAACAAAATATCCCAGGATAGCTAAAACAATCCTAAATAATAAAATAACAACTGCTAGATGTATCGTTATCTTAGATATGAAGTTATACTCAAATCTATAGTGTTTTAGTTGGGGTTTCCATTACTGTGTAAAGACATCATGACCACAGCAACTCTTACAAAGGAAAACATTTAATAGGGGCTGGCTTACAGTACCAGATGTTTAGTCCATTATCATCATGTCAGGAAGCAAGGTAACAGGCAGACAGACGAGGTGCTGAAGAATTTTACATCTTGTTTTTTAGGCAACAGGAAGTGAATTGAGCCTCACACTGGACACTGCTGGACCATATGAGACCTCAAAGCTCACCCCCACAGTGACACACTTCCTCAAACAAGGCACAGCTCTTAATAGTGTCACTAGTTATAGGTCAAACATTCAAACACATGTGTCTCTGGGGGACATACCTATTCAAACTATCACATTTAGTAATTAAAAAAAAACAGCATGGTATTGACACAAAAACAGGCACATTGGTCGGGGGAATTGAACTGAAAACACAGAAGTTCACACACCTATAGACATCTAATTTTGACTCAGAAGCCAGAAATAGGTAATGGAGAAACTACAACATTTTCAACAAATGGTGCTGGTCAAATTGGATAGCTGCAAGAAGAATGAAAATACACACATATTTATCATCCTGCATAAAACTCAACTCCAAGTAGAGAGCCAGATATCCTGAATCAGAGAGAAGAGGAAGTGGGGAATAGGTTTGAACACATTGCCATAGGAAAATACTTTCTGAACATGATACTGATAGCATGGGCACCAAGAACATCAGTTAATAAATGGGATTTTATAATGCTAAAAAGTTTTTTAAGGCAAAGAACACCATTGTTTAGACAAAATTCCAGCCTACAAAATGAAAAATTATCTTTACCATTATATAGATTATATAAATTATATAGAAAGTATCTAAAATATACCGAACATAAAGAAATCAAAAAACTCAATTAAAAACAGGGTAAAGAATTAAGCAGAGAGTTTTAAAAGATAAAAGACAAATGGCTGAGAAACATTGTAGAAAATGTTCAACATTTTTAGCCACCAAGGAAAGGTAAATTAAAACTACGATTTCATTTTATACCAGTCAGAAGAGCTAAGATCAGTAAAACAAATGACAGCACATGCTGATGGGGATGCCGTGGAAGGAAAACAGTCATCTGTGTTGCTGGTAAGAGTGCAAACTCTTACAGTCTCTATGGAAATCATTTGACTGTTCCTGAGGAAGCTGGGAACCGATCCACTTATCCAACTCTTCGTCACATACCTGAAGGACTCTGTATCTGACTAAGGGACAATTTCCTCTTCCATGTTCACTAATACTCCATTCATAGCAATAAGTGAAAACGTAGCAGGAGTCAGTCAGCTGATGAATGGATAATGAAAATCCAGTACACTTTCACAATGAAATATTCAGCTGTTAAAAAAGAAATTATGAAAATCACAGGTAAATGGATAGAGCTATAAAAAATTATCCTGGGTGAAGTAAACTAGACCCCCAAAGTGAAGCATTGTATGTTTTCTCTTTTATATGGATGTTAGCTTTTAAGCCTTCTGCATGTGTGTTAAAATCTAAATAACCACAGAGGTTATAAACCTAGTAAGGGACCAGGCAGGCGAAGTGGATCACCCAAGAAAAGGGAAATAGATCATACTGTTATGGAGAGACAAGGAGAAAACTAAAATTGGAGTTTTCAATAGGGAAAGGATGGAACAGAAGAGCAAAGAAACTGATATAGGGGTCATACCACTAAAGATAATTTGAAAATCATATAGAAACCCACTACGATAGAAGCTTCCTAAAATGTATACACATATTAAAGGAATATAAATGAAGTCACCAAATGATAGACAATGCCCCAACTAGACATCTTATGTCACCAAATAAAACCTCTAGTTCCAGGAACAAGTTACATCGTATTGAGTCATTGGCCGAAGGGGTACTGTGGAAATCCCCAAAACACCATATAGGACTGTAATCTATTGATTTCTCTCCACAACCTCACAGTAAAACCCTATTGCTGAAGACAGCACTAATATATGCTATCTAACATGGAGGAATTGAGCTCGAAACTAACTAGAAGCTTCCTTCCCTTTCCTCGATACTAGCATTCATGGTAATGGAAGGTTCTCTGCATGCTACTACAGAAGAAAGCTAATCATCAGTATCTCCTAGCTGCAATCCCTACTATCTATAATGTGACATCAGTATCTCCTAGCTGCAATCCCTACTATCTATAACAATGACCTACCTGCCAGTGAGATATACTTGTGCAATAGTGGCACAAATGTTATGGGAGTAGCTAACCACTTTCTTAGTGGATTTAAGACATACTCTATGAGATATAACCCATATCTGACACTGTTAAAGTGACCTAGAACCTGAGCCTAGAAACACCATAGGCCTAAGGAAAAAAACTAATACAATTATTCTGCTAAAGGAACATAGCAATAAAATTACTCCTCATGAATATGTACCTACAGATCAATTCCCTGCTCAGCCCTCAACAGAGAAGCTTCTTCTTGCAGTAAATTGGAACTAACGTAGAAACCCTCAATTGGACAATGTGCAGAGAGTGAGGAAATTTGCAACATTTGGTCCAAAATTAGATGTTTTTGTCAAAACCCTCCCTCAAGGGTCAGAGAATCTGTGCAGATGAAGAAGCAGAGAGACTGTAAGACGCAGAGCTGATAACACCGAGGAAAATGTATGCTCTAAACACAGTGGGATTAATGCAAATATGAAGTCACAGCACCAGTGCCAGCATGCACAGGGCCTGCATAAGTTTAAGCTAGATGGCTACCAGTTCTGAGTGAGGGAAGTGAACAAGGGCTCCCATCCCTAAACAAGAAGCTTGCTGTAACTGGTACTCACTGACAAAGGAATAATTAGTTTTCTCCAGTAGAGTCTTGCTAAGTATATTAGCCATATTTTAGGGTAGGCCTCATGCTCAGGAATAGCCGGCCAATGCAAAATAGGCTCAATGGTAGTTTTGTAAACTTTTTAATCTCACATTGCTTTGTTTGGTGTGTGTGTGTGTGTGTGTGTGTGTGTGTGTGTGTGTGTGTGTGTGTGTGTGCGTGTGTGTGTTTACGCACACACGCACACATGCACCACCTTATTGATCTTTTTCTTGTTTATTTTGATGACTGTTTTGGGGGGATTTTGGAGGGAAGGGTGTACATCCTATATTGTTTTGTTTGTATGCTTTTAAAGAGAAGGAGACAGAGAACATAATCTTGGGTGGATGAGGTCGTGGGGAGGATCTGAGAAGAAAGAAAACATGATCAAAATATATTGCAAGATAAAGATTTTTCAAAAAAGAAATGTTTAAAACAAAAATACTTTGGGCCGTTCTCAGTTAGCTCTCTTGACTATCTGCCTTGTGGTTGTCTCAAGACGCGAGCTCTCAGCTACTGCTCCAGCACCATGCCTGCTTGCCTGTTGCCATGTTCCTTCTCAGGATGATCATGAGTTCTCCCTCTGAAAGCGCAAGCCCCCCCAAAACATTTTCTTCTCTAAACTGCCTTGATCATGGCATCTTGTCACAGCAACAAAAAAGTAAAGTCAACTATAAACGTCATCTTTGTGGCTCTCAAGACACATTTCCAAAGTTGCTAAGAAGCCTATTTTTTTCATTTTTGATAAATGGGAATATAGGCCAGCTCTAAAGATTCTTCAGATGGAATTAATGAAGGACTCTAGTAGGCCTCCCATTCTTCCAAACCCCCTAACCCCTCTCTTTAACATTCGACTCGTCTGCCTTCATTTAAAAACCCCAATGCTCCTAAACTTTAACCAGCCTCCAAGGCCTCAAAACCATCATTCAATCACCTTTATCCCAATGGTTTCTAAGTCTCAGCTCTTTACCCTACAAAACGTCCATAGTGGTGATCAAAAGGCCTAATGAAACTTTTCATTTGGTCAAGGACCTTCGCTCTATTAATACTGCTTTTGTCCCTCTACACCCTGTCGTCTTGAGCCCATATACCGTTCTCTCCATTATCCCTACAATACCACTCACTTTTCAGTCCTAGATCTTAAAAATGATTTTCTTAATACCCTGGGATGTCCACTCCAAGGACCTTTTTGCCTCCACATGGATGGATCCTGACACTCAACTAACCTGGACTGTTCTCACACAAGGGTTCAGATATGACTTCTGCCTTTTTGTCTGGGCACTCACTACAGACTGGCCTTTCTCCTCCCGGTTGCCCTCTGCCTGCTTCTGTATATAGATGACCTCTTCCTTTACACTCATTCTCTCCCTGATAGCCAATCTGACACTACCTCATGACTTAATTTCCTCAGATCCAGAGGTGATCAGCTCTTACCTTTCAAAGCTCAACTCTCCTCTCCCAAGTCACCTATCCAGAACTCTTTCTTTCACCCCAACCCATAAGCACCTCACCTAAACTACTTTGTCCATCTCTACTTCTTACCTCTACCCACAACAAAATAATGTTGTATCACGTTATAGGAAACTGGTGGGAAGTGACACATAAGTGGTCCTTACTGTTAAAGAACGGAATTGCTATTTGAAAGTCCTTTGTATGAATTTTTGCACACACCCATCTATTCAAGTACTGGTTTTCATAGATACCTAGATTCCAACTCACAATGACAATACTAAGCCTTCTGGGCCTCGATGCATTCAGACTATATAAGCAGGACTCTTCAGTGCTGTTTTTAACCATATCTCCTCTTACTGAGTCCATTATGTGTTCTATGATGCCACTCACACTAGCAGCACTCAGGGGACTTACCTTGATGAATTGCTTCATAATGGGTTTTGTTTATTTGTTTGTTTAGGTTTATTCTACCACACATCCATTTCAGAAAAATAACTGACTTCCTGAAGGATGATCTTGTTGGAGAATATCAGTCACAGTTGCCTCCATTATGTCTATATACTCTTTACTCCCAAACACACCCTGCCTAAAACTAGAATTGTTACCCATTCCCCCATTCAAGCCTTTAAGGGCTGAAGATTTACATTAGCCATTTCACCTCTGAGTCACCTTCCCCTGCTTTGATGTAATGCAGCAGAATGAGGGCTCACATTTAATTAAACAGGAATCTGGATCCAGCTGTGGGCCATGCAATCAGTCTTTGTGTGAGCAAAGGGGGTGGAATGCCTGGCCCATAGATCATTCCTGCGTGGAAATCTGCTCTCGCTCACAGCCATCCACCGGCCCCTGAAAATAATTTTCCCCCTGTATGAATGACTCAGCCTCTGCAGCTGTCCTCCTGTCCCCACCTCATGAAAAGAAACAGAATGGCTAAAAGAGCTTGATTTGTCATCTGCCCGTAAGTGCCTTTTAATCAAAGGAGGTCTGCCCTGCCTGTTGATACCCCAGCATTTCCTGGCCGGCTCTGAGCAGCTCTCTGGATGCGGTTGCTATTCCACGCACTTTCCCCACGCGAATCTCTCCAGACAGACATAATTCAGCTATTTGATACATTCCACAAGGTAGACTCTTGCTTTAATATGATGTCATCTCTCTTTCAAAAGGTGTCTTTTTGATCTTTCTGACTTGTGGCTGGGTTCACTCACAAAATCCATCCTTTTACTATGAAGGCTACGAAAGCCCATTTGTTATAGAGACGGGCCGGCTATAGTCAATAAAGAGTCAAGATGCGTGTTTTGCTTAGCTTGTGGAAAGTGGGAAGAGACTCATTAATCCGGGGCAGTTTGCCAACAAGAAGTATTTAAAGCCCTTGGGCCTGCTCAGAGGAAGGAGTGGGTAAATATGAATACTGTGGTTTGAGTCTGAAAAGCTTCACCGCCCGCCGGCTACAGTCGCTTGATTTGAATGCATATTTCTCCGCTGGTTGCCTGGTTAGGAAGTTGTGAAACTTTTTAAGAGATAGACCCTTGCTGGCAGAAGGTCATGGGAGCTTTCGAAGACTGATCAGGTCCAATACTCTTCACTTCCTGATATGTGGTGATACCTCGGTCACATGCTCCTGTCACTGGGATCTCCCCCAGGTGTTCCCAGACTCTGTCTATCCAGAGACCCTCTGAAACCATGGCCCAAAATTACTCTCTGTTCCCCGAGTTGTTTCTGTCCGGTACTGTGTTATAATAATAAAAAGCTGAGAAAACACAACTATAAGGCTCAGTTATTATATACAGTTTAGAAGAAGATGGACTGAGTCTGTAGATGTTCTGGGTGACAAAAATAGAGCATCTTCTTGCCAGAAAAGGGGAGGGGGACAGGATCTGGGGGGTGCCATCTTAAAAAAAAAGGAATAAAGTATCAGACTTTCTCTGGCAGAGTACTCTGTATAATTCTGCAAGCCAAGTAGCAAATTCCTGCTACACATGGAAAATTTTGCAACTTCCAGCACTGAGACTACAGATATACTTTCTACAAAGATAAATAACTTGGTTAAAATCCCTTCACCTCAAATTCTGTTGGTTGCTGAAACACACTTGTAAGAGCTGATAGAAACTCCAAATCTTAGTACTTCAATAAGTAACTTTGAGGTAAAACTCTTCAGGAACCATGGCTTCTCTCTCTTGAATATCTCTTTTGCAAAGGGAGTTCCAAATTCTCACGTAGATCAGCCAGCCCCAGCTCTGAGGCATACCAGTTCATAAAAGGGAGGTTTAACAGGAGAGGAAGAACTTGTACTTCAAGGACCTGCGGAGGTCCAGAGCATCAGGCATGGCTATTAGGTCCTCATCCGATGGTGACATGCAAGCAGACACACTATTACTTTGGAACTTCACCATATTTGACTCTAGATTTTGAGACTAACATCTCGTGTCAGAAAAAATTCAATTTCTCTAACTGATTGTTTATATTAACATCAAATCTCAGTTCTGCCATGCACAAAAATATCAGCTCTAACTCATAGTGAGAAAAGATTCTTCTTTTCCAGTTGAGTTGGGCAGCAATGAAACTTTAGTTGTGACAAGAGCAGATCCTGGACTTTGTGGAATTTACTGAGAGATAAGGTATAATCACCACACAGATTTCCACATGACCTCATTCCTGTGTGCCACAGCGCCTGGCACTACAGAGCCTGGGGTAACGCCTTCTATTCCTAAGTACATCATTTAGTCTAGTGCTGTATTAAACAAAGAGGCATCCGGTTGAGCTTATTATTGTAAAGTAAAGGAGACAGATTGCTTGCTTACTTTAGGGAACACAAACAAATTCTCATGATTGTTCTTCAGCTGACCTGGTAGCATGAGGGTCAGTTATACCAGGCCAGAGGACCCTTTCATAGTTGCGCTTTGAAAATTATCCTATGTTCTCATCAAGTACATCTGGACTGTGGGTGTTTGTTTTGGCCTATCGTTTCACAGTCAACAACACCAATTTGAAAAGTAATAAGCTGGAATTTTGAGTTTTTAATAAAAGCTATTTTAATTGACACGTGAAATATGAAAATTGTACATATTTGGAGCACCATGGTTTTTGGTAATTAGATTTATTCTGTAACAAATTTATTCATGCGCCACAGTCCATATGAAAGTAAGAGGACAATCTCCCAGATCAGTTCTCCTTCTGAGAGCTTGAGAGACTGAACTCAAGTCACTGGGCTCGGGGACAACAACTTTGTTAGATATTTTGATATTTGCACACACGGTGTAATCCTCAAATCAAAAAATCTATCACTGTTGATTAATTACAATAAGAAAAACATAGTAGGCATGCTAACATTTGCCAAAAGAAAACTCACAAGGAAATAAATACCACTGCCCAACATTTAAATGAGTGGTTTGGGAGATATTAAGCAAATTTGCAGCTACTATTTAATTGGCAGAATCAGGGTCAAAACCCTTGTCTCTCTATCCCCCAAGTCTGTGTTTCTGTTTACTAAATTTTGGTCATCATGTCCTTGTAGTTTTAGGAAATTATGTATTATTTCTGAATTATCTTCCATTGAAAATCCCATTTAACACTAGTTTAAATTTTGCTTTGAAGTAATTCGTCCAACATTAATGCTACATAAATATTTAACAGAAGAAGTTATGTATTTTGTATTTTTCCACAAATGTTTGCTGAAGTCTAAATAAGGGATCGGGTGATAAAAATAACAAACAGATAAATGGTTACCACACTTCATGGAGCATTCTATAATGGAGAATGTACCTAAAGAACATTGTCATGCATTTATAAAATGTTTCTTATCAGTGTTCATTCATAAGACACACACACACATACATTTATAGTGCATAGAACCATTCATTAGCTAATTTCATTATTTTGTGTTTCTCCTGCATCAGGTGCCCTACTCAACAACCAAGAAGACTTTCTTAGGTAGCTCGTGCAATGTACTAGAAGTGAGAATTATATTTTGTTCTCAGCTTCCCATTTGACTCATGCATTTGGGCGGTGGTTTCCTCACAGAAAGGGGTTGGCAGGAAGTCCTCTAAAGTGCAATATTGGTGTCAGCCTCTTTGACAGGAGTTGGTCTCACAGCTTTGAGTTAAGGCTTTGGTAAAACAGCAATGCAAAACACACAGTTAGAGCAAGCCATAAATTATAGTTACTGGTGCCATTTGAGCACATGCTTAGAGGACCTTTGTTTCCAGAAGAATTTTGGATCTCTAGGGGAATTAAACACAAAATATGAAAGATCCTACAAGGTGTTTAAGAAGATGATAAAGTCTAGAGCTTGGAGCTTACTATAGGCAGTGGGATCATGGGCTTGAATAAATGGGGTTGTCTTAGTTAGGGTTCCTATTGCTGTGAAGAAACACCATGACCACAACAACTCTTATAAAGGAAAACATTTAATTGGGGTGGCTTCCAGTTTCAGAGGTTTAGTCTATTATCATTATAGTGCAACACAGTGGCCTGCAGGCAAACATGGTAGCAAACAGGCTGACATAGAACTGGAGAAATAGTCCAGGGTCCTATATCTTGACTTGCAAGCAAGAGGGAGTGGTCTGTCTCACTGGGCATGACTTAAGCATGTATGAGACCTCAAAGCCTGCCTCTATAGTGACACTTTATCCAACAAGATCACACCTACTCCGATAAAGCCACACCTTCTAATAGTGCCACTCCCGGGGGCCATTTTCTTACAAACCACGACAAGGATCATAGCTCACAACTCATATTTGGTGACAGATATCCCAACAAGGCTGTGCTAGGGGAGAGGGGATGAAACATGTATGACACTTATTTTAACAGTGTCTGTGATGAAGTAATCAGTAAAAGGAGTTTGACTGAAACTAAGCCATGTAAGTGGCAGTAAGGCTGTGGGGACAAAATAGGAAATGGAGGAACCATGATATAATTTGGGTTGTAGGGAGTTGAGGAATCCCTGTTTGAATGTGTATTGAGCAGATGAACTGAACATATATTGTTTGATATGAACACAGCTATGTCAATGACCCAGTGCCCTATACTTCTGTTCCAGTGTGAATGTTGACAATGTGTGTAAGTATCAGTGTGGATAAAAGATTGATCACTGTGTACAAAAACAAGCAACTGTAGCTTCCTCCTCCCAGATGTTTCCAGTCTGAGACTCCTCTCCTATAGACACCTCCTAGTCACCGTGCCTAATTCATCACCCTACGTTAGAATAAACATGGTGCCATCCTGGGGTGCTGAGAAGTTGGTGAAGCTCCATCAGAGTACCCAAAGTCCCCCTGATCACAGATTTTCTTTATGTATATGTCCTTTCTTCATTCCCTGTCACCCCTAGTTGTGTTTCAGGACCTAAGTCACATAGGATGTGACCTAGGGTGGAGTGTGATTTTGTTCCCCAAGAATGAATATGCCAAGAGACACATTATCAGTGTGGCAGAAAAGAAGTGACAGGACTTTTAAAGTCACGGGAAGCCTTGAGGTCACTGGGGAGCTGCATAGGAACCTTTAGTTCTCATGAGTGAACCTGACCCTGGAATCAATTCTAAAGATGTCTGTTGGAACTTCTCTCTCTCCATTTTTGGCACATGCTTCTGGAATACCAATGACGATAAGGTCCTCACCAGAGCCAAGCAGATTATAGTGTCATCTTTGAACTTTCAAGTCTCTGAGTTACATAAACCTCTTTAAAAAAAAATGTTGGCTGGCTGTAGATATCTCATAACAGTTAATAACTAGGACAGGCCAATAAAGAACAGCTGAAATAGCTGAGCTGAACAACCCAATAGTAAGCCAGCATAGTGGCACACACCTCTAATCTGAGCGCAGAGGCTGAGGCAGGAGGGTTCTGAACTGCGTGACCCTACCTTGAAAAATAAATAAATAAATAAATAAATAAATAGAATGTATTAAAGTGAATAAACTAAAAAAGAAAAGAAGCTGTTGCTGCTTGGGATAATGGAAGGATACTTCTAGGGCCTCTCTGAGGAATGGAGGAATGGAGAAGGTGCCATGAAATACCTATGCCTCCTCAGATGCCCCCGTTGTTTGAGAAGTGCTCTTAGAAGTAATTTATATCCCAGTTTCACGGGTAGTTGGTCTTCGGAAAAGGCTATGGGGATGTAAAACACAGTGAGTATATGGTTACTTCCGGTATGGGATCTGACACAGAAGTGCTAACATCACTGGGCTGAAATGAGATGGGTTGAGAGATGAGCCACAGCCAAAACATGCTAGTCTTACAGGGTTATTTTGACAGAGCTCAGGCACAAGTTTAGTCTTCTCCATTGCTAGTTCCTAAAATGTACTAGAAATAGTACATCCTTAGTAGGCTCTATAAAATGAATGAATGCTGTGTGCCTCTGTTCTCTCTTGCCTGTTCCTGAAAATGAATTGAAATACTCTATTCCTCAAAGGCCACTCATGGGGAAGGAGACGAGTAAGGGGAAATTTCCTTTTGAACGGTGTACAGATTGCTTCATTCAGACCTTCTATTATTTTACCCCAGAGATATCAATACAACCATCTACTTATCTAAAGTGAATGAAGACTGGTTTTAGCAACTTTTCTGCTTGTATAAAGTATGTCATGATAGGCCTCTATTACTCTGAGAAAGCAGGCCACGGTCACGTTTCCAGCCTTAGCAGATACATCAAAGGGACATCTGAAAACACATGAGCACAATTAATAGCACTTACTAATCCAAGATGGTAAAAGCAAGTTTTACCACACACAACATTGCTATCATTTCCACAGTTTTCAGGGTAATTTATGCATATATATATGAGACCAGTTACAGCAGAAACATGAAAACAGAGACATTAAGACAAGGCCATGAGTATTTCAATCAATGAGATATGTGCATAAAATCTGTTTAGAAAAGGTTTGTATTTGAGGCTCTGGGAAAGGATGCCATTAAAATTGTATCAATAATCCTGTTGTATATTGGTAAAACCCAAGATCAGTGCGGTCAAGTTTGACATGCATGAGCTTACATGTCAATCTGCCAGTACTCATATGGTTCTCAGATGGTGACATTCTATAGATACCAACAAAATGTGGATTTTCTGGCTTATTTCCTCTTTCCCCTTGGATGCTATGTTGCATATACATGTACACACTCACACACATGTATTTGCATGCTCGCACAGCTCTTTGTCCTATTAGAACAGTACATAATCTGCCACATCCCAGTAGATCTGCCACATTGGCCTTATCCCTGCCTCCCTAAATAGTCAAGCCAATCTAATGGTTAACAATTAATGTTTAGATTTCTGCTCTCAAAAAAAATGACAAAATGAATGAGTTCTCAGTTTCAGCACATTACGTAGCACACATTTTATGTTGAAGGATAATATTTCTGGATATGAGAAATAATGCAACTCTTCTTTCTATGTGAGAACTAATGTGTGGCCCTCTGTTGGTACACTGTTGCTCTAATTATTGTGGAACATAATTGTTTGACTTTAATAAAAAAAATTAATTATTTCGTTATTTAAAATTTGATATGTTATTTTAACCCAGTCATGACATAAGTGCCTCCATACTATATCAATGCAAGCACGTAGAAATCCTTCCTTATTGCTTTCCAAATAATCAGTGCTGAGCAAAGGAATAGTAAATGAAATCAAAGCAATGCAGTCAAATAGCTGACAAAAACAACATCCACATGAAGGAAGCACACTTCTAGCCAAATCTCATCCTCAAGCCCTAGCTCTGAGCACAGAGACGTGTCTGTTTACACTCTGTATTTCCTTTATTCAGACCTTAATGACACATAAATATTTGTAATTTAGTGCATACAGTATTTACAAATATAAATACAATATGGTCTACCTTTATCTTCTAGACCCTTCTATGGAGTGAGTTCCTCAGGCATACTGTATACAAAATAGATGGCAGATGGCAATTGGATAAAACTACTCTACTGCCTGGCTCACAAATGAAGAAAAGTATCTAATGAGTGCTATCTCCCATCCACTCTGTGAGGATGCTGCTGCTACAGAAGATACGATTTCAATAAATGTAATGAATTATTTTCATGATAAACACACCACTGCCAGTTTTTTTATAGAGCAATGTTTACATACACATTTTCCTAAAATGAAAAGAGATGCAATCGAATTTAAATTGAATTCGTTCCGAAGCTTATAATCACAATGATAGTTTAGAAACTTTGCTTCCATACTCAAATAAATGCATATCCACAAATGATATCAAAACAGACGCATTCTGGGTATTCTTTCCTTGGAGTCCCTCCGGTCTCAGGAGCGTTGTCTCACTTAGCACATCTATATGGCTCTGCGTTGAAAAATAAAAGCATTCTTTTGAAATTACAAAAGAAAAGATGTGAATCCTTCTGAAACTTTGTAATGTTAAATATTTTTAATAGAGGATCAAACAATATCTGTCTTCTGGATAATCTAAACAGCAATAGCAAAACATTATTAGATAGTATTACATTAACATAAAAATTTTATACCAAAGAAAATATAAATGCATTCTCATTTCCTCATAATTCCTAAAGAACAGCATGGAGAATTGTGTGGTGCTGTGATATGAATGTCCCTAGAGTGCATGCACTAGAAATGTAATCCCAAAGCTATGTGTTCAAGTTAACTGCAGACCAGGTCTTCGGGAATGATTGGGTAATCACAGACACACCCTTAAAAATGGACTATACCTCTTGCAGAATGATGGATTAGCAAGAGGTGGCTCTTGAATACAGGAATCTTGGGTATACTGTCTCAAGTAATACTCCAACCCTGTTGATGACTCAGGAAAATCTTCAGTAGGCGCCAGGCAGAGGCTATGCTGTGTTCCTGGACTTCTAGCCTATATTACTGTGAACTAAATAAACCTCTATTACTTATAACTTACGTGTTACCTGTATCTTGTTATGACAACAAAGAATAAATTAAGACATCTATCTCTATTATCATTCCTAAACT
>NC_022031.1:18775368-18794002 GCF_000317375.1 Microtus ochrogaster | reverse complement strand
CATGTACTGGCTTTTGGGGAGCCTAGTCTGTTTGGATGCACACCTTCCTAGACCTGGATGGAGGAGGAGGGCCTTGGAACTTCCCACAGAGCAGGGCACCCTGACTTCTCTTAGGACTGGAGAGGGAGGGGGAGGTGGAGTGGGGGAAGTGGGAAGTGGGAGGGAAATGGGAAGATGGGAGGAGGTGGAAATTCTTAATAAATAAATGAAAAAAAGAAAACTATTTCATGATTGGCTTAATCTAAATTAGTAAATTCATACTGGGAAACTACTAAGATGGCAAGTAACTGTTAGGTACAGAAAGATAAAGGTGAACCATAGAAAAAAAATTTCATATTCAGGGAATTCTCACCTACTCTTTGACACGCATATGAGCTCAAACGACTGAGGCAGCATGAACAGGCCTCCAAGGGTCTGCACAGATGTGACCACAGAGCTGAAAGGAGAAGTGGACACAGGGCCCCATCCCTAAGGCAGGAGAAACCTCTTTCAAAATCTGTGAAGAATTGTATTGAACGTCTGATGTGGATTGCATGATCTGTCAATTGCTTAGGGTAGGATGGCCATTTTTACTGTGTTAATCCTACCAATCCATGAGCATGGGAAATCTTTCCATCTCCTGATACCTTTTTCAATTTCTTTCATCAGTATCTTAAAGTTTTTATCATATAAGTCTTTTCAATTGTTTGGTTAGGGTTGCCCTAATATATTTTATATTATTTGAGGCTATTGTGATAGGTGTTGTTTCCCCAATTTCTTTCTCAGTTCTCTTGTGGTTTGTATATAAGCGAGCTACTAGTATTTTGGGGACTTAGTTTTGTATCCAGCTACTTCCGTGAATGTGTTAATCAGCTGCAGGAATTTCTCAGTGGAATTTTTAGTTTCATTTGTGCATCCTATTGTATTATCTGAAAATAATGATACTTTGGCCTCTCTCTTCTCAATTTGTTCTTAATCTTCTTTAGTTTGTCTTAATGTTCTTCCCAAAACTTCAAGTACTATATTGAATAGGTATGGTTTCAGTAAAAGCGCTTTGAGTTTCCATTTAAATTGGTGTTGGATATGGGTTTGCTGCAAACCATCTTTATTATATTGATGTATGTCTCATATATCCCTAATCTCTAGGGCTTTTATCATGCAGGGATGTTGGATTTTGTCAAAGACCTTTTTTGCATCTAATGAGATGGTCATGTGGTTATGTATTTCAGTTTGTTTATAGTAAGGATTACATTTATTGATTTATATATGTTGAAACATCTATGTATTTCTTGAATTAAGCCTACTTGATGATGGTGGATAATGTTTTTGATGTGTCTTTGGATTTGGTTTAGAATTTTATTAAGCATTATTTATCTAAGGTAATGAAGAAAATTGGTCTATAATTATCTTTGTTAGATCTTAAATGGTTTGGATATCAGAGTAACTATGGCTTCTTAAAGAGAATTAGGCAAAGCTTTTCTGTTTCTATTTTGTAGAATAATTTGAGAAGTATTGGCATTAACTCTTCGTTGAAAGTCTAATAGAATTCTGCCCTCATGCTAGGTTGTCTGTCTTGCCCAGCCTGAGTACAGGCAGAGGTACTTGGTCTAGGGGCAGCTTGATATGCCAAGCTTTGCTGATGCCTACGGGAGACCTGCCTTTTTCTGATGTGGAGGAAGGATGGGCTGAGGGGTGGGAGTAGAGGAGAGGTGGGGGATTGAAGGCAAGAAGAAGATGGAGGGGAGGCTATAGTTCAGATATTAAATCAATAATTAAAAAAATCTCTATAGGATACACTTAACAAAACTAAGTGCTTCCTTAAGCTCAGGAAACAGCCAAGTATTTATTCTTACCTGTTCTTTCTGGAAATTCCACATTGGCAATTCTAAAGAGTACAGTAACAACAACAACAAAACAAACCCAGAAAATAATCTCAACCTATAGAAGTATTCTTATTTCTTATTTGAAGAGAACATAATTGTCTGCAGAGAAAATCTCAAGAGGTCATGAAAGAAGTAGAATAAGTGAAATTAAGATGGTCATAAGTAAAATGTAAACATGTAAAGGTATTTTAATAAACTAATAATGAACACACAGGCCAGGCAGTGGTGTCACATGCTTTTAATCCCAGGACTTGAGAAGTAGAGGCTGGTGGCCTCTAAGTTGGAGGCCAGCCTGGTCTACAGAGCGAGTTCCAGGGCAGTCAGGGATACACAGAAGCCCTGCCCCCCCCCCAAAAAAAGTAATAAAAGTAATAAACAAATAGACTCTGAGGTTAAAAATTATACCATCTTATTACTTACATGAGATGTCAGGTGAGAATCAAACAATTTTAGATCTTTAATGTTAAAAGCTATATAATAAAGCTAACTGACAAGAGGAAACTCTAAAGAAGACATGAATACTGAAGAGTCTGAAATGTCCATGAAATAGAGAACTCAAAGTAGTAAAGACATTCATTCTTGAGCTGGAGAAATGGCTCAGTGGTTAAGAGCACTGACTGCTCTTTCAGAGATCCTGAGTTCGAGTCCCAGCAACCACATGGTGCTCACAACCAACTATAATGAAATCTGATATCATCTTCTGGCCTGCAGGAACACATGTAGGCAGAACACTGCATACATAGAAAATATAAATCTTTTTTAAGAAGACATCCATTCTTGTCAAAGTGAGGTAGAGATGTAATGCAGTTCCTCTCAACTTTGAAACTGGAGTCTTGGTATTTTTATGTCTTCTAAGACCAATTTTGGCAAGTTCTATTAATATGTCTGTCTGTGGTTATTTTGAAGTGTTCATGGGAATAAAAAAGAGCTAGAATAGTAGGAATCATTTCAGGAAAGAAAAGAGTAGAGAGAATCTGTCTATCTAATTTCAAGCCACTATATAGCTACACTAATTAATATGTATTTATAGAAAATTAAAGAATAGCCTTAATAGATCCATATTACCATGCATGGATTATTATTATTATTACTATTGTGTATGCATCATGGGAGGGTCATGCCATAGAGCAGGTGCAGGGGTCAAAGGACAACCTTGTGGAGATACTGCTCTCTTTCTAAATTTACATAGGCTCCAGGAGTCAAATACCAGGCAAATGCCTTAACTCGCTTGCTATAGTAATTACTTTTCTATTGCTATGGCCAAACATCATGATCAAGACAACTTAGGGAAAAAAGAGTTTATTTGGAGTTAAGTTTTTAGAGAATTGGGTTTTATAATGTTGGGGACAATAAGGCTGCAAGCAGAAAACAGAACATTGAAGATGTGAGAGCAGAGAACTCATGTCTCAAACTGAAGCGGGAAGCAGAGAGCAAACTTACAGTAGCAGGAGTCTTTAAGTTCTCAATGACCAGCCACAATGACATCTTTCTCCCGTAAGACAACAACTTCTAAACTGCCCAGATATCACGACCAACTGGGACCAAGTATTCAAATGCCCAAAATTATGGGGAACATTTTATTCAAACCACCATACTAACCACATTGCTGACCACCAACACCCTTTTTAATCCTAACTGATTGATTTTGTAGTAAAGATACAGAAGCAATTCAACAGAAGACAGTCTGTCAATAAAAACTTCAAAACAAAAGCACACCTCAGCCTCTGGGGGAAAAAAAGACATCGAGCAAACACAAACAGAATAAAACCACAGTGCACTATTACTGCATGCCCATGAAAAGGAGGTGAACCAGGAAAATATGACGTACTCAGTTCTGGAGAGGATGTGAAAAACTCACAAAACACAACTGAGGGTATATGTGATCATATAGCCATTTTAGAATACAGTTTGTCTGTGTGTTTTATTGAACACACACACAAACGACATAGAGTTTATACTCCTACAAATTTCTTTCAGAAAATGAAAATTTTATGTTCACTCAAAAAACCTTCGTTTGAATGTTTACATCAAATTTATTGCCAATGGGAAGGCAAAGACTCCAGCTGTTCTTCAAGAGGTCATTGTTTATCCTCACCATAGAAGGCCTCTCAGCAGCAGGACGTGAACTGCTAACACACGCCAGCAACACATCTGTAGAGCACTGTGTGGAGTGGGAAAGGCCAGTATCACAGCTGAATTGGAGCACTATTCTTTTGTTTTGTTTTGTTTTGTTTTGTTTTGTTTTGTTTTTTGAGACAGGGTTTCTCTGCGTAACAGTCCTAGCTGTCTTGTTCTGGAACTCATTTTGTAGTAGACCAGGCTGGCCTTGAACTCACAGAGATCCGCCTGCCTCTGTCTCCCTAGTGCTGGGTTTAAAGGCGTGCGCCACCACTGCTCCCTTTTATTGGAATAGTATTCTTAAGATGGTAAAACTATAGAAACTGGCAACAAGGTAACAGTGGTCCTGTTGGGAAACTGAAAGGGAAGAGTGAGTGGCCACAAAGCAGTGCTACAAGGGAGGCCAGGGAGATGGATAGTTTCCACATGGACTGCATAAATAGCAACCCGCTGGTTGTGGTATTCTCCTTACATTTTGAGTGTAGCTATTGTGGAAAGTAAGTAAATGTCATGAAGACTCTCCAATGTTTCTTAGAACTGCATATGAATTTATGCTCATATCAAAATACTTGTTTTCAGATTTCCTGAGTAAATTGGGAGCATGGGGACCATGGGAGAGGGTTGAAGGGGAGGGGAGAGGAAAGGAAGGGAGCAGAGAAAAATGCATAGCTCAAAAAATAATTTAAAAAATGCTTGTTTTCACACACACACACACACACAAAAAAAAAACTTAACCATGACACTAAATATATTGTATTATTTTAAAGTAGATTTTATGTTTTAAAATTTCAAGTGAACACAGGTGGGCAAGATGGCATTTTTTTTCCCAAGACTGACAACCTGGATCCAATCCTCAGGACCCATATGATAGAAGGAAGGAACCAACTCCCAGCAGTTGTCCTTAGACCTGCACACCTACATATAGGAAACAACAAATTCACAAAATAAATCAAAATGTTCCATGCTGTTTTAAAAGAAAACTCAAAATGATACAAATTAATGTTAAGCAATATTACAGTATGAAATTTTAGTAAAGATCAAACAAGCTTCAACCGTCTCAGTGCAGGCAACTGTGTTGGAATGTACTTGGCTTGGACAGCTATGGGGTGCTTCAAATGTGCATTCTTTGCATCTGGAGCGATGATTTTAGATCTCTCAACTCTGTGTTTAGAACCTGTGTTCCGGCCATCACTTGAAATACTTGACTATCATAGTAGCAAACAAACATAAAAGTTTTCTGGTCCAATTATGTGCTGACGGGGTGTGTGTGTGTGTGTGTGTGTGTGTGTGTGTGTGTGTGTGTGTGTGTGTGTTGAACCTCCTTAGGCTAGTGACATCATCATCATGCACATCCCATCATCAGAAATGTTCATACTTCACAATGAGAGAGAGAGAGAGAGAGAGAGAGAGAGAGAGAGAGAGACTCTATTTGATCAATCAAGAAATGTTCTCACATTAGCTGGAAGAGAAAAAGTCTTACAGTCCATTGCTCTAACATATCATCACCCTCCTAACAGACTAACTGAGGAGGGGGGTAACAACAAGAGAAGGAGGGTCACTCTGTTTCAATTTTCAGTGTAGAGAAATCAGTGTTTTAACTGTATGGCGAGAAGCTTATAAGGGTTACAAGAGCTAAAACTCTCCTCCCAAATCAAGAATTCGAAGCATATATAAACAAAAAGACTTTGGTGTTATTTCCAGGAAAGTCAAGGAAAAATCAACCAATTAGTCTCTTGTTGCTCCCTTCTTGGTCTCTATGAAAAGAGGAGGAGCCTACAAGAAACACTTTGGGCACTAACTCTTACCAACTCCAGAAACAAGAAAGTAAATCAAACTTAAGAGCAAAATGTGACAACAGATATATTAGCACTGTCTTTAGTCTTAAATTTTGAGATATTAATGTCAAAATTATCAATAATAATGTACTGTGATATGTAAATTTCTATGAGAAGATGTATATATGATTTAAAGCAGATATTTCCATTAAAAGCCCATCCTCCCATTAAGAAAATTAATTATATTATGTGCTTAAGAAACCTACTACTCTATTTTAGTGGAATTTCACAAGGAACACTTATAATAAAGATACAATTTCAATAAAAATTATCCAAATAAAAAGCCAGGTCTACTTTTTAAATTGAAATACCGGATGAATTGTTCACATGGGTCATAGCCTTGTGTCTAGCACACTCCTCTTCCCAGCTATAGATCTGCATTTCATTCTCCCTTCTTTAATGAGCAGTAATGGAGAAAGCAGCATAGCACATTACTATCAAATTCTTTCCCTTTCTAAACACAACAGATATAGCTTTCCTTTATAAATTGTGCATTTCATATGTCATAATTCTTTGTTGTCCTCTGGCTGAATCCTGCAAATAAAGGTTAATGGTGTTATTTATAGACATTCAGGTTAAAATGGAACCAAGCCCAGCACTTCTGCTCAACTTTCCATTAAAACACCATGAAGGTATTTTTAAAAGGGTACAGACTGGCAATGGCATCAGAAAGATACTCCACATAACAGAAGATGACATGTCAAAGTCCAAATGTAATCGGCACTAGGTGGCAAACTGACAAAGATGGATTATCAGCACACTCTGGACTCCTAACCACTGAGTACTCCAACCTCTCAATTAAGACAGAGCACTTACCTTTTGAAGAATGAGACACAATCATTTTGAAACAGGTCCGGCTTACTCAACAAACTGGAAACTGGCTGAATGGGAAATCCAACCTCCACACAGAAATTTGAACTAAAATAATGATAACTAATTAATGTAGATTCAACTGTGTTTTTGTTTTTCTTGGCTTTTTAAAAGCAATTTATTCATTTCCTCTGACAGCAATAACAAAATAGCAGAAATCAAAAATCATAGTCATTGATATCTCTCAACATCAATAGTCTCAATTTCCCAATAAAAAACACAGACTACCCCCCCACACACACACGGGGGGGGTGGAGAGAGAGAGAGAGAGAGAGAGAGAGACTCCTCACCAGCTGCAGCAATTGGGAGAGTGGGCCATGCATCTCACCTGGACAACACAGTAGAGCTGGCCTAGGTAGTATGGGTATAGGTGAACCAGCTCCAATGGGGTGAGAGAGCAGAAGAAATGGTTCTGCCCCTTGCTGCTTGCAGCGTTGGTTGACCTAGCTGGGGAAATAACAGAGAGCTCACTCTAATGGTGAGGATGAGAGAGAGCTGGCAAGCTGACCAACCCAGCTACCACCTAAGCCCAGAATCAGGACTATGAGTTGGCCAACCCCAACATCCATCCCATCTATGAACAACTTGTACATATGAAGGAGCCAGTCCTTCAGATCCTAACATGTAGGATCTCCATAATACAGGGCAACAACAAGATAGTCAAGAGGAGTTCCAGCGAGGTCCCGGGACCCATAGTTTAGCAAAATCCAGAGGCCTTGAGCCAGAACAATGAGTCATTGCAAGGAACACTTGCAAGTAAAGATGTATGGACTAAAGGGTTTGCTGTGGTGTCACACTACAGCTCCCACAATGAGATCTCTTTTCTTTCACATTTATTTATTTTATTTTGTCGGGGAGGTTACAAGGACAGGGGCAGATATGAAGGGACTAAGAGATGAGTAGGATTGGGTTGCATGATGTGAAATCTACAAAGAATCATTTAAAAGTTAAATATGTGTGTGTGTGTGTGTGTGTGTGTTAACTCAAGTTAAAATCAACCGTCTTAAAATCATAATGTGTTTTAGTTGATTAAGAGATATTATCACTTAGCAACTGGGATTTGAAATATTATAACACAGTTTTTATCAGTAAAACTCAATATGTGTTAAATAGTAAGGAGAATTTGAAATTGTGATAGTTTAATCAACTAGATGATTTTATATTATCCTTATGTTCTTTCTTTTTCTTCAAAGATGCATTTTGTGAATTCTTACTCTTTCCCATAGAAAAATTTACTGTATATTTCCTGATACATTAAAGAAGTCATGTTCAGTTATACATACACATACAAACACAAGGCACAGTCTAACACAATAGATGTCAAAAAAAGCATGCCACACCCATCCCATCAACTGGACTCTGCAAGCTACAAATCCTCCTCTGCCCCAAAATCCTCCTATCCCCCTGACCCAGCTCCCTTGACCTCAGAGAAACCATGAAACACAGGATACAACTACACAGAGAAGACCAGGAGGTGAGGGATCATCCACCCAGGGGGCACCATACTCTCAAAACCCTGGGCCCCTCCCCCACCTGCCTCAGCTTCTCTAGCCAGGCAGCAAGCAAGCTTCCTGCAGCTAGGCTGTTCCAACACCCCCTCACCATTCCTTCAACCTGACCCTGCAAGATAAAGGTTCCACTCTGCCACCAAACCATTCTACTCTCCCCCTCTCCTCCACAACCTCAGAGGAACTCTGAAACGCAGGCTGCAACTAACAGGGAGGACCAAGTGGTAAGTGACCACCCCACCCAGTGGGACATCACACTCTCTAGGTGTGTGTGTGTGTGTGTGTGTGTGTGTGTGTGTGTGTGTGTGTGTAGGAAGGGAACCCTGGGCCCCTCCCCCACCTGCCTCAGCTTTTCTAGCCAGTCTTCAGACAAGCCTCCTTGAATACCCTTACTTCATCAATCAGACTCTGTAAACTACAAGTTCCACTCTGCCCCCAAACCCTCCTATCCCCAGCAACACCAGAGAAAGTCTGAAACACAGGCTGCAATTACACAGAGCAGATGAAGAGAGGTACTCTGAAGCACAGGCTGTGACTGCACAGAGTAGACCAACTGAGAAGACCAAGAGAGTGGACCAAGAGAGTGGGCCAAGGAAGACCTCAGCGGTTCCCTGAGACACAGAAAACAACAGTACAGAGCAGACAAAGGACAGTTTCCAAAGACACAGACACAACAAAGCAACTGCAAGGATTGGACCAAGAGGCAACCAATTGGAGGAAAAGATGGGTAGATGCCAATGCAAGAATTCATTCAACAACCTAAAAAGCAACATGGTAACACTGGAACCCAGTGGTCATACAACAGGAAGACTTGATCATCCTAACCCAGAAGATGCAGAAGAAAATGATTTTAAGTGTAACTTTATGAGGATAAAGGAGACTTCTAAGGAGGGAATGAAAAACTCCCTTAAACAAATGGAGGAAAAGACAAACAAAAAAATGAGAAGAAATCAAGAAATCTCTCAAAGAAACCCAAGGAAATCAACAAAAAACAAACAGGTAAAGAAAACAGTTCCAATAGTTCAAGACTTGATAACTGAAATAGAGGAAATAAAGAAAACAAAAACCAAGAGAATTCTGGAAATGGAAAATCTGGGTAAACGAGCAGGAACTACAGAGGCAAGCATAACCAACAGAATACAAGAGATAGAAGACAGAATATCAGGTTGAAGATACAATAGAGGAACTAGATTCATCAAATAAAATGTTAAAACCAACAAATTCTTAACACAAAAATCTGGGACATCATGAAAAGACCAAACCTAAGAATAGGGATAGAAGAGGGAAAAGAAATACAACTCAAAGGCATAAAAACATATATTCAATAAATCATAGAAGAAAACTTTTCCAACATAAAGAAGGATATCCACATGAAGGTACACGACGCTTACAGAACACCACACAGACTGGAACAAAACAAAAGTCACCTCACCATATAATAATCAAAATTCAAAACACACAAAATACAGGAAGAATATTAAGAGTTGCAAAGGAAAAAAAGTCAAGTAACATATAAAGACAGACCTATCAGAATTACACCTGACTTCTCAATGGAAACCATGAAAGCCAGAAGGTCTTGGACAGATTGCTGCAGACACTAAGAGACTACAGACATGAGTAGTGTGGAATATGGACTATACCAAGCAAAACTTTCAATAACTATCAATGGAAAAGACAAGATATTCCAGGACAAAGCCAGATTTAACCAATAACTATCCACATAACCCTATATAAAGTACTGGAAGGAAAACTCCAACCCAATGAAGCTAACTGCAGCCACTAAAACACAGGCAACAGATAACCTCACACCCACAAAAACATAGGCAACAGATAACCTCACACCAACAAACTCAAAGAAGGGAAACACACAAACACTACCACCAAAAAATAGCAGGAATTAACAATCACTAGTCATTTATATCTCTTAATAACATTTACACAATGGAGCACTACACAGCAGTAAAAAAACAATGACATCTTGAAATTTTATCATGCAAATTGATTGAACTAGAAAAAAGCATCCTGAGTGAGGTAATCCAAACCCAGAAAGATGAATATGGTATGTGCTCACTCATAAGTGGTTGCTACCTGTAAAGCAAATGATAACAAGCCTATAGTCCATGACCCCAGAGAAGCTAAGTATCAAGAGGAACCCTAAAAGAAATACGTATAGATACCCCTGGGAAGGGGGAAATAGACAATATCTCCTGACAAAATTAAGAGCATGAAGGTCCATGGAGAAGGGAAGGTAGAAGGAGGGGTGTGAAAGGGAGGAGGAAATGGAGGAGGAAAACTTGAGGGAATGGGATAGTTGAGATGGGGGAAGGACAGAAACAGAGAGAAAGTAAAGAGATATTTTCATTAAAGGAGCCATTATGGGGCTAGCAAGAAATCTGGAACTAGAGGAATTCCCAGAAATCCTCAATGATGATCCCAGCTAAGACCCTAAGCAATACTGGAAATGGTGCCCAGACTGGTCTTGCACTGTAGTCAGATTGATGGCTATCTTAAATATGACCATGGAACCATCATCCAACAGTTTATGGAAACAAAGGCAGAGATAAGCAGCAGAGCATTGAACTGAGCTCCCAAAGTCCAGTTGAAGGAGGGAGGAATGAGAACATGAGCAATGGGGTCAAGACCAATATGGGGACACCCACTGAACAGTTTACCTGAGCTAATGGGAGCTCACCAATTCCAGCCAGACAGGGAAGGAACCAGTATAGGACCAAACTAGACCCTCTGAATGTGCGTGACATTTGTATGGTTGGGGCAGACTGCCCGGCCACTGGCAGTGATACCAGGATTTATTCCTACTGCTTGTAGTGGCTTTTTTGGAATCGATTCTCTTTGGATGGACAACTTGCTCAGCCTAGATATAGTAGTAGAAGGGCCTTGGACCTTCCTCAAAGCAATGTTCCTTACCCTCTCTGAGGAGTGGATGGTGGTGGGATTGTGGGGAAGTGTGGGAGGAGGGAAGGGAGTGAGAACTGGATTAGCATGTAAAATGAAAAAAGATATTTTGTTTTCTTTTTAAAAAAAATATAAAAAGTAGAAAAAATGATGCTGCATACAAAAAAAATCATACCTCAGCATTAATGATAGATATTACCTCAAGATAAAGGAAAGGTTGGAAAAAGATATTCCAATAAAATGGACCTAAAAAACAAGCTGGTATAGCCATTTTAATATCTAACAAAATATATTTCAAACCAAACTTAATCAAAGGAAATGGGGAGAGATAGTACATATTCATCAAAGGAAAAATCCACCAAACCAACATTCCAACTCTCAAAATCTATAGCCCAAACACCAGGGCATCCATTTTTATAAAAAGAAGCACTAGTACAGCTTAAATCATTGGCCTTCACACACCGATACTGGAAGACTTCAATACAGTACTCTCACCATGAACAGCTCAACTAGTCAAAAGCTAAACAAAGAAATGCTGGAATTAATAGACATTATTAACCAAAAGGACATACCAGATATAGAGAACATTTCACCCAAATATGAAAGAATATACCTTCCTCTCATGGAACTTTCTCCCAAACTGACCATGTACTTGATGCAAAGCAAGTCTCAGTAGATACAAGAAAGGGGGAATAACTCCCTACATCCTACCAGACCACTGTGGCTTAATGCTGAATGTAAGCAATAAGAGAAACAACAAAAGACTACACTCTCATGGAAACTGAACAGCTCTCTATTAAATGAAATACAGGTCAATACAGATATTAAAGACTTTCTAGAAATCAGTGAAAATAAATACACAAAATATCCAAACTCATGGGACACAGTAAAAGCGTGGTAACATTCATAACGTTCATAACATTAAGACTTGCATAAAAATAAAAAAACAATTGGAGAGATCTCATACTAACAACTCAACAGCACATCTGGGAGCTCTGGAACAAAAAAAAAATCCACCCACAAGGAGGAGACAGCAGGAAATAAACCAAGGTCTGAAATTAATGAAATAGAAACAAAGAGAACAATACAGGAAGCAAAGAAACAAAGAACTGGTTCTTTTTTAAAAATCTGCAATATAAGCACGCCTTTATCCAAAGATGGATAGAAAATATCCAAATTAACAAAATCAGAAAGCCTAGAGGAAATCCAGAGAATTGCAAGGACATTCTTTAAAAACTTCCACAAGATTTTATGTACTCCACAAAATTGAAAAATCTAAAACGAAATGAATAACTTTCTCGATAGATACTACTTACAAAAGTTAAATCAAGACCAGATAAACAAACTTAATAGACCTGTATGCCCTATTGAAATAAAAGCATTAAAATCTTCCAACCACAAAAAAGCCCAGGGCCAGATGTGGTTTCAGCACAGAATTTTACCAGACTTTAAAAGAAGAGGTAACGCCAATACTCCTCAAATTATTTCACAAAATAGAAACAGAAACACCATTGCCCATTTTGTTTTATGAGGTCACAGTTACCCTAATACTCAAACTACATAAAGACTCAACAAAGAAAGAGAATTACAGATTCTTCATGAACATAGGTACAAAAATCACTCAATAAAATACTGAATTCAAGATCACATCAAGGACCAGAAGAAAGGAAGATGAGAAGGACAAGGAAGGAGGAAAGAAGTAAAATGAAAGAATTTAAAGCAGAGAAATAAGGCTTGATTACATGATAATCAAATTTCCTAAGCAGAAAGCATGGAAGTAATTTCATTTACAGTGGGGAGAAACAAGAGAACAACCCAGAAACAAACTTAATTTAAAAAGCAAAAATTTCTACAACGGAAATTACATAACACTGATTAAAAATTAAAGACACACAATGTCTTAGTTAAGGTTATTACTATGGCTGTGAGGGAACACCATACCAAAAGCAACTTAGGGAGGGAAGGGTTCATTTTGCTTAGACTTTGATATTATTTCTTGTCATCATAGGCTAAGTCACAATAAGAATTTAGAGAAGGTGAGACCTTGCAGGCAGCACCAGTTGCACAGGCAATGGAGTGATGCTGCTTACTGGCTTGCTTCTTTCAGCTCTCAGAACCTGCTTTCTTAGAGTTCACAGGACCACCAGCCCAAGGGTAAGTGCCACCACCCACAATGAGGTGGGACCTCGAGCATTAATTCTAATTAAGAAAATGCCCTACAAGCTTGCCTACGACCTAAGCTTATGTAGGCATATTTTAAATTGAGGTTCCTCCCTCTTAGATGACTCTAGATTGTGTGAAGTCCTCATAAAACTAGTCAGTACATACAGAAAAACAAAGATACCCTGATAGAGTTAGCCTCTTTTGCCAGCTTGATAGAGTTGGGAAGAGTGAGCCTCATCCGAGGAACTGCTGCCACGGGACTGGCCTATGAGCATTTCTGTGCAGCATTTTCTCTAATGCTATTGACGTAAGAGGGTACAGCCTGCTATGGGTGGTATCATCTCTGGGAAGGTCCTAGCTTGTATATGGAAGCTAGACAAACAAGCCACAGGAAGCAAACTGCAAGCAATTCTCCTCCTTTCGTTCCTTTCTCCTCTTCTTTTTAGGATGGACTGCAACCTATAACCAAAATAAGTCCTTCCTTCCCCATGTTGTTTCTGGTCCTAGTTTTATCCCAGCAACAAAAACCTAACTGGACACCCCCTTCTGTTCATGTATTGTTATTATATCTATACTTCTAAAAGTAATCTATAGAGTCAATGTGATCCCCTTCCAAAATACCAATCAATGGAATTCTTCACAGAACTAGAAAAACAATCCTAAATTTTCTGAAGAAGCACAAAAGGCCCAAAATATCCAAAGCAATCTTGAGCAGAAAAAGCAATGCATAACAATCCTGATTTCAAGACATTATACTCAGCTGCATGTGGTGGTTCACGCCTGTAATATCAAGACTTTAAGGACAGTAGCAGGAGCATCACCAAGAGTTCCAGGTCAGCGTGGACTACTGAGAACCTATCTCAAATAAGCAATAGGAGACCTACTCCAGACCACAACAATCACAACAGTCCTAGGGCAGAAGAAATGTCCAGAGATGAACTTACAGATTTATAGCCACATAGCTCTTGGTGTAAGCACTAAAATATATATATATATCATCAAAATGACAATCACTTTGATAAATCACATTGGGAAAACTGTCTATCAACAAAAGACAAAGTTTATTCCACTCTCTCATCCTATACAAAAATCAACTCAAAACACATCACAGACCTGAATGGTAAACATGAAATTCTGAAACTACTAGAAGAAAGCACAGGCAAACACTTGTCACAGTGGTACTATAGTGATTTTTTTTTTTCGTTTTTGGCTGGAATCTTCAAAAGATGGGAAACAACACTGAAACGTGATAAATGCAATGACATCAAATTTAAAAGCCTCTGTATTTAAAAGAAAAGAAAACAGTCAACAGAGGGGAAAGACAGTCACAGTCACAGAAGGTGAGAAAATACTTGACAGCTATTCATCTGAAAAAAGACTGATATCCAGATTATCAAAGGAGCTAAAAACACCAAAATGCAAACAAGCAATTAAACA
The DNA here is from genome assembly GCF_000317375.1 of Microtus ochrogaster. Taxonomy (NCBI): domain Eukaryota; kingdom Metazoa; phylum Chordata; class Mammalia; order Rodentia; family Cricetidae; genus Microtus; species Microtus ochrogaster. The sequence goes on along the minus strand of NC_022031.1, from coordinate 18,779,296 downwards.
CTGTGTGCAACTGACCTGTACAGACACTTCTTAAAAGGAAAAATATAAATGAGGGTGACTACAAACACAATTAATCCTTTACAATTGGGGCAATGCATATCAAAACCACAATGACATTTTATATTACACCAGTCAGAAAAACTATTACCAAAAAGCAAAAGACAGAAGAATACTGTCAAGGGCACAGAGCTAAAGAATTCATTGTTGTTGGCAAGGTTGTAAATTATTATAGCTATGATGGAGAAGAGAATGGAGGTCCCTTAAAAAAACAAAAACCACAGCAGAACTGCCATGTGATTGAGCCACCCTACTTTATGTATATCATATACAGCCAAGAGAATAAAATCAGCAGAACAAAGCGATTTCGACACATTCATTTTCATAGAAGCACAGCAGCTGGGCATGTGGAATCATGGAGGTACCAATCAAGAGACGAATGTACAGAAAATTTGGCATACATACACATGGAGTATTATTCATCCCAAAGGAAGAGTCAAAGCTTGTCATTTGATGCAACATGGTTGTGAATTATGTTGAGTAAAATGAAATAGACACAGAAAGATAAATGTTCCATATTTGGAAGATAGAAATAAAAGAAGGCAAGGTGACCTGGAAGTGCAACGGGGATGACTGGAGGTTGTGAAGGGTGTACAGGCGAGAGTATGGACAAAGAGTGATCGGGCCTCAACCAGTACATACATGTATGAAGAAGACAGCAAAGCCCTGCAAACAGTACAGGGTTACCCAGTGTATGTGGAGAAAGGTTAGCTATGTTTGCTCTTCTGGGAAAAGCTGACACTGAAACAGAGTTGAAGAGCAGATTGCTTTGGGATAAATCCCTCTAAAGAATAACAAAGGAACAAGCAGGATTGGTTAGGAAGAGGCAAAGAGCCATGGTCACACAAGAAACAACAGTTGAGAAGAGATAGAGGCCATCAGGAGAACCTCAGACCTTCCTAAACATCTGACAGAACCATTGCCCCTTAACAACTGTGGGGACAGATGTGGACCCTGACAAATAGAAAACTCCAACAATGCTCAAGTCCTTTGTACAGAATGACGTTGTGTCTCTATATTCTTTAAATTATCTCTAAGTTCCCCAAAAAACATAAAACTAGTGTAAATATCTATAGTGGTCACATTTGTTTGAGAAACAATGAGAAATAATACATTTGCACGGGTACATTCTGCTGAGCATTTTCAGTATGCTGCTGTCTGAATCCACAGATGAAGAGCTCTACATATGATACCATGGACACAGGGGCCAATTGTATTAGCCAACCCAATGGGCAAGTTCCCATGAGAGGAGACCTGGAATTGGGCAGCAATGGACTGGCATTCATAGCCTAGCTGTCTCCACTTACTGGTTATGGGTGATCCAGAAGAAATTAATCTTGGCACAGATGCTGGAACAAGACCCCAAAAGTGCTGCATTGATAGGTTCTCACTTAACTGAACTTTTTAGAATCAAAGCCCAGTGTCATTCTTGATGAAGTTCCAGGCCAGTCACCGCCTTAGCTATTTTTTCCTCAATGTAGCAAACTGAAATATGCTTTGAGGTTAAGGTAGTGGAGAATCAGTCATGGAAGATAAGCGAGTGATACTCAGAAGACTGAAAACATAAAGAAGATGCTTGCTATGATGAACAGAATGGAGAGAGAGAGAGAGAGAGAAAGAGAGAGAGAGAACATGAGCAACAGGTATAAAATTATGGTCTAACTAGTGAAAAGATTCACTTCTTGTAAGTTACAACTCAAGAATCAACCTGGGACCTAAGGAGAGCATGGAAATGTGTATTCAGAAACAAAGCTAAGTATACATACTAGCTCACTTCTTTCTTTGGAATCATCTTCCATTCCTTATATCTCACTGTGTAGTAAATGTAACCCAATATGCTGAAAACCTACTGATCTGGTTCACTAAATTCAGTCACCTTTGCATATAACTAATGTTACTTTTCCCAACTCCCACTCTACCTGTCTCACCAACCTCTTCCAGAGAAACGTTACCTGTGCCCAGGGAAGAAAAAGGATTTGAGTAGAAAAAGAAGAAATCATGCTATCCCCTGTCATAGCTCTATGAGGATAGCTTTTGTCTGCTTAGTAGCTTTCACCTTTCTGGGGACTGAAGCTGAGGTTAAGGGTCCAAAAAAAATTACAGCTAGATTCCTTTTTGCCAGGATCTTTCACACTTTCGGGTTCACTGGGTCTCAATATACCAGAAGGTTGTCATAGTCCAGTTTGCCTTGGTCCCTTAACCACAACAGGCCCAAGTATTGACTTAATTCATCCAGACCATTGTTCCCAGGGATTTGTGGGTATCCTGCATTTAACTTACAAAGCATACCACTTTCAGTACCCACTGACTGCTTATTTGTGCTACCACAGGTAGCTAAGGAGGAAGTATCTAATTTGAACTGGTCTATGAGACAGTGACTCAGGCCTTCTACACTCTCCTATGCCTGTCCTGGGGTCAGCATCCTTGTGCCTTCTCTACCTGTTTAGGGAAGTACAGTCTTTATTCACATTTTCAAAAGAAACATATTAAGAATGAATCCAAATGTTAATCAAGTCTTTTGTCTTTTTTTCCTCCAAAGCATGGAATTAACATTTATTAGTCCTCACGACACCTCTGTGAGGTAGGTCAACAGGTCCTGTGTCAGAGAACTGAGGCAAAAGTCAAGAGAATCTTGCCCAAACCGGACTGTGGCCACAAGGGCAGCTGGGGAGGGCCGGACCAAGTCCAGGCCCTGCACTCACCCCCTGGAGGACATCGCGTGGGTGTATTTCTACCAGCCAGGGTCACATACACGAAGAATGGAAAGGATTTCTCGGCCAACAAAAGGAAAATCAACTTTGAACAGGGCGGGAAAAGGTTTCAATCGAAGAGGACACTGACCAGCACACTGACGATGAGGCAAAAGAGTAGGCACTGAGAAAGGCTGGCTGGGTGGATGGGTGGGTGGGCGGAGTGACAGGGCGGCCGCCTGGGAGGCGGATCAGCAAGCTTCCAGACGGTTTGGAAAATTGTAAACAAACTAGGGACCAGATCCAGAGGTGACCAGCTCTAATCTTCATAGCTTCCAAATAGGAGAGGACTTGGAAAGACAGGGAAGTCCATTCAACCTAGCTTTATGCTGGAAACGAGAATCACATGCGCTCCTTTGTGAAAAAGACAGGGCATGCCTGACAAGGTCCACTAGCCCTCGGCATCCCATCTGCACACCGATTCCTTTTAGAATATCATAACCGAGTTAAGGATGCCAAATCTGTCTTTTGTCTTTTAAAAACAAAGAAGAAAGTCAAACAAACACAAATTTTGGATTAAGAAGGAAAAATCAAATTTAATAGAGCTTTGGTTGGAGAGAAAGAAAAATTATTAGAAAAGAAGCTATTATTTAAAAATATGAAACAAAGAATGCTACAGCACACAGGCATTCCCTATCTCTATCTCATGACTATATGACATGAGAAATGGAAACATCATGCATTCCACTTCAGGCAACCTTTACTTCACTAATGTAAGTGCTGTTTTCTGATTTAGTCACTACAGTTATATGCCCAAAAGTGAGAGCAAGGAACACAAACAAAGGTGATACATCATATAACTCACATCTATTTATATATCAATATATATGCTGACAGAATGAGTTGATGATCATCAAAATACAAAAACAAGTTATGTATGCTATTTATATTTGTCTTAGTTTGAGTTTTTTTCTTCTTTATTGTTTTTATTGTGTTATACATTTTTCTCTGCTCCCCTCCCTTCCTTCCCTTTCCCCTTCGACCCTCTCCCATGACCCTTATTGCTATGAAGAGACACCTTGACCATGGCAACACTTATAAAGAAAACATTTAATCTGGCTGGCTGACTTACGGTTTAGAAGTTCAGTCTATTATCATCATGATGGGGATCATGGTAGCAT
>NC_022031.1:18772831-18774988 GCF_000317375.1 Microtus ochrogaster | reverse complement strand
TTTGGACTTTCGAGACAGGGTTTCTCCATAGCTTTTGGTTCCTGTCCTGGAACTAGCTCTTGTAGACCAGGCTGGCCTCGAACTCACAGAGATCTGCCTGCCTCTGCCTCTCGAGTGCTGGGATTAAAGCCGTGCACCACCACCGCCCGTCCAACAATATCATAATGCAAAATGCACTTAGTCCAACTTCAGAAGTTACCATCCAAAGTTTCTTCTGAGACTCACCCAATTTCAGATCACATACTTCCAACATATAATGGCACAAGATATACATTACCATTCCAAAACATAGGGAAAAGAGCATAGTGAGGAAATATGGAACCAAAATAAGACCAAAAATCAGCTGAGCCAACTTTAAACATTAGATCTCCATGCCTGATGCCAAAATACTTTTCAGATCTGCAACTCTGCTCAGGTTTGACTGCAGCACACTTCTTTCTCTTGGGTTGGTTCCACTCCCAGCCAGCAGCTGTCCTCAGCAAGTATCCCATGACTCTGGCATCTCTAACAACTTAGGTTCTCTAAGACAATCCAGGCTTCAAATTCACAGTTTCACATAATGGCCTCTTTACTAGACCTCCATTCAGGAAGACCCCTGACACATGCCCAACCTCGGCAGCTTTACTCTCTAACTCCTTTTTTCCATCCTTAATTCATAAAGCCAGAACCACATGGCTGAAGCTGCCAAGTTCTGCTGCTTGCTGGGGCTAGAACATAGCTCCCTCACTCAGTTACATATTCACCAGCTTGTTGTCTTTCACTACCTAAGTTTCATTATCCTGAAACATACTCTGTACACCAGGTTGACCTCAAAATCAGATATCCAACAACCTCTGCCTCCCATGTGCTGGGATTAAAGTTATACCTGACAACACCTCCTGGCTTTAAGCTTTTCTTTAGTTTCTTTCAACAGGTTGGAAACTTAGCTGGGTGGGATCCTACCCTGAGGTCACCAATCATTTTATTCCATTTCTTAACCTGTTTTTCTCCTTGAACACAGAATTTAGTTATATTACAATTTCTAGTGCTCTTTTTCGCCTCAAAAATTTCATTTTGTAATATCTCTGCTCAGCTTGCTCCGTTTCATTATAAATATACACTAGAGTTACCACTAAAAACCATATAACAAAGTCTATTTTCAGCTGTTTTGAGATTTCTTCTAACAATAGAATTAACCCAGAACTCTTCACTTTAGTCTCAGGCAAATGCTGTGGACAATAAGTATCACAAGAACAATGTCTAGGTCACATACTAACATTCATTTCCTCTGAAAACTCTTGAGGTAGCCCCCCACAGTTCATCAAATCACACTCAGCACAACTGTCTTCCATGCTCCTACTAGTTGGCCCATTTAGAAACACTTAAAGCATTCTACTGCTCTCCTAACTCAAACTCCCAAAGTCCATATTACTCAAAAAAAAAAAATTCATGGTCAGAGTTATCACAGCAATACCTCAGACTCTGCTACTAACTTCTGTCTTAGTTAGGTTTTTGCTGTTACAAAGAGATACCATGACCATTGCAACTCTTAAAATAATATTTAATTGGGGTGACTCATTTAGAATTTCAGAGGTCCAGTCCATCATCATGATGAGAAGCATGGCAGCATGCAGGCAGATGTGGTGCTGAAAGAGTAGCTGCGATTAAAAGCATGCTCTACCACTGCTTGATGCATCCATACTACTTTAGTTAGTGAATTTAAACTACTTCAGAGTCATGTGGTCTATGATTTAATAGGTCAGACATTTTGAAGAAACAAAGTCTAATCTCCATTTTGGGTTGGTAAACCCATATAAATGGAACAATTATCACAGGTGTGAAAAGATAAGATGAAAAGATCTTTTTAGACTGAAAACAGTGTAGTCAGTTAAGAATAATATGCAGCTACTTCCTTGGAATGTCTCAACTCTGGGTTTATCAACTGTGACCTACATACAAAATGCAGGCCACAAGCTAAGAATGAAATTTAGCTTTTCAAAAGGTGGCTATGGAAACTGTCAGAGGAAAAAAATGCTCGATGGAGAAGTGCAAGGCTCACTAAGTCTAAATAATTTACCATCTTATCTTTTCAGGAAATATTACCCAACATCCAGCCTAATTAGCAGCTATGTTAGAGAAAGAGTTTACTCAAAACATGAACTTACTCAAATCATGTTA
>NC_022031.1:18764541-18772075 GCF_000317375.1 Microtus ochrogaster | reverse complement strand
AGGCTCATTACAGGTTCCCTATCCTCAGCTGCCCAAGGAACTAACTGGGGACATCGCCTTCAAAACCATAATAAACAAGAACACACAGAGGTAGTGCAATGTAGGAGCATCTTGGGCAGAGGTTTCCTACTCAATACGACCATGTCACTCCCAGTTTCTTGACTGTTGTAAACTCCATGTCATTTATTTTGGAGACATTCTAGAAAACTTCTGTTTGGGTTTAGATTTGTAATAGCTGCAACTTTTCAGATTTGTCAAATTTCCTTTATTTTTATAGCATATTGGAAGGGAGGGCAGAGAGTTTTGAATGAAGAGAGCAAAGTATTGCATAATTCATGGCATAGAAAACTGAAACAAGTTCAATTTGCTCTACTAACAGGAGCCATGATTTGGAATGCCTTAGGGAGGAAGCATGATCAAATTTCAGCAATTGTGGGAGTTGTGGTTTTTCAAAAGGAAAATGTTCAAATGGCTCCAGAAGAATAACTCTACCATTTAGATTTACATATTTATAACTCAAAGGGGAAGGCAATTGCATAAACATCAACTTGGAGGCCCTCAATAGATCTTTAGATGTGACATCAATCCAATGTTCTACCTCTAAAGTTTTTCCAGAATAATTTAGCTATAACAGGAGCTGAGTGAGTGTGTCCATGCTTTCCTACAGAAATATCTAGCCACAGTTTAGTATGAGGCAAGTTTATTGCTGTCATATTCATGGAAAAATTTTCCATGTGGATGCTTTAGTCATTTAGTGCTATCAGCTGGCTATTCGCATTTTGTCAGATTTTACTGTCACTGATCACAAAACCTCATACTTACTAGTTTCCTTTCAGATCCCACTAGGCTGTGTTATGATGTATACTATCATGGAAGTCCTGACTTTGGAGACTTATCATTTTTTTCCTTTTGTTTCAGAATTTCACACATATGTACAGTGTGTTTTGAACATACCAGCTCTTCATCCCCACTCCAACTTTTCTCAGATACCCTGCCTTATACTTCTCCCAACTTCTTGACATTCTTTCATGGCCCTCTGAGTCTAATAAGCACTATCTTCATGTACATGGGCATAAGGCCATCCGGAGCAAGGGCATCCTAACAGATACCACTTCCCTGTAGTAAACTGACTCTCCAGCATCCTTCAACTGGCAAAGCTCCTAGTCTAGGTATGAAGCCCCTGTCCTACTTATGTGAAAATATTGACCAGCTTTATTTTGTATAGGTCTTGTGCTGGCAACCACAGCCACTGTGAATTCATGAGTAAGACAGAAACTTAGTTTTGCTGTCCAATTATATGAATCCTTATTATAGAAATATCACTTAGAGCGGCTTGCTCAGCATGAAGAAGCATTGTACTATTTAATAGTAATTTGAATGTTAAATGTTCTACAGTACTTACAATTTTAATAGTATATTCAAATTATTTTGTAAAATGTATAGAATACACCTGCTGTGATACTTTTGTTGACTACATTTTAGAAAAACAAATTTCTTAAGGTTCAATTTACATGAAATATACATACTTTAAATATACAATTCAACAGTTCAAGAAATATTGGGACTAAGTATTATCATTACCTATTTTTAGAGCATTACTGATAGTTTAGGCAGTTCCATGCTTTTTGTATTCTTTCATATATTACAACCTGAAAACAGTTTCCCCTCCCTCCTATCCCTCTAGTCTCTGCCCCCAATCTTCCCTCTCTCCAAGATCCACTGCCCTTTGCCTGCCCTCAGAAAAGAACAAGCTTCCCAGGGACACCAATTAAACATGCCATAACAAGCTTCAATAAGACCAGGCACATATCATCATATCAAGGCTGAATAAACAACACAGTGGGAGGGAAAGGGTCTCATAAATAGGCAAAAGAGTCAGAGACAGCCCCTTCCCCACTGTTGGGAGAGCTGCAAGAACACCAACCTACTTAGCCATAACTTAGTATGCAAAGGACCTAGATTAGCCTCTACAGATTCTCTGATCACTGCAATCCCCTGTAAGTCCTGGTCAGTTGATTCTGTGGGTGGTGTTCTCCTGGTGCCCCTGTCCCCTCTGGTTCCTCTGATCCTTCCCCCCACTCCTCCACAGTACTCCCAGAGGCTCCACTGCTCTAACTGCAATTCTTTGAGAGCAATATTATGACATTTCTTTATTAACATGATTGATGTTTATTATTTTAAAAAATACCAAAGAAAATTTAAAACTATTTTTGTATTATTAATGTGTTAAAGATAACCTCAGAGGCACAAACATACTTTGGTGACACTTTAAGACATGAAAGCAAAGCGCTTCCTGTGGAGCAGTTTGACCAAGAGCAAGCCCTGATCTAAATTCTCCCCTTTTCCCCCTGTATCTTCCATCTATGTATAGTCTGTGGCTACTGGCCGGACTCCAGATCAGCAATTCCCTACCTGTGGGTCGCTACTTCTTTAGGGATCACATATCAGATATCATGCATATCAGATATTTATATTACAGTTCATAAAAGCAGCAAGATTGCAGTTGTGACATAGCAATGAAATAATTTTATGATTGAGTCATCACAACATGGAGAAATGTATTAAAGGGTGGCAGTATTCGAAAGGTTGAGAACCATGGCTCTAGAACGTCCGTTGTGTGTCCCTGTGCCTCCCAAACAAGGGACTTTCTACATTTACTGAATAGCACAGAAAGCATGGCATGGGAAAGGGATGCAGAAATGTTTAATGGAGTTTTACAGTGGGTGCTCTGGGGAGTGGAAGATGCCTGATGAATGTGTGTTGCTGACATGAGCCAGACTGGGTCAAGGACCCAGATCCATGGGAAAATAAATAGCAAAGCCTTTCCCCAACCCAAGGTCCTGTGAGGCTCAGAGGAATGGAAAAGAAAGTCCCCTCTGGTTTATGTGCCCTTGCAATTTGTGTAGAAAAATCTCCACTGTAGTTTTCATCTTCCTGTGCTTTTCTCCTGGATACCCTGCATGCATGCAGCCTGGAAACCGCTCTCCTACAGAGATTGCTCCTACAGGGATTATTTGAATCACTTCCTAGATCCAGCTGTGTAAGCTGTGTCTCCAAAACCCTGCAGCTGTGTGTTTGTCACTTCTTCATTCGTGCATGCAGCCCTTGTCTGGTATGTAGATGGAGCTTCACAGAATGCATAGGGACAGGTCATTCTATTGACTCGGACTGAACTAGAATACTAACCGGTATGCAAAGATACACTATCAAGCTATATCTGTATGTTGTTTCTAAAGTGTGTGATGGATATTTTGTCTATAAGGTTGCTTCCAGCCTGTTGGCTGCTTCCAGCAAATGATTATTACAACACATACATTCACACATACATTCCTTTGGACTTTTGAACCAACACATAATTTAAGATTAAAGTTATGTATTTGTTTAGATTGTGAATGCTGGCTTCATGTGAAAACCAAGGCAAGTAAGGTTGCTTCCATTGTTCCCTGAAAGACAGGTTTAATTTAAACAGGCGGAGTACACCATAGGAGAACAGCTTAAGTACATAGCCAAAAGATTTTAAGGTATGTTATTAACTGTGAGATTCAACAAAAGTTCAGTATCTTTAAATGCAAGAGATATTTTATAAAAATTGTTTTGCTACAATTTTTCGTTAGTATTTTAAGTAACAATGTTGAAATGCTAGCTAATGGTTTTGAATTGATTCTTTAATTTTAATTATCTCAAGTACCATGATGAAGACTACTCAGAAAACAATTGAATTAAACTTTACAAGTGATACTATTTCAAAATGAGTCCAAACACCACTCACCTTTTATATTATAAGATACACCAACATACACTATTAAGTCAGCCTTTGGTCCTGAAGAGTCTAAAATTCCTGTTCAGGGCCATAGGTATTACATCAAACAAAGACGGAGTCTTTATTAATAATTGTGAGCTGCTGATTCTGTTACATGAATGGACATGTAAGGAGATGGTAACTATATTTCACAGTTACTTAACTAGTATAAAATGTTAGTTAATTTCCAGCAGCAACAAAGATTATTGCTTGTAGCTACATTAGATTTACAAGCCTAGTTCAAGACCTACTAGTTATGTCACTGATTTAGTCCATCTCTGTAACCCCACATGTCAGGAGCCAATTTCCTCCTAAAATCATTGCAGGAACCATCACCCTGGGGAGTCTGCAGAGAACACCACACCCCTAATTGTGTTAAGAATCGTTCTATTGACAGAGCCTACCCCACACCCAAATTGGCTTTAATGGAGAGCTATCTGTTAGCGGAACCCGCCCCACATTCCAAGCTATCTAGAGAACTAGGTGTGTCAACTCCTAGTTGTGACCTCCTGGCTACGTGACCAACTTGAACCACGCGGCAAGAGCCCAGGCCCCTGTGCCCACCCCCCAACTCCTTACCCTATATAAACTGTACCCCATCTCTAATAAACGGAGGCTTTGACAAGAACCCCGCTTAGCCTCCTTCTTCTTTCCTAGCCCATTTATCTTCCAGATAGTGCCTCTCCGGGACCCTGGAATAACTGACTGCAGGGTGGGTTACAACCCCTAGACTGAGTAGCCCACCCAAAAGCGGTTTACACCCACAGGGATCCAGAGACAATAGCTATATCTTTGCTAATTTATTAAATCATATACCCACAGTGTATTCTACTGGAACTTTGGAGTACTTTCTTGAAACATACCTCAACTATTAAAGACAGAAAGACAAATAAAAGAATTGTCAGTTGGTATCACAAAAATCATGTGACAGTGGTTTCAAATGCTTCATTATAAGTTGTGGACTTGTTAGAGATTTTCACTAATTGAGAATTGCTAGCGATGAAAGAAAATTAAATTTTATTTTGCTTAAGGCATTTGTAATTTATTATTTACTCTGAAATATGTCCTTTATTAATTTACTTTTAAAGAAAAAAATTCTCTTTAAATTGTTGTAGAATATGAATGTGATAGAATGGAATTATAAATATGGCTGCTATTTGTGCCTCAAAAATGGAAAACTCTTTGACTGACTAGATGAATTCCCTCAGAAGTGCAGTGGGAATGAAGTATTGTGCTAATGTAGTTAGTGGCATTTAGATAGGTCGTTGTATTTATTAGCCAGGATGGGATACCAGTATCTTCAATTGTTGTTCTTACAATATTCATAGTACCTTAAACAAGAATTTCAGAATCTACAATAATGACCATTTGAGTTTGTTCTTATCTGAAGAGCCATTAGCCACAAGGATTGACTACTTGTCTATTTTGAATAGTGCTTGGAAAGGCTGGAGAGATGCTTCAATGGTTTAAAGCATTTGTTGCTTTTGCAAAGGACCTGGGTTCAATGCTTAACACTCACACAGTAACTTACAATCTTCTCTAACTCCAGTTCCAGGGAATACAATGTCCTTTTCTGATCTCTTCGGGTACCATACATACATACATGCAGTACACATATATATATCAAGCAAAACATTTATATACATAAAATGAAATAAATAAATTTAAATTCCTAGAAAATATCCAGCAAAATGGCTAGGAATTTCTAAGCTGCCAGCTTTATAGCTACATTTATTTCTTAAATTGTCCAATTCAAGACACAAATTATTTATAAAATCAGAGAACAAAATTCCCCTTTCACATTTAAGCCTATTCTAAAATACAACTGTAATATTTTCTTAAACCTATATTTTACTTTTTATTTTAATATTAATTTAATCTACTCAGACTTAACAGTTTTTAATTTTTAGTGTTTTTTACAATTTAATGTTTAAACCCCATTTCTACACTGCACAAACACTTTTTGCTATCTGGAGGAGCTAAGACCTGATAAGTTGATGCAGATCTTCAGTTCAGAATATCTAGTAAAATCCTGAATTCAACAGGAACTTCATCTTTGTACTCTAGCAGGTATAGCAATTGGTACCAACACCTTAGGAGTCTGTAATCCCTTAGAGTAAGCGCATCTCTATTTCAGAGTCTGGGGATCAGTACTTTCTCAGGTGTGAGTCACTTAGTGTTAACTGTTCAGCACCTGGAGCATCTGATAGAGATGGGCTTACTACTTCTACCCACGCTATTCTAAGACCCAGCAATAACCAAAATGTGTGATATCATAGGTTACATTTAAGATAAAGAAATCACCAAAAGCTAATGCCTAAAAACAGTAATCTTGGCAAAAGAAAGAGTGGAAAATGACTGGGGTTTTAAGTCAAAATTAAAAGATTTCTTCTTTCATTATTGGGGGTCAAGGTAATTTGAATTCTTTCCATTGAAAAGAAGTGGATAAAATAACATTTAAGGAAAAACTCTTGAAGGTACATTAGAGTTTTATTTATTATGTTTATAGTATTCTGTCTACATGTATGCCTGCAGGCCAGAAGAGGGTACCAGACCTCATTACAGACGGTTGTGAGCCACCATGTGGTTGCTGGGAATTGAACTCGGGACCTTTGGAAGAGCAGACAATGCTCTTAACCACTGAGCCATCTCTCCAGCCCTACATTAGAGTTTTAAAAGTGCTGTTGAGGCACAAGGCTAACATCCAGGTTAAGACTGAAGTGGAAACCTCAGGACTGTGTTTTCATGGGGCCTTTGTTGTCGTAAATTTAATAGTAAAACAAGGCTGAACACTATGTTTACTAGAGAGTCCCGTGAGCCAGAGGAATGGAGGCCTAGAAATCCTCCATTTATTATGTAGGGACCCCAAAAGGCTCCACCCTAGCAAGGCAAGCCCCGCCCCCCTGCCCCCCCCCCTTGAGCTCTTCTGTGCCATGCCTCCTACTTGGCTCTCCCTGTAATTGGATTATGATGATCTGGCCTGCTCTTTCCCCCTGACCTGGAACTGACAAATGAAAACAGTTGGGGGCAGGACAGAGAGGGAGAGAAACAAAAGAGAGGGCTTGATGGGGAGGGAGGGGCACTTTGGGGTTAGGGAGAAACCTCAAGGATGACCCTAACTAAGACTCCTAGCAATAGAGTACAGGGTGCCTGAACTGGCCATCTACTGTAATCAGATTGGCGACTATGCTAGTTGTCATCAGAGAGCCTTTATCCAGCAACTGATGGAAGCAGATGGAGAAATCCACAGTCAAACACTAGGCCAAGCTATGGGAGTCCCCCCTGAAGAAAGGGAGGATGGATAGCATGAACCAAGGGGTCAAGGTCATACCAGGGAACCCACAGAGACAGCTGACCTGAGCCCCTAGCAACACGTGGACTCTGGAACAACAATTAGGGAGCCTGCATAGGACTGAACTAGGTGGGTCTTCTGCATTTGTGTAGCTTGATAGACTTGTAAGGCTCATAACAGTGGGATCAGGACCTGTCCCTGGTGCTTGGCTCATTTTTGGAACCTGTTCCCTATGCTGGATTATCATTCCCAGCCATGATGCAGGGGACAGGCTCTGTCCTGCCTCAACTTGATATCCCATGTTTTCTTTGTTCAAGCCCATGGGAGGCAGAGGCTGCCCCCTTCTGAATGGAGATGGAGGAGGAATAGATGGGGGTGGAGGGTGGGGTAGAAACGAGGTGGGGAGTGCACTGGAGGAGAGGAGGGAGGGGAAACTGTGGCCA
>NC_022031.1:18741936-18763595 GCF_000317375.1 Microtus ochrogaster | reverse complement strand
CCCAGTTCACAGACCCAGAGAGGCTAAACGAGGACTTAAAGGGGGACAGTAAGGTCTCCTTGAAAGTGGAAAACAGAATAGATTTCAAAGGTGGACTGGGGGCAGGTGGATTTGGAACAAGACAGATCAAGTGGAGGGGGTGGAAGTGAGAAAATATTGGGAGAAACAACTGAAATTGGGGGGGGGAGCATTTCAGGGATGAGGTGGAAACCTAGTACAGTGGAATCTCCATAAAATATATGATAGTAACCCTAGCAAAGACGCCTAATAACAGGGGACATGGAGCTCGAACTGGCCATCTTCTGTAACCAGGTAAGGCCACAAGCAGAGGAATTGGGACACCAAGCGAGCTACAAAACCTTCAATCTACATTTGTGCTACATGCATAATGTTCTGAGACCAGAGCCTAGCAGAATTCTGATCAAGGAGGTCAGAGAAACGTTGTTCAGCAACTCATGGAAACAGATGTAGATTCCCACAGAAGAATATTAGACAGAGTTCGGAGAGCCCTGCAGAGAAGGGGGCAGGATCAGAGGAACTAGAGGGGTCAGGGACACCAAAAGTACTTGGCCTATAGAATTAATTGACCAAGACTGATGGGGGCTGGCAGAGATCAGGGAGCCTATTGGGGTCTAACCTAGGTCCCCTGGGTATATGTTATGACTGAGTATCTTGGTGTTCCTCTGGGATTCCTAACAGTGGAAGCAGGGGTGATTACTGACTCATTTGCCTACTTATGGGACCCTTTTCCTTCTACTGGATTGCCTTGTCCAGCCCTGATATGACGATATGTATCTAGTCTTATAGTAGCATATTATGCCTTGTTTGCTCGGTGTCCCTGGGAAACCAGTTCTTTTCTGAGGGGAGAAAGAAGGGGTGTTGATATGGGGGATAGGGGAGGTGGGGGGAGACAGTCAGGGGAAAACTGTCATCAGGATTTAATATATGAGAGAAGAAAACAAAGAAAGGCCAACTTAAACTTAAAAATAGCCAAGCACATGAGAACAGGAGATAAAATAAGCATTTTTTTTTTATCTTGGGGATTAACTGAATAATCCCCAAGAATAAAAGATGCAGTAAAGAACTGAAAGATATGTAAGGCAAGTTTGCATACAAGAAAAAATAAATTTCAAAGGGAAAATGAGATTGAGAAATCAATAAAGAGTATATTTAATATTCTTAGAGGTATGCAGCAGATGACTTTGTCGAGAACACAAAGATCAGCAAAGTACAGAATACAGGGTAAAAGGCAAGCAGTATACAGAGCAGTGATGGTGGAGAGTCTTCTGTTTTGTGTTAATTTCATTGGTCAAATAAAGAGACTGCCTTGGCCCTTTAATAGGACATAAAATTAGGTAGGCAGAGTAAACAGAACAGAATGCTGGGAGAAAGAAGCTGAGTCAAGGAGTCGTCATGATTCTCCCACTCCAGACAGACGCAGGTTAAGATCTTTCCTGGTAAGACAGATTATTAGAAATGGGTTAGATCGATATGTAAGAGCTAGCCAGTAAGAAACTGGAACTAATGGGCCAGACAGTGATTAAAAGAATACAGTTTCTGTGTAATTATTTCGGGTAAAGCGAGCCATGTGGGCAGCCAGGTGTCAGGAACGTAGCCCTCTGCTCTTAATACAACAGAGCAGAGTACCGCACCTATGTGACTGAGCTCCAGAAGAGGACAGAAACGTGGGAGCCAAGACTTCCAAAATTAAGAATGGCCTCAACCATGGATTCTGAGGTCCATCAAATGTGGAACCATATAACCAAGATGAACAGGATACTTGAACATATTATAGTAGATGCCAAAGAAACTAGGAAGTATGTCAAGAGTCACAGAGAGTTAGCTTTTAATAAACAAAGATGAGATAGATAAGTGGCTTTTCAATTAAAGACATAAAGATAATAAGTGCCTATAACCTCATCATAAATCAATAAAATGTCTTCTACCAATGGAGGTTTGTTACACAGGAAAATTAGGTAGGCGGAGTAGACAGAACAGAATGCTGGGAGAAAGAAACTGAGTCAGGCAGTTGCCATGATTCTCCCATTCCAGACAGATGCAGGTTAAGATCTTTCCTGGTAAGCCACCTTGTGGTGTTACACAGATTATTAGAAATGGGTTAATCGAGATGTGAGAATTAGCCAATAAGAGGCTGGAACTAATGGGCCAGGCAGTGTTTAAAAGAATACAGTTTGTGTGTTGTTATTTCGGGGCATAAGCTAGCCAGGCGGCCTAGAGCTGGGGGGGCAGGAACACAGCCCGCTGCTCCTCGCAACAGAAAAATTATGCACTGGTATCATGGCACAGATACACAAAGTAGCACAAACATTTCCTTCAGGTAATAGGTATAAGGCGTACAGGAAACATAAGTAGAATGTTTGATTAGTCAAGGTATCACCAAGATACTTCAGTATGAATGTGCGAAGACTCTAAACTTAAAAAAGAATGAAAAAAGAGTCCACTGTCCACCACTCCCAGTCCCCAGTATTTGAGATGAGGGCCACTTTATTTGTGATCTAGTTGTCACACACACACACACACACATGTCCCAACCATATAGCCCCAGAGAAGTAAGTGACAGCCAAATGCTGATTGGAGCACCGAACAAATGAAGCTCCTACTCCTGCTGGAAAGAACTTATGGGAGCCCTAATTGAGAATTAAACCCAACCAGCCCAAGCTGTGACTACACCCACCCATGAACTGGTGGTTCCACATGTTAAGGGAGGAGATACTACTGTCAGTTGTCACAAGCCATTGACTTGAACAAAGAAAGTTGTAGTCTCCTGATTTGATAAGGCCTGACAAGTAAGTTGAAGTCTCCGTAGGAAAGAGGATATCTACCTGAGAACATCAGCCCTAGCCCATGCCCAAGAGCTCAGCCCCATAGATATTGTACTTTCCTAACAAGAGCCCACAATTATTAAAAGCACGCCCTGCAATATGTTGAATCTTACATTGAACTAGTTCTTTGTTGGACTAGCTATCTATATTATTCTCAATACTCAAAGCATTATCTGTAGAATCCAATATATGTTAAGGGGCATCTGAAGATATTTTATTTAAGTGTATTTTTAGTATATGTGAGTAAAATTGCTCAATAAAATGTTGCTTTAATTTTTTTATCTTTATAATATTGTTTAAGTATAAAATTTGCTGAATCAAATCCATTTTTGAGTGACTATTTAAATAAAGCAATTGTGGCTAAAAATGACATAATGAAGGCTACTATTCTGTACACTGAGTAAAAATGAAATAAGTAATTTTAAATTACAAAAAACAAATTAAATAAAACTGAATATTGGGCCTTCAAAAGAAAAATCTGTACCTAAGAATTCTGCTTACTGGTTAAAAGATATTTCATAAAACAAACCAGTAAATATGCAAAGCAAAATTAATGGGTGAATGCATAAATAATAATGAATGACAGATATGGTTAAAGAGATCTATTGTTAATCCCAAAGATGAGAAGAGAAAGAACCACAGACCCAAATCATGGCCAAATTAAATAAAGCAAGCAATTAACTAAGCAAGCTTCTTTATTTATTGTACATGGTCTGCCTCCCTCTAAGGCAGGGTTCAAGAGGTCAGCATTGGATGTGAAGAAGACAAGGTTTTTATAACTCACACGTGGGGTAGGGGCTTCCAAATGTGGGGAAATAGGTGGGGTTATAAGAGCAGAATATAAACATAATAATTTGATCATAACAACCTTTGAAACAAAGACATGAATGCAAGGTGGTCATAGCAAGGAGGTTGTTGCAACAGGTAGTCATAACAAAGGTAGGGTTGCAAGGTGATCAGTACAACTTTTGAGACAAAATATGATTGTCACTTCCTGGAACAGGCAGTATGGAACCTTTAGTTAAGGTTACAGGTTTTTATAAATCACCTTATATTATAAATTTGACAAAATTAAAGAGATCATAACATTTAGTAAACTGGAATTCCTTTTGTTTCTTCCCAAATAGGGCTTTTAAGAACTGGCATGCAGTATCTTGGGAATGAGGAGGACATGAACCTTCACAACCTAATCAGTGGAAGAATAGGCACTTAAACTTCCTGAGACTTACCCTACTTGCTCATGACCTGGGTCACAGGTCAAGAAAGTGTGCAAGAGGTCATCAGTCCAGACATTTGTGAGTAAGACAGACCACTGGAAGAACTTACAGCTGACAATTGGTCCCAGCATCAGGTGAAACATATTTTAATGGTAGCACATGGTACATGAACAACTTTTAGCAAGGGGAAGGTGACAAGGAAAACAAAAGACGCTGTGTGAAAAAAATAAAACAGCAAAATAAATGCTTCAAACTTGCAAAGTTAAACTGAGGGGTGTTGATGACATTGATAAATATGTACCTAAGAAAATAACAAAAAAGAAATGAAAGGCAACAGAAGAAGCTAAGGATATTCAAAATCTAACAACTACTTCCTTTGGGAAAGTACCATCCATCATTAGGACAACCTCAGTGGTGTGAGCAGCAATGCAAGAGAAGACAGACTTGCTGATCAGAATTAAGGAGGAAAGCAATCAGAGTGAAAATCACTGAGTTCCATCAACCCAAATCACACAAGATTCTGAAAGCTCAGGGAGAAAAGTTGAAGAAATTACCTTGAACTGAGAGGACTGCAAAATCTCCCTCTAAATGTGACAGACTTAGCAGCTTCTATTTTCAGAGCAACTGTGAAGTACTTCCATTTGGGTGGCGGGAGAGTGGCTCTACACAGCCACAGACAGGTCTCATGTCTTTATCAGAAGGGTCCACTGAAGTGTGGGACCTATAAAAGTGGCCGCAGACTCTTCATAATCACTCATCCCTGGAGAAGCCCGGAGTCATGCCTGGAGCCAAGATTAGGCAAACTGACTTAACTTCTCTGGACCTTCGCTCACGCGGATGTGAAATGGGATATAAAAGCTCACACACAGCCTGTCGCGATGACAGTTTGGATGGTGCACAGGAAGTATTAAGCAAAGCCCCCACTACAAACTGCCACTGAGTAGTCAAAAATATCAGTACTTCAAAAATGAAATGGAAAAGACCAAAGTAACAATAGCCATTACGTTTAAACAGTAAGTTAATTTTTTCCCTTATTTGCAAGATTTTAATGTACCATTTCAGATATAGAAGACATAAATAGGCTAATATGTTTTGCTTTTAAATGAGTATTAAAGCTAAGACACTGAAATTACCTTCCCAAAAGCAGATGGATTAATTTAGAGAGATAAGACTAATGGTTACTGTGGTTGAGGAGTGGGCTAGACGAAATGGTTAAAGATAGAGGATATCTGGAGTTGATACGTAATGACTATAAGAGAACTAATAATTGACTATAAACATGACAAGAGAAATACTGAATAGTCAGGAAGAATTATTTAATCAGGTTTATCACAAAATAACCAGAAGGCTATTTCAAAAAGAAAGAAAGAAAAGAAAATTTCACCCAAATGAGAAAGAAAATTTTCCTAACTGTAAAAATTATTATACAAGAAAAATCTTCCAAGAAAAGTGATGAAAGCCCATCTCTGGGGGTTTTTAAAATAAGGTTGGATAGGAACCAAGAAAATATATATGACAGAGAACCACAGCGCTTGGATTCAGTGCTGGCTTCCATCTCGGATTTTATAGCAGCCTTGAAATAAACTGGGTCATTCAGTCATGATCGGTGTTTAAAAAGGGCTGAAGCCACCAGAGATCTGAGGAGCCTCAGGTGTCCCGAGTCCATGCTAGGCACAAGTTAATCCAAGCCAATGACTACATCCATAACATGACACATTTTGTATTGCTAAACTCTGCAGTGTACTGACTCCTGTATATGTCACGGTAGCAGAGTAGGTCTGATTTGTCAGAAAATTGCTTCTAAACCAAAGATAACCCATTCTTGAGCCAGAGAACACTGTAGCTCAAAGGGATTTATTTGTTTTGAAGGGAATGATAACTCATACTTCTATTAGCTGTGAATATACCAAACATTGATTTAAATGATTGGCTAATGTAACCTCCTCAGATTATCATGGTAGCATTTGAAAGCAGTTGATTTGTGACTCTTCCTTAGACCTTGTGAACATTGTATATTCAACAAAAATAGGAAACAACAGACCAAAGAAATGATTTCAGCTCTCATAGGTAATGAATGTATTAGTGTTACTTATAGGATTGTGGGTGGCATTTGTAAAGATATATCACTGAAAAGCCTACTTCAGTGTGAACAATAATCATGAAAATTAACAGTAAATTCCCTGTCTAACTTGCAAATACCAAAGGACTTTTTTCCCCCATCAATAAAATATTGCATATACAACTTCAGAATTCTGTGAACTGGGATTTTTAAGTTTCATGAGCTTCCTGAATCTTACAAGCATGCACACCAGGGACAGTTCCCATTTGCAGAAAATAGCCACATACCATGCCAACCCTTTTTCTGACTCTTAATTTGTGTGTGTGTGTGTGTGTGTGTGTGTGTGTGTGTGTGTGTGTGCCCTCTCTTCTGCTGTGTTTCCTGAGTCTTGGAGAGGGTTATACAAATATCTGATTATTTTCTTCATTTATTAATGCCTCAATAAAAGTCACTTAACCTCAACCACTTGACCAGTTTCTGCAGAAAACCACTGACTTCTGCAAAAGATAAGATTTCTCTGTAACTGAGATTGACAGAAGCAGTATTCTGTAGACATAAACGTAAGTGTTCAGAAGACTATTTCATGGGCACATAGTAAAATGATAGCAATAGCTGCCCTACTTGAGTCTGCAATATGCCCACCATAGGTCTTCAACCTCGCTTACAGTGATATCATATAAATTATATGCTATACATTTATTAACATTGGCATATACCTGACATAGTAAACTCTTCTTTTACATTATGAAAGCCTTATTCCTAACATAGTCAATGATAAGAAGTGGTAAACTCTGCTTCTGTACTCTTTTCTTGTTCTCTGGACCTAAGCTTCTTCAGAGCATTAGATATACTGGGCCAAAGGGCCAAATATAATAAATTTTATCCTTGCTTTAAATGAGTGCAAACAAGATGGAATGGTGCACACCTTTAATACCAGCACTTGGAATCTATAGACAGGCAGATCTTTGAGCTCAAGGTTAGCCAAGTTCATAAAGATAGTTCTAGGAGGAGCTGAGAGTCTTACATCTTGACCTCCAGGTAACAGGAAATGTTCTGAGAAACTGGGCATAGCTTGAGCACATATGAGATTTCAAAGCCTGCCTCCACAGTGACACACTCCCTTCAGCAAGGCCACACCTCCTAATAATGCCATTCCCTATGAGATTATGGGGGCAATTATGTTCAAACTACGACATTCCACTCCCTTGCCCCTATAAGCCTGTAAAAATATCATAAAGTAAAATGCATTTAGTCCACCTACAGAAGTCCCCATAGTCTATCACAGTCTCAACAATGTTTAAAAGTCCAAAGTTCAAAGTCTCTTCTAAGATTCGTACAATCTCTATTTTAGTTAGAATTTCTATTGCTTCAATGGAACACCATGACCAAAACACAAGTTGGGAAGGAAGGGAGTTTATTCGACTTACACTTCGGCATTGCTGTTCATCACTGAAGGAAGTCAGGACCAGAACTCGAACAGGGCAGGATTCCAGGGGCAGGAGCTGATGAAAAGGCCACGGGGGTGGGGAGGCTACTTACTGGCTTCCTTGCTATTGCTTGCTCAGTCTACTTTCTTATAAAACCCAGGACCACCAACCCAGGGATGGCACCACCTAACATGGGCTAGGTCCTCCCACACTGATCACTAAATGAGAAAAGTGGCTGATAGCTAGACCTCCTTGGGGCATTTCCTCAACTGAGAATCCTTGCTCTGATGACTCTAACTTGTGTCAAGTTGACATGCAAAACCAGCCAGTACAATCTCTTAACTGCAATCCCCTATAAAATTTAAATAAAAAGAAACAACATCACGTCACATGCTTTCCAAGTGTAATGGCAGAGGATATACATTACCATTCCAAAATGGAGAAAAGAGGGCACAGTGAGGAAATACTGGACCAAAGCAGGACCAAAACAATTTGGGCAAACTCTAAATTTTGCATCTCCATGTCTGATATTAAAATGCTCTTCAAATCTTCATCTCCTTTCAGCTTTGTTGATTGCAACACACACTTCTCTCTCTAGGGCTGGTTCCATTCCCTGTTAGCAACTTTTCTCAACAGGTATCCTGACACATGCCTAGCCTTAGTATAATTTGTAATTTTCCTTGCTCAGTTTGCTCCCTTTTGTTAAAAATCTTTATAAGCATAAACACTAGCAACAACATAATAGAGTCAATACTAGGCTACTTTGAGATTTCCTCTGCTGACAAAATTAATCCAAATTTCTTTTCTTTAGTCTCAGGTAGACTTAACAGACTAGGGCAAAAAGCAGCCACATTCTTTAACAAACATCACAGGACCAATATCTAGACCATCATTAATATTCTTCTCTGAAATTTCTTGAGCCAGGCCCCCACAGTTCATCAAATCACACTCAGTACCACTGTCTTCCATGCTCCTACTAGTATGGCCCATTAATCAGTACTTAAACCATTCAACTGCTTTTCTAATCCATAGTCCCAAGGTTCATATTCCTTCAAACAGTATCAAGGTCAGGCATACCCCAGTCCCTGGTACCAACTTTTTTTTTTAGACAGGGTTTCTCTGTAGCTTTGGAACTGGAACCTGTCCTGGAACTAGCTCTTGTAGACCAGACTGGTCTCGAACTCCCAAAGATCCACCTGCCTCTGCCTCCCAAGTGCTGAGATTAGAGGCATGCACCCCCACTGCCCAGCCCAACTTCTGTCTTGGTTAGGTTTTTATTGCTATGAAGAGACACCATGACTACAACAACTCTTATAAAGGAAAAACAATTACTTGGGGGTGACTATGATTTCAGAGGTTTAGTCCATTATCATCGTGGTATAACATGGTGGCTTGTAGGCAGGCATGGTGTTGGAGAAGGAGTTGAGAGTCCTACACCTTGACCCACAGACAACAGGAAGTGATCTGAGACACTGGGCACAGCTTGAGCATATATGAGACCTCAAAGTCTCCCTCACAGTGACACTTCCTCCAACAAGGCAACACCTACTCCGACAAGGTCACAACTCCTAAGAGTGCCACTCCCTGTGAGCTTATAGACACCAATTGCATTCAACTACCACAAAGCCAAATGGTGGAATATGAAGCTTCACTTCAGAGATAAGGAGAAAGTTCAGAGCATGCTCAGGCTTTGGCAGGCATCTAAAAGAGAAAGAAAGAAGAAAAGGAAAGGATACCACAATACTGCATGATAGAAGCTCTGAAAGTGACTGTAGAAAGGAGTTGTGGGCTGCGTTCCTACCACCCGGCTCCCGGCCGCCTAGCTAACTTATACCCCCAAAACACACAAATTGTATTCATTTAAACACTGCTTGGCCCACTAGCTCTAGACTCCTAATGGCCAACTCTCACATCCTTATCAATCCACCTCTATTAATGTGTGCAGCACCACAAGGTGGTGACCCAACAAGAAGATTCTAGTGTACTTCCATCTTGGTCAGAGCTTCATTGCGTCTGCCCTGGAGAGGAGCAGCATGGTGTCTGGCTCACTTCCTCTTCCCCCCAGCATTCTGTTCTGTTTACTCCACCCACCTATGTTCTAACTTATCAGGCCAAGCAGTTTCTTTATTAATTAACCAATGAAAGCAACAGATCTACCTAATTTTCTGTCCTATCAGGGCCAAGCAGTTTCTTTATTAATTAACCAATGAAAGCAACAGATTGACATGACACTCCCACATCAAGTGACCACCCTCAGTCATTCGTGAGCATCCTACATCCAGACTCTTAGATGCTGCCATGAAGCTTCAGTTGGAGACCTGGACATGGCTGGCGAGTACTATTTCATCCTACCCGAGGGCAAAGTGTAATGGAGTAGGTTCTTGCCTGCTATGTCCACTGCCTGAACTGGCTTCTCAAGTCTGGCAGGCGTTGGGCTGCTACCCTGACTGTTGCCTTTCTGTCAGCCACACATAGTTGCCAGGGAAAACAAAAAAAAAAAAAATATCTACCTCCAGTAAACGTTCTTGTAAAACAGAAGTGTATACAAACTCTGGAAGGGCCAGAGTTTGCTCCTATGACAAGCTCCGTTGTCCTTCTTCACCCCTTGTCTTCTACTTATTTCACACCTTTGGAGAACTGATTACATTTCCAGAAGCTCACAGCCTGGAGTTCATCTTCTTATTAATTTTTTATCCAAGAACTCAAACTCCACACAAATTTTGTTACACCTGCTTTCAAGACCCACTGTCTGTTTCACTTTTTCTCATGTCCTCCTGAATTTATGAACCCTGTTTTCATGCCAGTCTAAATCACTCAGATCTGCTTGAGCCTCCACATATCTTGTCAATATGACATCTCCACCACAGGTATCAGTCATATCACAAAGCCCAATACGTGTCCTGAATTTGTTGCTGAGTTAATTTTTAAACTTTCCTTGTGAGTAGAGTCATATGTGACGCAGATAACTGGGTACCAAATACCACTGTCTGCGTGTCTAGTTCTCTCACTAACCTCTTCTAGTGTCCTCCCTGCTATTCATGGAGATCTCAGCTAATAATAACCAAGTGTTCCTAATACCTGCATGAACCAGTTTATCAGAGACTGATTTTTCTCATATTGCATTGCAGTATGCAACTTATGGAGATATGGGTAGTTATATCATTTAGATTCTCTGCTTTTACGGCACTGAGACTCATCCCATCTGCTCCCATGTCCTCCAACTTCCCAAGCCAGACTGCAAGGGGATTTCTCATTTATGATTCTTTCCAAATACCAGCAGTTCAGATGAAGAGTATTTCCTGATTAGCATGTCCTGGACCATTAGTAATGCCCCTGTGTATTGAACTGTGAACTTTTCCTTCCTTTGTTTTAAAGGTTGGATTTAAAGTATAGCTTCCATCATTTCTACTTCATTCTCTCTTTTCTCATGGCTGATTCTTCCTTGGCTTCCAAGATTTCGGATCTCAGGAAGAGCTCTTTATCACAGATAAATGTCTTGCTCTTTTCTTTGTGTCCCAACAACTTTAAGAGAGTAAACCAAAAGCTCCATGGTATTCTCTCTTTCTCTCTCTCTCTCTCTCTCTCTCTCTCTCTCTCTCTCTCTCGCTCGCTCGCTCGCTCTGTGTGTGTGTCCATTCCTATCAAATCAGAGGCCATTGCAAAAGTAATATCCACACATCTTTTTCCCAATGTAATTCCTACCTTATGTGGGCAAGTTGATCCTAAGGATGCAGATTAGCCTCGATTGTATGTCTTAATATCTATCGCAAAGATGACAGCTGCTATACCCTGCTACAGTCCTCTTCCATGTGTCCTATTTTCAGGGTCTGCAACATATTCTCTTGTCTATCATCCATGGTGGGGGAGGTCATTCTGTACTCACATAGCAGACCACACTCATCAAGGAGCTAAACTCTATACAACATATGGGAATATGACTACTCTGGTCGTCTCCCCAAGGAAACCAAACTCTCAGATGGTCCAGTCTGATTATATGTCTTACCACTTATCATAGTGCTCCTATAGCTTCTATACCTTCTAAAACTGCTCCTCTCTGACTACTCTTTGGTCATATTTGCCCCTATTCAGTTACCAGTTGTGTGATCCCACCCCCCCATTGAGAAAGTGTGCACAGACATCTATTTACTCCCAGATAAGCCACCAACAGCAAACCAAAGAAATGATTCCATCCAAGACTAGCTTAGTGAGCTGGTCAGTTTATTGGGGTAACTGACAGAAGCAGTGATGAGGAATTATTTGCAGAAACATGGGTGACTCTGTAACTGGAAGGCTGCTTGTTTGTCTCGGCAGCCCAGAACCGAAATAATCACACAAAAACTGTATTTATTAAATCACTGCTTGGCCCATTAGCTCTAGCATCTTATTGGCTAACTCTTATATCTTAATTTAACCCATTTCTAGTAATCTGTTGTATCGCCATGTGGCAGTGGCTTACCAGGTAAAATTTTTAGCGTCTGTCTCTGGCAGCCCCATGGCGTTCCTCTGACTCTTTTCTTTTTCCAGCATTTAGTACTGTCTTCCCCACCTACCTAAGTTCTGCCAAGGCCAAGACAGTTTCTTTATTCATTAAACAGGAAAAGCAACACACAGAGGGAACTCTCATGTCATGACTCAATAGTAGGTCATGGTCAGAAAGCTTGTCTTAGTCCTAGTGACAACTCACGAAGGGCTGCATGCATGTCTGGAGCTCCCTGCACAATGTGCAGGCAGCCATACAGGAGATTCCTTTCTCTCCCAGCAATTATTTGCTGCTCACAAAATCCCTCATAAATTCATGAACTTCCTGAGTCTCATAAAGGAAGATCTTCTCTCCTTTCCAGAAGAGATTGTTTCAGTTAGAAGAAACAGCTAAACAACCATTAATGGCTTCTGTTCTGCGAAAAAATAGCTTAAGGCAGGTTAAATCCTGCTACACATGGATAAGGAAGAGCTGGAATGAGATTCCAGCCCAGGTGTGTGCATTTATCAAGACAGGACTTCTCCTGTATCCATGTTGTCATCTCACTTGACAAAAGATAAGGGGACTCACAAGCACACAGTCCCTTCTGACGAACAGCAGAAAGGGGTATCATTTTGATGTTATAAACAGAGTAAAAGGAAAACATGTACAGATGTAGATTTATCCTTTCAAGTCTTCATGTTATTCAAGGACAAATTGTGCTGTTGCTCTTCTCCAATATTCTACCTTATAAAATTCTCTGCATCTATAATCCTTTGATGATACAGTGACATTCTGTGTTTGTGGAGTTCAAGTGGGCATTTTGTAGTCTAATATTCTGAAATAAGGTTAACAATCAAATAGAAATAATAGTGTGTCTTCAAAAATGCTTCACTCTTCCCATCCTTACTTATGTCTCCTTCATTATTATATGCAAGAAAAAGAGAATCTTTTAAGAATATAAAATTTGTGTCATATTTATCAAAGCCATTATCTACTTAACACTTTAATTTTACTTTAATGGGTCTTCTTTTGAATGCATATAGTGACAGTGTAGATATGAATTGTTTTCCCAGAAAAGACTCAGGTTCAGGACTGGGTCACAAGTAAATGGTACTATTTGGGGAGGTTTTGGAACCTAGGAGTAAGACTTTACTAGTGGAAATAGGTCACTAGGAACAGATCTGTGGTACTGTCTTGTCTCTGGATTCTTCCTGTCTTCCTCTGTCTCCTGTCTGCCTGTGGTAAGGAGTAGCCCCTACCACAAACCCTGTCACTGTGATGTTGCTCCTCACCACCAGCCCAGAACCCATGAAACCAAATGCTGTGAACTGAAAGCAACCGAAATTTGGTTACAGCAACCGAAAGCAACAAAACACATTCCTCAGCCTATTAAAGTTAGTTAGCAGAAAACATTCTGAAATGAACACAGCGTGTAACTTTAAGCAATAAAATGTTAACCAATCATAATGGGAGCTCAATGAAATCCATAACCTACAAACGATCAGGCTACTCTCAGCTCACAAGAAATGCCTCACCGTGTATTTATGACTTTATATCTTTGTTGAAATTGCTGTGTAACTTCTTCTTTAGCAATGAATCTGCTCTGAAAAATCAACTCTCGTGGCTGGAAAGTAATTGTCAGTAGAGAGTGTGTTGTGCAAGAGTGTGAACCTGAGCTTAGACCCCCCCCACACACACATAGCACACTACCCTGTTACAAAACAGGGTCCAAGGGGGTAAGCCTACAACCCCAGGGATGCAGAGGGGGGCAGGGCATCCATGGAGCTTGCTGATCAGCTTAGTAAAGCAGTAAGCCCTGGGTTCACTAAGACCCAATGTCTCAAAAAATAAGGCAAAGGGTACTGAGGAATATTTAGTGCTGATCTTTGAATTGTGCATATATATATATATATATATATATATATATATATATATATATATGAATGTGTTCGTGAACACACACGTGACCATGTACACACAAACATACACAGTAAAATAAGACAAAGTATCCATGAATAAAAAAAATCTTTAGTCCCTCTATTAAAGAAGCCAGCGCCCTTACAGTGATGGAGAGGTACCCTTCATGGCTGCTGCTTTGTGAGCTCTAGAAGGAGGCAGTGTTACCATCTACACATCCTTACATCCTCTTCCTTACCATACTCCCTGTGGAAAGTAGTTTGAGAAATGATGGATGGATGGATGGATGGATGGATGGATGGATGGATGGATGGAGATAGCAAATGTACATGCAATATTTTAATGAGATCTGCTCACAGGCACAAGTTTTTAACCTGTCTCAAGGGAAATCCTCTAAGCAAATTTTTAGTTTGGAAACTAGAGTTAAAGGTCAGTGCTGGTGTGTGACTGTGTAACTGGCACAAGTCAGGTGGCATTCCGTATGAGAGAGAACTGGAACACGATTATCTGCATTGGGGCCAAGCTCTAATTACTAAAGCGCATGTTAGAAGTATGCCTCCACACCTTCATGGTCCAGCAAGCCGTCTCTTTAAGGAAATACTTGGAACTGCTGCCTTTAGGAAGCCTTACTCCCTGGGCAACCAGAGCCTGACTAGGGAGCTGATGCTGAGACATGACTCATCCTACCACCCCTCCTGGTGGCAGCACTGATGAACTTGCCTCAAAATGTCTGTTATAGACTCTCCTCTTCCAGGAAGCCAAGGGCATCTCCTGTGTGAAAGCCTCAGGCTGCTACCCTCCAAACACTGGCCCTGATGTCACAGGAGAACACCACCCACTGCTCAGGGAGCCAGATTGGGGAGGGGGGGAGAAAGGTCGGGAGAGCGCAGTGACCTAAACAGTGACATTTAAACCTACATTTTCTCCCTGGGAACTGCTCAACTCTGCAAAACCTGCCCATAGTGGATACTCAGAACTGAGTGGGTATTACCTCCCCCCAAATAAGAAAATACAGAGGGTCTTCTGTTCCTAACAGACCACACTTCACTTGCCATACGTTCAGTGAGCACCGTGGCACACCCTGTGAGAACAGTCCTTCCCAAAAGCTACCCATTCCTGTCGCTCCGAGCGGGAGCTCTTTCCCCCTGGTTTCTTATTAGTGACGAGCCCCCTTTAACTCCATTTCTCTATCACTGCACCAGAATCTGAGCATTCAATTGTACCTATTACAAGAGTGGAGACTTCCACGGGCATCCAGGTCCCAGCAAGACAGTGTGTCTCAACTGTCAAGGAGTTTACAAACATCAAGGATAAGTAAGGACCAAGCATGGGTAGGGTTGGGATCGTAAATGACCGCAGGGAGGTAACATTAACTAGAAGGTTACAATTTTTTAAAAGGAGAGTGGATGGAAAGTTAGAACCGGTAAGTTCCCTCAACGGGCTTACAACAGAAAACTCCAGGACCAGAAGGACATGATGGGAACTTGGAGGAAAGATGACTGGAAAGTGGAGTTTGGCTTTCAGTCCCCGGTTCTGGCGCTTGGGAGGAAGAACAACAGTGGAGCCTTGCCAAGGGTGCGGGAGGGAGGACGGGGAGGGAGGACGAGGGGCGCTTGCTGTCATCAGGACCCGCCCTCCCTGACCTGACACCAACACCCTTGCCTCTCAAGGCGTGGGAGCGGAGTTGATTCCCACTGCAGGTAGCTGTTCCTCATTTCCCTCTATTTCTAAGCGTTTGGAGCTTCTGAAATGTTTTCACTCTGGGGGTGGGAGAAACGGAGATTTGTCTAAACTTGCTGACCTCTGTAAACTCCCTGCGATTTGCTCCGAACAAAATGGAATGTATTTCACCGACCTTGTTGCCAGACCACAGGGACCCATATAATTAACATGCACAGAAAGAGAACACACTGGTTCTGTCAAGAAAGAAGCCTGCTAGGAAAACGCACAGACAACAACTGAAGCTTCCCTTCTCCCTCTCTGCCGCCTTTCCTTTCTGCCTTTTTTTCTTTGTAAGCATTTATCTCTTCCGCCAACACTTCCTGGTTACTTAATACCCTTTATGTAATCACTTGCAGGCACGCATTTGCATTTTAGACTTGTGTTCAGAAAAAAAAAAAAAATCTGCCTAAAGTAGTGCAAACTCAGGCTGCAGACACACCAGGTCCAGTCTCTGCGTTTGGGTGTCCCTGGCACCTGCCAGCTGTGCGTCCTCGGAATTGAGGACATCGTGTTTTCAATTTTCTTCAATAAAGCAATGAATCTGGCAATTTGCTGGCCTGCTTCTGCTAAACAGAAAGGACAATTTGAGAAGGATCATAGTTCAGGGCCAGTCAGACGGAAACGATTGAAAACAGAGAGCTGGCCGCGGCGGTTCCCCAGTGCAGCGCGCTGTCGCAGTTTGACTGACAAACTGACTTTTCCGAGGTGCTCGTGCCCATTTCAGTCAGAGTTTATTGAAGGTGATTTTGATCTTCTCCATGAGGCCACAGCAGTGGCCGTGCCATCTGTCACCTTGATTGCATCGTGGATTCTCTGGAGAGAGCGCCATGGCTCCTGATCACTTACAGATTGTGCGGCTTTCTCCTCCATACGGACCACATGCGCCGAGCCAGATGGTGAACATACACGCTGATTATAAGTCTTTATCTCCGTGCAGGAAGGAGAGGAACTATTAGGTTTCCCTCAGGAGCTCCGCTCCTCTCTACCCTCATGCTGCTCCTCGGCAAATACAGTCTTCTTCAGCTGTCATCGGCCTACCTTGGAAAATTAAAAAAATAAACAATAATTCCATCACCGGGCCCGGGAACCCAAGCTGGTGCCTCAGAGCAGTCCCCTGGCCTTGCTCCCCTTCTCGCAGGCCCCACCCCCACCCTCTCCCTGCCTGTCAGCTCTAGCTACAAAGAAGTTTGTTTGTGAATGCATCATTAATGTGTTGGTTTTTGAGAAACCGGGAGGGGCCCACAGCTTGGAAATGAAACCTCGGGACCCCAGCTCTTTTGTGCCATTGGGATGGGGCGATATGGCTTCCATCGCCTTGTGCCATGTGCTTCCATTTAGAGATTCTAGTTATTCATTCTTTCTTTTAAAAGTTCATATCCCACGTTTTAAAACTACAGGCATGTTTTTTTCTGAAATAATTCCAGGAGGATTGCTCACATTTGTGTCAAAGCAACAGGGCCCTGGGAGGGATTTAGAGGCAGGGGACAGTGGTCAGGAGAGAGAACCTCTAAGTACAGTACTGAAAAGAGGTACTTGTGGAGGATGGGCACAGGTAGGGGCCCTCTGAAGTCCACTGCAGTTTCCCTCCCTGAGCACCACTGCCACTCACTGTGAGAGAAACATCGCTGTGAGAGACTCGTCAGAGACCCATCGCTGTGAGAGACCCATCACTGTGAGTGACTCATCAGAGACACATCGCTGTAAGAGACCCATAACTGTGAGATACCCATCGCTGTGAGAGGCGTACCTCTGTGAGAGATCCGTCACCGTGAGAGACCCATCGCTGTGAGAGACCCATTGATGTGAGAGATGCATCTCTGTGAGAGACCCATCACCGTGAGAGACCCATCACCGTGAGAGACTCATTGCTGTGAGAGACCCGTCACTGTGAGAGACCCATCACCGTGAGAGACCCGTCACCGTGAGAGACCCATCACCGTGAGAGACCCATCACCGTGACAGACCCATCACTATGAGAGACCAGCGCATCACTGTGAGAGACCCATCGCTGTGAGAGGCCCATCACCATGAGAGACCCATCACTATGAGAGACCCATCACTGTGAGAGGCGCATCACTGTGAGAGACCCATCGCAAAGATTCTGATGGGAAACTGTAGTATGTACAAAATTCTTCACCTTCTCACAGTTCACATGGAACCATGAAGAAAAAGGTCCTTAATCTTTCTGCTGTTTGGACATAATTTTGGTAAGTTAAAGAATATACATTTAAATTTTTCTTCCTTTCTTTCTATTCAATCACTCCATGAAGATAAGGTATAGTACATGTTATGGTCTGCAGCTGTAAGCAGAAAAGCACCCCTCTGATGCCTTCATGAGGTTCTCTTTTCCTTTCTTTCCTCCCCTTGCACAAGTGCCCTGAGAGTGAGGAATATGACCCCTACTCAAATGAGCAGCTGGCCACAGAAATTAGGGACTGGTTTCCCAGTGAGCCATGACCTTGAAGTCTTGCCTATTTGGGTCACTCATTAGTAATAACTGTCTTATAACCTAATGACTGAAATAACTTGAATCCAATAATTTTGCTTAGACACGAAATCTAAGTGATTCTGAGGATAGCCACTCAGTCCTTTCTGGCTTGGGTTGAAATGGCATGCTATTCTCTGTTCCTGAGACATCCAGGCCACAACATAACACCCGGTCTCCCCAAGGGAAGACTCTTCCAGTGTTCTATCCTCTGAGGAGGATAGGGTACAAGAAAGAAGTTGTGAAAAAATGATCTTGATAGTCAACAGTAAACACACACACATATTCTTCTTACTCACATTTTCTCAGAAAGTAACTAATTCCAAATCACTTTGTACACCCGGGTCAAAAGTTAGTGCCCATGTTTCTTAGATATTAGAGGCCTTGCCCATGGGTACTAGAATAAAAGTCAACTCTAGTTTCAGAAGATTCAGTGGAAGAAGCAAAACGGAAGCATCCGCTCCTTAACTCTTGAGAGTCTAATGATAAGGAGCTTTCCCCTCTGTTCCTATGAAATGAAACAACTATTCCTAACGGAGAAAAGTCAATACAAACTTTTGGTAAAGGAAGAAATCCAGTGTGATCGACTTCCTCATAAAATTGCCTGTCCTTGACCTCATCCTTCCTCCTCCCCACTGGGGCCCGGTGGCAGGCATGGTGACCACCCTATGTGAAGATGTCTGAATGGACCATGATTGTCCCGTTCTCACTTGACTGAGTCTCTCCTTTCCTCAGTTTCAACAACAACGTCTGGAAAATTATATGGGAAATTCCAGAAATAACTCATAAGTTTTCAAACATGCACTGTTCTGAGTAGTGTGATGGTGTCTCACTCCATCCCATTTCATCTACTCCAGGACATAAATCACTCCTTTGCTCAGTGTCTACCCTGTATAAATCACCAGCCCATTTGTTATCTGGCCACTGTTTTGGTTATCTGATTAATCTTCATGTTGTAATAGTATTGACTACAAGTGGTACTTCCTTACTTGGTAATAGGCTAAAGTGTGTTTACTATAAACGTTATAGTGAATTAACAATTATTAGGATGTTTGTTTGTGGTTTTATAAGACAGTTTTATATCACCTTGTTGGCAGAGTGAGGTCCTGAAATCTGTGTATCCAAGGCTGACTTTGAACTCCTGATCCTCCAGCTCCTAACTCTCATATTGGGATTATAGGTATATGTCACCATGTCTATACATAACTAGAGTTGTTAAGTATGAATTAAACTTTAATACACATGTGTATAAACTGGGTACAGTGGCATATATAATTCTAGCATTTAGGAAGAAGAAGCAAAACAGCCTTGAGCTTCAGATGAGCCTGGGCTAGAAAGAAGTTTAAGTAGAGCCAGAACTTCAAAGCCAACAGCTAGAGCTGTAGTCTAGTGGTAGAGCACATCTGATATGTGTAAGGCATGGACTTGATGCCTAAAGCTGCAAAAAGTATTCTATGAAGTGAAAACAGTATGTAGGGCCTGATACTACCCATGAGCAAGAATGCCCTATGCAAGGGAGATATTACTAACTCTTATGTTTATGCATATGGCCTTAAAGACAATCTTTAAAAACATAAACAGAAAAAAACATAAACAAAAATTCTAAAAATAGTATGCCTATCTAAATGTCTTATGATATCTGAATATTAACCTATACTGCAGTTTGCCTGAGCACACAGATTTCAGAATAAATCAGCACTCTCCTTATGCATATCACATCTGTGCAAATCAGCACAGATACCAAGAGTTGGAAATCAGCTCTCGCTGGTTAGGTAGATGATCCTGATCTTTGTACCATCAACCTGTCTGCTTTGCTTTCTTAGAGCAAAGTTAAAGAACTGTTTGTCAGAAACCAAGACAGTCATCAAATACAGCTTACACCCTCAAAAGGAGGGAAGATCATAAGACATTATATAGTACATTTGATGAAAAACCAAGGTGCAACTTTATAGAGGAAAAAAAAAGAAGGCTAAGACCCCAGAAGAGGGAAGAGAGACTAGATTCGATTAGTATTACTGAAATGTATAATATGGATGATGGTTTCCCATATTCCACATAGCAGTAAGATGATTCTGAGGTCTTATACACTGAGCACCTTCATTTCTGACTTGGATTGTGTCTCTTTCAGGAAAGCCAGGATCCACCATGTAGAGTATCACCCTGGGCCTAAGATCAATGTGTCAAGGTGCAGAGAAAGGTCAGAGACATGGAAGTTGGCTGGAGTTGAACGGCAGCATTTTCTCTTGGACTTGGAGTTGGGTTGGCCAGCTGCTTTCTCTGGGCCTCATAGTCTCTGTCTGCCAATAAGCAAAACAGTACCAATCTCCTAAGAGAGATTAACTTCAGTAAACGGGAAACATTTCCCACAGTATCTGACATACACTATCTTCTTGACACATGTTAAAAATGAAATTTAACCAGAGCAAGCTAAGCCTGCAGGTGCACATAGAACATGGCCATTAAGTGTATCAGATTTCACGATGGAAACCGTACTCTGCTAAGGAGTCATGATGTTAAACACAGACATCATGATAGTCAAGGTGATGAAGCCGAGACCCTGCCTTCCATGTATGAGGCCTGTGCCTGTTAACTCTTAGGGTTTCAGTCCTCTCGCCTGAGAAATGGGCCATCTTAAGGACACTCTAATAAAGATTAGTTGTCAGAATTAGGTCGTACAGGAAATATGCCTCAAAATCATAATCAGTATAAAAGCTCGCTGGACTTCAGGGCAGTAAGAAGGCTACACAAAGGAGCTCCTGTTTCATCTTTTACTAACAGACGTCATTCACTTCTGTTTTAGTTTCCAGTGTTAACTAGGAAGGAACCATTCATTGTTTTATTTCAGTGATAAAACCCAGACATATAAACTTAGTAAAGAATCTCTCTCTCTCTCTCTCTCTCTCTCTCTCTCTCTCTCTCTGTGTGTGTGTGTGTGTGTGTGTGTGTCTCCTCTCTCTCTTCTCTTTCTCTGCCCTCACACATCATTCCTCATGCAAAATGAGTATATCTGCTTTTCTACACACCCACAACTACTAGAAAATACTCCAAAACAGAACACGAAAGGAATGGCGTCATATTTTTTGTTATTGGTGCTAACTCTACCACAGGCTTTGGGTAAAGCACTGTTCTTTCTGCTTGTCTTCCCAATGGTAAAATGCATAATAGAATACCTTTGAATTTCATAGTTCTGCAAAAGGACTTGAAAACTATAAACATCTATTCAGCCTAAACATTATCAGTGTTAACAGTATCCAGCTTAAACGTTATTTACCTTACACTAAAGTCAGTGTCTAAAGATGTGGAGATGGTTAGGTGTGCACAAAGCTCTGACCAGAGTGTTAAGTCCTGAGTTCTGTCTCTCAGAGTCATGTGGAGCCAAATGTGCTAACACACTTCTTTCATTCTATAATTCCTGGGGCAGATATGAAGCAGGGACAGGAGACTCTCAGAAGCTCATGATCAAGGCAACCTGAAACATGCACCAGGAGATTCTGTCTGGAGATAGACAATGAAGACCAAGCAATATC
>NC_022031.1:18726835-18741812 GCF_000317375.1 Microtus ochrogaster | reverse complement strand
TCCCTCCCTCCCTCCCTCCCTCCCCTCTCATACACATAGAGAGAGAGGTTTAGTTTTTAAAAACTCAACACCAGACAAACATTAATGAGCATTATAAACAGATTAGTAAAGATTGTATAATAAATGTGTAATGCCAGAAACAAGTTTGATTCCAGCTGGAAAGCCATAAAAATCTGTGGAATGCTGAACCATGCAGCCAATATGGAGACAGATCTCAGTTCTGCTCCTGGGGGCCTCAGGGGTTCTTAGCTCCAATGTCTCAGAATAATGGTGTGGACAAACAGGGTTCACTCTTTAATTTTCTCCTTTCTGTCTTTGAGAATATTTCCAATATTACAATGTTTATCTCGTAAATAACATAAGACCCAAATAAAAGTAAATCCAACAAAATCTGCTTAACTTGGACTACTTTAAAATAAGAGTTCATACAATGGGCCAGTTGGTCCCAATCCTCATTTAATACCTCTGCAGTACAAAGGGTTTTTGCTGCCTCCTGTTTCTGCAAGGGGAAAAGGAGCTTATTAAATAAATGTAGACTGGGGCTTAAGCTCCTAATAGGAATGAAAGAGCAATAATTGAAATAATAATCATCTCCTTTCTGGATATTTCTTTTGGTACCATAATTTCAATTAGTAATATTCAAATTTTAAAGTCTGCATGATAGAAATGTGAATATGGAAATAATTATACCACCTTACAGATTTCTTTCTAAAATGATTTTTAAATGACTTGCCAAAAAAAGGCTATCTCCAAAAGTAAATTTAAATAACCTTTAACGAGTCCAAATAGCATCAAACAATATACAGGCATGTAATCTCTGTCTTTCTGGCCTTAGGTAAAATAGGAAGTAGAAACTAATTAATCATAATAACAAAATTTAAATCGTTGCTTTAAGTGATGGTAAAATTTGTAAGACCATGATTTTGTACCTATGATCCTATGTACATATGTTTGTACATCTGTGTGTGCACGGGTGCTTCTGTGTATACATGTAAGAGTCTCCATGCTCAGGCCAAAGTCAACTAGCAAGAAGGGGTCACACGTCCCATCCTGCAAATGGCATTAGATATCTTGTTCAAAATCTATGATTAATCTGATTAAGCTGGTGAGTGAATAATCCCTTAATCCTCACAAGAATCCAGTTTCTGTCTGCTGAGTGTCAAACTGAACGCTGCTAAGCAGTAAACACTGAAATTTAAGTGAAAGGGAGGGAAGAGACAGTTACCCAAAGTCAAACTTTGTCATTCCTTTCCAAGAATGTGACTTTTGTGGGTGACAGTCTGTGTGTGATAGGACAGGAAAGTGAAACTTTGGGGGGGGGATCATAAATCATCCTTGGTGGTGGCTCTGTGACAGGGAGCACACCCTCTCTCAGGACAATCTACTGTCTCTGCTTCCCTTTCCCCACCAGTTCAATTATAAACAAACGGAGCCTGACATTTGAGCCTCGTCTAATTTTAAACCGCCCAATGCTTGAAGCAGATATTACTTATTTTGTAATTGAAAAACAGTGTCAAATCTTTAAAAATGGAAAAATGAATATATATACATATAGATGTATATATACATACATACATACATACATACACACACAACAATCACAGGAGCAAGAAATGAACATCTTTCCTTTAAAATCGCAACAAGATGACTCTTTGTAAACCATGATTGCCTTAGAATATCACACCAAACATCAGTGACAGCAAGGAAACCAGGCAAGTTGGGGAGGGGAGGAAGTTTTATAAAGGAGTCCTTTAAACCAACTGGTTTGCTCATTGGATCACTCAGGTAACTAGCTGAAATATAGACCTCTCACCTCGTTCCATGATTTTTAGTATCCATAGCTCAGAATATTCTCTAAATTATTTTTCCGAAATACCTCCTGGAGTAGTTCTTTAAGAAGAGCAGCCTCCGGATATGTTAAACATATTATATAAATGCATGAAAATTTAAAAGAATAAAATCTATTATTTTTAAATTTTTAATTAATTAAATTTCCCCCAACCATATCACATTTCCCCTTTGTCCCTCCTCTCCTCCCAGTCCCTCCCGGCAGTGTCCGCTCCCCGCCCCCAGTCCACTCGTCCTTCTTTCTCTTTAGAAAAGAGCAGGCCTCCCATGTATATAAGCCAGTCCTGGCAGTCTATTTGCAGTAAGACTAAGAACCTCCTCTGCCACTGAGGCTGGATGAGGCAACCCAGTAGGAGGGAAGGGTCCCAAAAGCAGGCAACAGAGTCGAAAACAGCCCCTGCGCCCACTGTTAGGGGTCTCAGAAGTATAGACTACACAACAGTAACACAATACAGTCCCCAAGCAGGCTCCCTGGTTGGTGTTTTAGTCTCGGTGAGCCTCTATGAAGCCAAGTTATTCTGTTGGTTTTCCTGTGGTGTCGTTGGTCCAACTGGTTCCCATAATCCTTCCTCTCCCTCTTCTACAAGATCCTTAAGGTTCACCTCATGTTTGGCTGTGGGTCTCTGCATCTGTTTCCATCAGTTGCTGGGTGAAACCTCCCAGATGACAACTAGGCTAGGTACCAATCTGCAAGTATAGCTGAATATCATTAAGAATCATTTCTTTGACGCTTATTTTATTTTATTTTCCCAGTCATGTTTGATTCTATCGTAGATCTCTAGACTGTATGTCAGGACCCAGAAGCTAGAAAAAAAAAGCTATTCTTTGTTTTAAAGATCCATTTCTTTCCCCTAAAACATTTTATTGATACCAGCAATGAAGCCACAAATCTACTAGAAACAGTTTGTCGCACAACTTCTTTTCATTTCTGTATATGCCCTGAGTCAGATGCGCCTGCGCAGAACTTCCCAAGCATTAGAAGCAGAAAGTAGTTATCATTCCTTAACTTGCCAGGGCATAAGAAAATGGCCTTTAAACATGATTCTCAAGTCCCCTTCTCGCCCTGCGTGGAACCAGGTGGTCAATGCTGTCGTCAAGGCAGTGGCCCAGGAAGTTGTAAGACCACCCTGCTCTTTCCTCTGCTTCTACGTTGCACCCCCTCGAGAGAAGCCTGGAAAACCACATTTCATGGGAAACCGCCAGACCATGGATCAAACCTAGGGAGAAGCTCTTCTCCCAGCACAGATGCTGCCCAGCTGAAGCTGCCTGGGCCAGAGAAGCATAGAGGGGATAGAAGCTTCTGGTCCAGGAACAACTAGCCACACCCTCAACCTACTTGTCCTCACCCTAGAGTGTATGAGCAGAGTGTTCAGCAATGTTCTCTTGACAGTCTTCCTCTGAGGTTCATACATTTGGCGCAATCTCGTATTTTAGGTCCTTCGTATTTAATCAGGTTGGCAAAGTCTTCCCATCTCTGGCGTGTGTATTGGACCCTTCCTTCCTGTCTATGCGGACAGAGCTGATAGCTCATCTGATTATTACTACCCCCTACATGATCTGTTATCCCTGTGGAGGTTTAGATTCAGACTATCTTGAACCCCATCCGCCACCCCTGATGATGAACTTTCCCCCAGAATCCTTCACTGGGAATAAACTGGCATGTGAATTTGAAGGGCAGGACCAGGGCATGCGCTCTGAGAACCACAGATGTTGCCACAGCCTTGAGACTGACAATAGCAGAGTCAGAAGGCAGGAGGAGCTGGATTTCTGCAGCTTTCAGAACCTGAGTAGGAAAACAGCAGAGAGAGAGAGAGAGAGAGAGAGAGAGAGAGAGAGAGAGAGAGAGAGAGAAACATATCACTTATAAGTGAACCAGACATTTATTCAAGAGCAAAGACTATGATGATCAATGATGTCATCCAACAAATTAAGAAGTGTGACTAATAATTTTCTTACTTGAAATCAAGATACAATATAAAATTCTACAAGGAAGCTGAATTTTTTTTTAAATGAGAGATTAATATGACAAACTCTGAACTTAAAAAGCAAGCTCATTATTCAGCTTTTTCCTGGGAAACTCAGACTTATCATGGCATTCCTTGACATGTCTCCTTGCTCCTTTATGTGTCTGCACATAACCAAACAGCAGTGCGAGCCAGAGGCGACAAGTGCACTGTGTCACCGTCTGTGGCAGAGGAGACACAAGCACTCACTAAGGTGAGGCGACCCCCAACAAAGTTGACTGAAGTCCTGTAAGGTACCGATCAGTCACACAGCGCTGCAGAGGCAGAGCCGTACAAACGCGAGTGTCTGACATGACAATCGGATAAATGTAGCGAGTAAACAAATAAAAG
Source organism: Microtus ochrogaster (assembly GCF_000317375.1). NCBI lineage: Eukaryota > Metazoa > Chordata > Mammalia > Rodentia > Cricetidae > Microtus > Microtus ochrogaster. The sequence continues at coordinate 18,737,610 of NC_022031.1, read as the reverse complement.
CTGCTTTGGACAATTCTAGAATCTACAGTCCAGACAAATCCCCAGGCATCTTTCACATCCGTGGGCAGGGTGCAGGCTTCCCACTGGCTCCGACCTGGAGCCATTCGCCCGCACGCAGGAGCAGTGGCTCGCGCTCAGAGCACAACAACATAACAACATTCCGTTGCTTTGGAAAAATATTCAGCCTTGGGGAGATCGTCTCTTAGAAACTCTGCATATAGATGATAGACGTGGGCTATATTGATCAAGATGGCAGGCACTAACCACAGGGAGCTGCTGCGTATAGGAAATGTGACTAACTCAAAATTAAACATGCAGACCTAATACAAGAAGAATGTCTCATCAACATTTTGTGCTTGTCATGTTCAAATGGCATGGTGGAAATATTGATTAAAACATATAAATATATAGATAGATAGATAGATAGATAGATAGATAGATAGATAGATAGATAGATATGCATACAATTATATATATAATTAAGTTGTTACCTGTTCTTTTTTTTTTTTTACTTTTTTTTGAAGTGTCCAATGAGATTTTTGTGGCTTGCATTATTTTTCTACTAGTTTGTGTTGGTATATGACTTACATAACAGCTGATTCATAACCGATTTCAGTTAGTTATGAATATGAAATAACAGCTGATTATTTCCTACAAAGATGGAAGAGTCTTTCTTCTTATTCTATAGAACTCTCAAAAATCTGTCTCTCTGGCGCTTCTGAAGGTTATGGTCCCTTCTAAGCTCCCAGTTCTACTTTGGGGCTAAACAGAAAGCTACCAAAACATAATACACAGCCACGTAAGCTGGGGGCAGGTTGCAAATAACCCAACCAGGATTGGAATGGCATTAGGGTTGTTTGTGTCTGTGATAGCAGGACATCTGTAGCATCTAGAAGTCCCATGGGAGAGCATCTAGAAGTCCCATAGGGGATCGACTTCCAGTCCTTGCACGAAAATCTCACTTGACAATCTAGTATCGAAAGAAATAAAGGCTATTCACACATCAGTGTGTCATTTCTGCTGTAAAAATCAGTCAAACACTTAGGAAATGGAATTCTGAGAAGCCAGCATGATGTGAACCAACTTGGAGGGGCAGGGGTGTGATTATTATCACGCAAACATTGCACTATTCTTTTGTTCTCAACTTCGTTTGAGCCTGATCGCCACAGTCAAATTCTAATTGTCAAGAGGCTTGTTAGAAGTAATGGTCATTTGTGTTTCATAATTATCTTGAATCAGCACAATTAGTTCCACATTCTGCTGTTTTCTTCCTAAGACATCTGTAAACATTTTCATACAAGTCCAGCTTTTGGTAATAATTACATTTTTAATTTTTAAAAAAAGGTAAAGTGATCCAGGATGGCTATTTCAAATGTGCTTTAGGACTCCTCTAAATTTGTAATACATATATGTGTGTGTGTGTGTGTGTATGTATATGTATGTGTATATATTTTTAAGTAATATATTTGTATATATATTCTTTAAGTTGTCAGCCAAGAGAATTTTCTCTTTCAATAGCTAATGATAGTTCCACCATTCAGAGTGTCTTTGTCACACTTTTAACTTAAAATAAAGTATGAAGAACATTTAATTTTTAAGTACTATATTTAATTTTAAAATTTCACTTTATTTTTGTTTATTATTTGTATTAACACCACAAAAACTTATGGTACACAGTAAATTTGATGGGGCAGTATGGATTAGAAACATCCAAGTTTCTAGACAACAAAGAGGACCCTAAGAGAGACATACATGGTTCTACATAGGAAGGTGAAAAAGTCATGATCTGAGTAAACTGGGAGCAATGGGGTTCACAGGAGAAAGCAGAAAGGGAGAGGAGAGGGGGGGAGGGGATTGGAGAAAAATGTATAGCTCAACAAAAACAACAAAAAAAGAATCATCCAAGATTCATGACTCCGTCAGTAAATTAAAAGTAGATCCCAAATGCACATTTGTGGCAGAGTATGCAAGGTGATCCTGCAGGTAGGTGAGACTCAGACCCCTACTGCCCCAAATTCTGCCAGTTTGAAGGGAGCTGTGGAATAATGCCCGAACTCTTAAATATCAAAGGTTCCTGTATGTCTCACACCATCTAACTTAAATTGAATTAAAATGGTTTCAATGTGACAGTCCTCACTCACCTGGAATTTGAGCAGTACCTTGTGTTCAGCGAAGGAGTAGAAGTTTGGGTGTCATTTCTAGACAGTCCACTTTGCATTTCAATATTTCCAAGAAGGCTCTCTTCACAAATTGCTCCTAAAATAGTGTTTTCTAACAGATTCTTCAGAGGCTGGCAAATTCCCTACTGGGTGGTAAAATTTGTAGACAGGAACTAAGCATGGAAAATGAATTCATTTTCTTCAGGCCACTTAGCCTAAAGCACATAGAACCATCTGGAAAGTGTGGACACCAAGACAGGAACTCAGAGCACAGTCTCTGTGTTGCACTGTGCCCCCACAGGACAGAGGCAATGTTTGGGCGTGTGCTGTTTCCTTTTTGTTTTCTTGTGTGGTTTTCCCCTAGGATGGCACTTGGCAAATTTTGAACGGCATGATGATAAGATGGCAGGGAGCCCTCTCTGGTGTCCCAAGGATGGAAGATGAGGGTGGTAGCTCTGGGTGCTCCAAGTATTATGGGGGAGAAAACAGTGCCTCCTATTGGAGGTGAGGACTAACATCTGTGACCTTGAAAACTCATCCTGTGACATGAAATTCTGAATCAAGGGTCCTTCTAGACAAGTCATTCCTGAGTCAAACAGGATCCTCATGGAGAGATATGAAAATCAGAGGATGTAAAGATATTTGCATCAATAACAGAGCATCACGAAGAATACCGTCCATAATCAATAAAGAAATCTGTAATATTTGACTAAAACTGATGAGTCCCACCCTTGCCACAGTGGAAAACAGCACAACCACACCTCAGGGACAGAGTCACACCCTATCTGAACCCCGTTTCCACAACAGCTTGGAGGTTCTGTTTAAGTGACTGCATTGTCCCCAGGTTGCGATCTGCTGAGAACCCAGGTGATTTCCCTATCCACGCATAGCCCTTGGGAGAGCGCTCAGCAGCTTTTTCCAGTCAAGCGGTGGCACTGTGAGAGAAAGGCACGAGGTAGTTAAAAAATTTGAAGAATATGTCAATTGGTAAAATTAGATAAAAAAAAAGTTACGCTGTGTTCTGCCCTACATTTGGACTATCACAAGTGAGGCAAACTTTTCTAGGCAAACTGCTGAGGACTGCCAATTTAACAAGCTGTTCCATGCTGCAAGGGACATATTTATGGACATACTTTCAACAAGACGTACCTAGTGCTACCAAGCTGTGCTGTACTGAAGAGCAGAAAGAATCAGAACGATGAATTTAAAAAAAAAAAAAAAGTAAAGGATTTCACACATGGGTCCTATTAAAATCAGATCAAGTATTCTGCAATTTACAGGCAGAAATATTTAAAATAATGACAGGGTTGTTGCATGATCTAAGAAGAAAACACCCGGGAAATGTAAAAGATGAGATTGACACAGCGTGTTTAGCTCAGGCTGTTGTACAACAAGGCTCTTGGAGGGGGAGAGGAAAAGCCGAGTTACACTGTGAATATTCTCCTTTTCCATCAGCTGGGTCAAGCCAACTCTCACAGTGTTTAAAATTTGCCCTTACCTTCCTACTATTTTCCAAGATAAAGATCAGGGAATCTTTCGAGAGAAACTCATTTTATGTCCCTCAGTTTTCTGAAGGTGTGCAGGTCGCTGGCCAGCTTTAGCAGGATGGCTGGTTATTTTGGGAGCCCTTTGATGGCATGTACCCTATAATGTACCTTCAATCCTGGGGAGCACATGGAAGGAACTCGGTGAGTCAGAATTCTTTTCTGTTTAAAACTGGCTACCTATTTCTATTTCTGGGATTGAAAACACCAAGCCAACTTGGAGCAAATCTTCTTTGTTCTGAGGGGGGGGGGAAATCTTAGCAAGGAAAAGAATACAAAAGACTTGTTTTTGCTGGTTTCAAGAAGCTGGAGTGTAGCTTCTTTTCACGAGGGAGCCACTGTTCCCTTGTGAATTTAACGTATATCCCTCACTTACCTGGTCTCTGTCTTTCAGCAGCACAGAAAAGGATCAGGAACATTCTGTCTGATTACCACTGTCACTGTGGCATTTTAAAGAGTTCCAGATATCTGGATGAGCTCTTTCTGATAATGTGATATTTTAGGTTTAGCAGGCCATGGGATCTCGGCCACAGGCATAAGCCAATGAACACAACTGTGAGCCAACTGTTTACAAAAGTAGAGATTGGCTGCTGTAATGGGCAGTCTTAGCCTAGAGTAAGTTATATCCAAGAAAGGTTGCCTGATCATGACAGAGGAACCCACAGAGACTGTTGACCTGAGCCTGTGGGAACCCATGGACCCTGGACTGACAACTAGGGATCATGCATGGGACAGACCTAGGCCTTCTGCATGTGTGTAACAGTTATGTAGCTTAGTCTTTTTGTGGGGTTCCCCAACCTGGGTTGCCTTCCTGAACCTTGATGCAGGGAGAGGAGCTGTGTCCCTACCTCAACTTGTTGTGTCATGCTGTGTTGACTCCCATGAGAGTCAACACATTCCCTTTCTGAATGGAGATGGAGGAGGAATGAATGGGATGGACGGGGGGGGGGTAGAAGGAAGGTCGGGGAGAGAATGGGAGCAGAGGAAGGGGGAACTGTGGTTGGTATGTAAGCTAAAGGAAAAAAATAAAAAATAAGAAGAAAAAAGTTTTCCTGAAATAAAGAGGCAAGGCCTCCTAGAATGAAAGCCACTAGAAGAAAAGAGTCTGAAACCTCGACACCCCACATGGGGTCTGAGATGTTGCACAAGAAGACAGGCCACAGGTCAGGAAACCGAAAGCTAATTCCCTCCCTACTCTAGACCTACTGTGTGCTCAAAGGAAGGATGCAAGTTCATGAACTGAGAAAGATGCTTGCTTAGGCCTCTCTGATTCTGTAGGCTTGGGGCACCTTAGGCGTAGGGAACACTAGATAACTTGGCCCCTTCTCATCTCCTGAAATTTGCTGAGAAACTGATCAGTGCTAAAACAGTCTTCACAGAGGGGCTTGGCCCCCTCCTCATAGTGTAGCACCGAGAGCAGCAGAGCAAGGCTTTCTGCTGCACTGGGCCAAACATTCTAGTTCCTTCCTCTGTAAAGCGATATGTAGTTTAAGATCAAACAAGCTCCCAAGGCACTTGGTCTTTTCAAGGAACAGTATAGGGTGGGAAGAAATTAGATGAAGAGATGCTCATCATAGTTTGAACTGAAAAACTACTCTATTCCCTAACCCGGAAAGCAGGACAGAGTCTGCATAAAACCTAGCGAGTGCCAGAAGCAGAAAACATGTCTCTGTCTTTGTTCTTTGAATAAAGGTTTAAAGTTCATGAGATCCAAGGGCTCATATTCTCACCTGAGACTTGAATGGTGTGATAATCACTTAAAACACTGTGTATGTGGAGACGTAGCTAACTCAATGGGTTAAAAAGCCAACCTGTGTCAGAAGGTTAGTCTGTAGATAATGTAGTCTGTTTAGTTACAAAAGGAGATTATTCCACAAACTACTCTAGCCCACAAAACACATTAGGATGTTCTTCCGGATTAAAAATACTCACGATTCTTTAATGATTTTGATTTCTACATCCTTGAAAGTACAATCGCAAATTTGCTAATTGCTTTACCTTGTTTTTAAACAATGCTAGAGGCATGTGGGAGAAGTATTCATATTAGGTGGATGTTTTTGCAAATGTAGCTAACATCCAAAACAGTTTCAAAGACGCACTAGAGGGTTTAGAGAAGCAGGTCTCCACCCCAGGTTGACTAATTCCAAACTCTAAGATCTACACCAGCACCCAGATTCTGCAACCCCTCCATCACACTACCCCTCAGCAAAGAGAGCATGGAAGCTCACCACAGCAGAACACCCCAGCACTCGAGCTATAAATGCCTATGAGGAAGAGCCTAGCCATAGCATGCTAATTCTTATTCAACTTGGAATATGACGGTAGACACGGAACACACACCAGGAGATACAGGATCCTATTGGTGGGGTGTCATCAGTAGTAGTCCATCCAATGGACTCCCGGATAGCCCACCAAGGACAGAATCCAGCTCTGCTGTGAAAATGTCACCAAGCTACTTACCTTCTCTGTGCCCCATTTCTCTCCTTCTGAGGGTGGTTCGGTTATCTGCTTTGAGGAGATGATGTCAGAACGAAGTGAATTAACATGTTTGAAGTTTCTGGAGCGGTGCCTAGTAAGTACACTGTAAGTGCTAGACAAACATAAGAGACAGAATGATCTCAAGGAAGTCTCAGACAGGAATCAGGAAGTTGGTCTAGCTGCTGGAAGTGTGTCTAAGAAGGAGTTCTTTCACCTCCTCGGGCTGCTATTTTCTCTCAGACAACAGTATCTATCCAAGTAGTTACAGAGACTTCAATGGAGAGGAAGCTGCTCTGTAAAATATCAGTCAAATTATATTGGATCCTGTTCATTCCCTTCTTTGCAAGAGGACATGTATCCCACAGTGCAATTCTGGGGGTGAAAAGTCAAGAGTCGGTTGTCATGTTCTCCACCTCAAGCTGTCACATGTGGCCACACACTGTTTCCAGTCTACTTGGCTCCGTAAGTCACACATCCTCTCGTTTGATTTCCATAGAAACACTGTAAACAAGCTTGTTTTGAGAGGAGGGACCTACAGTTCAGACAGATTACATAATTTGCCCCATGTCCTTAACCAAGATAGAGTGAGGCTAATTCTACCCAGCTGGGTAGGATGCCTAAAGCCAGATCTTTAACCAGTCATCTTACGTAGCTTTCCTAAACAATAAATATTTCCTAAACCATGAATATTGTTTAATTCTCTAAACAACAGACCACTTCGCCTTTATTCTCAGGAAGAATACAGTTCTTTCTAGACTTGCCGTTTTTGGTCCTTGTCACAGCTTATCTGCTGGTACTCGGTCCTCACAAAAATAGAGGAGAGGCCTGTCCATCTGTATGTGTTCTCAGGATGCCGGCCAAGTGTCTGGGAGTGTGGAGGAGTAAAATGACCGAGAAGGAAGAATAAACACTCCACTGGCTGGATTTGTTTTGCTTCCCCACTGAAAAAGGATAGAAGCCATTACCTCAGATGAGTATGAAGGCTCAATCCCAAGAATGTCTGAAAACTCTTCCCCGCAATTCCTGTTTGTCCAGTTGTGCCGAGGTCTGAATGGGGCCTGGCTAGAAACTCTCTCAGTTGCCAAAGAGAAGGCACAGTCATGAGAGAGACCAGACCACCTGCCGAATTCTTCTGGAAAATGGGGTTTTTAAGGAACGTGATTGGCAATTCCATACCAAGAATAGAGAAAAGATACACCAGACAGACAAAGAAGCACAGAGAGAGGTTACAAGCTGTCTATCAAGAATTTAGAACCCTACCTGGGCAGCAGATTGGCTACTGGGAACTCCCTATGTCTCCACCCCACGCTCATTCTTCCCCATTTGTCTACCTCTTCAGCACGAATGAAGGGCAAAGTCCTGGGATGTAAAAAGAGGCAATAAGTCCTGTCCTTTGGTGTGGGAGATACTTGTAACTGAAGACAAGGCTTGGGAGCAAGAAGTCTTCTCCAACATTCTCCTACCCTCTTTTGTCTTTCCTTCATATCCCAGGACAGGTTGGGAATTAGAACTCCCCATAGCAAGCCATAAAACCCAGAAACACCTCTCTGACCTACCGCCCCGGCAAGTAGGTCGCAAGACTCTTACCAGAGAGATCCCAGTCTACGGTGCAAAGGAAGAGAGAGCAAAGTTTGCATGGCCAGGTTGAACAGACTTAGGGCCAAATTTCCTCCTGGCAATTCCCTCTAACCCGGTCACAGAGCTGCATAGGCTGTCCATTCTGCACTGACCCAAGCACAGAAATAGCTTTCTCTGGGTCTTGGAGTCTCCCTCTCAGGGCTCTTCTGAATAGCCAACCTATTCAGCAAGTGTATTGGTTTTTTCTTTCTTGGTCTATCTTTGGGTATGGGTCGTTGACTGTGGATCTGTAATGGGTGGTCAAAAAATTCTGTTTCACTGCTACAGAGATTTTCTATTATTCTCCCAGCAATGGCAATGGTCACAGTTCCCAGTTCTCTCTCAAGCCTTCCTTAAGCCAGGAGCAGTCTTCACAGCAGGGACTCAGCCACAGCCTTATGAAGTCCTGTGCCCATTGTGGTGTTCTGAGAAAGGGCTCCAGGTGAGTTGTGCGAGAGGTTGAATAGATTCATCAATTTTTAATAAAGTTTCTCCCATGCTCATCCCAGGAGCCTGGATTGGAAAGAACAGCTTGTTTCCTTGACAGCAGAAAATCCACAGCTTAAAAAAAAAAAATTCTTTGTTGTCTGTCAAGAATTCCACAGAAATAATAGATGCATAAAAACACAAGGAAATGTGCATTTTTTTCCCCACTTCATGGGTTTGCCTCCAAGGAAATTAACTTAAGGGAGGAAAAAAAAGGTTTCTAAAATGTGTGCATTGGGTAACACAGACCTTCAAAAGGAATGGGGGGGGGGGGCAAATCATAATTGAAAACTCTTTAGGAATCCAGGAAGTCTTCTTAGGCTTATGATTAGCAAGCTGATTGGGGTCAATAAAGGCAACATTTTAAAACAAAACAAAAAAAGGAAAACTGGAGGGGCAGTGGTGGCACAAACCTTTAATCCAAGCACTCGGGAGGCAGAGGCAGGCAGATCTACATGAGTTCGAGGCCAGCCTGGTCTATAGAGTGAGTTCTAGGACAGGCTCCAAAACTATACAGAGAAACCTTGTCTCAAAAAAAATCAGGAAAAAAGAAAGAAAGGAAAGAAAGAAAGAAAGAAAGAAAGAAAGAAAGAAAGAAGGAAAGAAAGGGGAAAGAAAAGAAAAGAAAACTGCTTTAAGAATGCCCAAAACAAGCCCAGTCTGTGTTTCTCAAGGGTGTTTATGGATGTTATAAGTTTACCATGCCCCGGCCCAGGGAGGTTTCCTCTTTCCAAAGTGAGCCAAAGGTTCGCATCCAAGAAAACCCCTGTTCTCCCTAGTTGGCCTGGCCCACAGAATGTCACTGAGTCTTTGTTACAAAAAGACTTGCCAAGGGTGACTCAGATAGACCTGCTTATTCTACCTAGGGAAGGAGGCAGGAAATGGGGAGGAGTCCAAACTGTAGCTTTTTCAAAATTTATTTTGCATGAGGATAAAGTGGGAATTCATCCTCCCCATCTTTAATATCTGCTCCAAATAAAACTTCAGGATTAAAACCACCAGCCCCTGGAACATTGTTGTTTTAATCTTTTTTTTTCCCACTGTGTCCTTAAGAACAAGGGTAAAGCCGAGCTTTCCTGGTAAAAGTTGCCAGCGCAGAAGGGAGGACAAGCAGTGGGGGGCAGAGCCCAGCCTCTTTCCTTTGCCTGTTCCCGATTCCATGGCCTGAGGCGGTGGTTTGCATTTTTAGGACAACAGCAGGCTGCGAGCAAGCAGGAGACCTCTCATCAGGCTTCCTAACTACACACAAAATGACAAGAGAGAGACTGTGGTCCCCAGCTTGGCTTATGGAGAGCCAACTGCCAAGAAGCTGGTGCCTCTTTTTTGCCACCCCCAACCTGTACTTCTGCGGAAAGGACCCACGGACTGTGCGGACTCCAGCTTTGCGATAGTCTAGGTCTAGCTGTCATGCACTACTCCCATGGGAAAACAGGCTTTTTCACCGTCTTGCTCGATGCTGTTTGGTTTATACCTTTCCATAAAACCCAGGAAAGAGCTGTACTTGCCAGCTCACAGGAGTCCGGTTCTTCCCCTAATCAGAACATCCCGGGACCGTCCCCTTTGCACACTATCCTGATAAGGGAAGACTGGCTCCCTTGGATTTGGGAGAGCACGCAGATGGCTGGGAATACAGATTCCAGGCCTCACAAGGTCAGCGCGCCTTTATAATCACCTCCCTAATTACAGACTCTATCCTCAATTATGACTGCCCTCTTGAAAAGAAATCCCACAGCCAGCCAGCTGCAGACATTCCCGTCGAGAAGGAAGTGGAAAGAGCTCCTGTTCGGAGGTCAGTGGAAGGAAAGACCTATACGGAAACAGCTTCTACACAGAAGCTGGTTCATCAGCAAAAAGCCAGCATGAGGAAGGTTACTGTTGGCCTGCAGACCAGGGATTGTTACAGGATGCGGGGCAGGATGAAGAGATGCGGAGAATAGATTTTGACACTGTTTGACCTTTGTTAAGCGTGACCAGAGTAGTGAGTACTGAGTTAAAGAATGCCAAGTGAAAATGTAACATGTTGATGACCAGCTTGGACATGGAAGGGTTGGGGGTGTCTCAGGGGGTCCAGCAAAGATTTAGCTAAAATTTTACTTTACTTTTGAGAATGCTGATGATTGAGGTTTGGGGAAACTCACAATTTAAATATAATGGAGAATGCTTACAAAATTATGTGCAGCTAAGACATGTCACTTGATGTACCTTTCCCAAACAAAGATGAATCTCTCTATATCAATAGAATGGCCGACAGCCTAATTTGTCCAGTGGTCACACAACTAAACCTGATTCAACATCCCAGAATAACAGAATGAAAGACTACTTAACAAATGCATCTGAGAAGAAAATATTCTAACACAGTTTGCCACATAGGTTACAACTGACCTTGAAATGCTAATCTTTTCTTCTTCTTCTTCTTCTTCTTCTTCTTCTTCTTCTTCTTCTTCTTCTTCTTCTTCTTCTTCTCCTTCTCCTTCTCCTTCTCCTTCTCCTT